>NC_080764.1:9069981-9379666 GCF_020826845.1 Diceros bicornis minor
CAACTCTGTATAAGATCTGTCTGGTTAATTCCCTGCCTCCCCATCACCAGTGGCAGGAGGGAAGAGGAGCCGTGCACAGTTCCCTCCAGCCGCCCTGGCCTCCTGGCTGTTCTTCCCACACACCGGACACACTCTTGCGTTAGGGCCTTTGCACTGGCTATTCCCTCTGCCGGGTCCCCCAGACCTCCTCATGGCTCATCCCTCATCTCCTTCAGGTCTTTGCTCAAGTGTCTCCTTCTTCCCAAGGCCTTTCCTGATCACTGTTTAAGACTGCAACCCTTGGGCCGGCCCCGTGGCTTAGCGGTTAACTGCGCGCTCTCCGCAACTGGCGGCCCAGGTTCGTATCCCGGGCGCGCACCGACGCACCGCTTCTCTGGCCATGCTGAGGCTGCATCCCACATACAGCAACTAGAAGGATATGCAACTATGACATACAACTATCTACTGGGGCTTTGGGGGGTAAAAAAAAAGGAGGAGGATTGGCAATAGATGTTAGCTCAGAGCCGGTCTTCCTCAGCAAAAAAGAGGAGGATTAGCACAGATGTTAGCTCAGGGCTGATCTTCCTCACACACAAAAAAGAAAAAAAAAAAAGACTGCAACTCTTCCCACAAGCCCTAGCCCTCCCCAGCCCCTTCTCCACAGCACTGAGCACTTCTTGTTTACCTTCTGTTTATTGCTTTTTGTTTGCTTCCCCCAATCAGACTGTAAGTTCTATGAGGGTGGGGCTCTTTGGCTGTTTCTCCCTCTGCTGTACCCCCAGTGCCGAGACCAATTCTATGCTGTGCACGTAGAAACACTAGATAAATACTTTCTGAATTAATAAATAGAATCAATGCTATCCCCCTTCAATGCCTTCCCAACATTCTTATGATGAAGACCCAGCTCCTCACCAGGGACTAGGTGGTCTGGCTTCTGTCTACTGTTCCAGCCCCACAGGAGCCCTACCTCCCCTCCACTTGGCACCTTCCACACTGAGTTCCTCCCAGCCTCAGGGCCCTTGCACATACCTTCCCCTCTGTCTAGAGTGCTGTTTTACCTACACACCCTGCTCCTGCCTACTCCTCAACCTTGGGGTCTCAGCTTAAAGGTCACTGATGCCCAGTCTAAATCAGGCCTCCCAGGTCCAATGGCCCATGGGCTCCCCACACTCTGCCTTTACAGCTCTCATCTGATCATGGAAACGATCAGGCTAATGTCCATCTGTCGTGGATCGTGAGCTCTTTGAGGGCAGGGACTATGTTTGTTTTTTTCACCACATACCCAGCCCAAGCTCAGTGCCTCGCAAATACTGGGTGAACTCAGACTAGTCTCCTGACTCCTCAGGCCTCGGTTTCTCCTTTGTAATATGGGGTAAAGAGTACCTCCCTCCAGGCACTGGTGTGAGATTATTTGTGATGTTCATTCATTCATTCACTGCTATGGTCTGAACGTTTGTCCCCCAAATTCCTATATGGAAATCCTAACCCCCGGGGTCTGGCATTAGGAGGTGGGACCTTTGGGAGGTGATTAGGTCATGAGGATGGAGCCCTCACAAATGGGATTGGTGCCCTTACAAAAGAGACCCAAGAGAGATCCCTGGCTCCTTCCGCCTGGTGAGGTTACAGCTAGAAGGCGCCATCTATGAACAAGGAAGCAGGTCCTCACCAGATGCTGCATCTGCCAGCACCTTGATCTTGGACTTCCCAGGATCCAGAACAGTGAGGAATAAATTTCTGTTGTTTGTAAGCCACCTAGTCTATGACATTTTGTTATAGCAGCCCAAACAGACTAGGACATGTCAGCAGCCTGGGAGGTCCCCAGGCGCAAGGACATGCCTGCGTCAGCTCTGGCCCAGAGCCCAGCCCAAGGCCAAGAAGGGGTTCCCTGGGGGTTTGTTGAGTGAATGGATGAAAGTGCTGTAACACTCTGGAGGGAGGGAGGCCGGCTGCTGCCTCGCTGTGTGACACAAGCCACGTCCCCTCCTCACTCTGTGCCTCAGTCTCCCCTTATGTGCAATGAGGAGACAGGACACCAGGCTCCATCAGCACTCTTACAGCCTGTCCCTCATCTTCCAAAAAGCCTCCAGGTCCACCTGAGCAGCTCCTGTGTGGTGAGCAGTGGGGGCATCTGATGCGTGTGCTGGGCGCTGCCACCACCCCCAGGACAAGGCCTGGGTGGTCTCGTCCAATGGCCTTTCTTTCTCCTTCCTTACCCCCCACCCTTCCTGCTGCCATTGTTTTCTTTCTCAGGGGTCTGTGAGGGCGGCTACCCCTGACGGTTCCTCTGCAGTGACCACTCCCACCACCAGCAGCCACGGCCCGTCCCCACACTCTGCCCCTGTGGTCACAGGAAGTGCTGTGCGTCCCAGAGCTGTCCTCATGAGCCTGGCCCAGGCCCAGGCTGTCAGTCATCCCCTCTTCCCAGGGCAGATGTCTGGCTCACAGCAGTGGGGACATGGAAAGATTGAGCCCAACTCCTCAGTCTGATGCCCTTAGACCCACTTCTTTAGGTCATTTATACCCCAGAGAGTGAATCCAAAGCTCTCACGACAGATGAACCAAGACAAGTTGCTCCTGGGGGCGGGGAGGGAGGCTTGGGTCCTGGCTTCCGTCCTACCTGATCTGCCACACCAGCTGCAGTGCCGTTACTGAGCAGAGAAAAGGTTTCCAATTCCTGCCAGAGATTGGAGAGAGGTGGGAAGAGATGAAGATTCTGGAAAGATGCTCTGGGTCCCATCAGCCAGGGCAGCAGAGGGGCCCCAACACAGGCAGCCGGGGTCTGTGGGGCCCTCTGAGGCTCCCTGCCCCAGGCCTGCCGGGATCACTCGCTCTGTCTCTCTGGGTCAGATTTGGGGGTTCTCTTCCTGCAACCACGACCTTGGGCAGAGGACTTCCACGCACACACTCCTCCTGTGTGCTAGGCACTGTGCCAGCCGCTGTCTCAAACATCTTCTCATTTTGATCCTCCCATGAACCCTCTGGGGTGGCATAATTATCCCCATGTTCCAGATGTGGAAACCAAGGTGGAGAGAGAAGAACTGACTTGTTCAAGGTCACGGTAGGGACTTTACAGCCATACGCTTTCTTACGTGTGGCTTCCTGGCACACAGTAGGTGCCAAACGAATATATGTGGATCCGAATAAGCCAAACAGACACCAACATTTCAAATATGCATCACACAGGGGTTATTTGAGAACATAGGCTGGAGGACACCCGTGTCAACTCAGGCCATCTCTGGGATGTTGAAGTTGGCAGGGGAGGGAGAGGGTTTTAACAGCTGGTGTCTAAGGTGAGCTGGAAGCTTTGGCTGTTCTTTCCTTTTCCAAAAGGTTCTGGAAGTCGTTCCAGGGCTTTCAGCCAACAAGGAGGGAAGATCACCTGTCGTCACTGCCCTCTGTCCTGGCCTGGCCCTGGCCACCCTCACCCACTTCTCCCAAAGTCACCTGGTCCCCCTCTGCAGCTCTCCCCATCTCCACCCCCG
Source organism: Diceros bicornis minor (assembly GCF_020826845.1). Taxonomy (NCBI): domain Eukaryota; kingdom Metazoa; phylum Chordata; class Mammalia; order Perissodactyla; family Rhinocerotidae; genus Diceros; species Diceros bicornis. Next base: position 9,073,443 of record NC_080764.1, read on the forward strand.
CCCACTCCCCAGCACCCAGAGACCACCTACCTGGGGCCTCTTATATGCCTTCCGAACTCGCAGCCCAAGCTTCTGAGCCAGCTCCTGACCAAGCTGAGTTACACTTTCATCCTGGGAAGGAAAGACACAGGGTGGAGCGGGTTAGTCTGCCCCGGCGCACGAAGCTGTGCTCCTGAGACCTCGTGCAGCCCTGCAAGGGGGCTGCTGTTACCCTGTGTGACAGACAAGGAAGCAAGGCCCGGGAGTGGACACTGGCTGCCCGAGTCACACAGCTAGTGCGTGGTGAGGCTGGGACCAGGAACCCAGGCTTCTGCTTTTCCTCTTACTGTGGGGAGGGGAAAGGAATAATTTTTATTTTTTATTTTAATAATATCTGTGTATTTCCATAATTGAGCAAGTAAAAGAGTCCCTGTAGAGGCTGAAATCTTACAGAGAAAGCAAGTGCTCCCCTGGAGCACGCCCACCTCACCCTAGGCTCCTCCCCAGAGGGAGCACGCCCTGTAGGTCTGACCTGTTTCCCTACAGATCTTCTCTAGAAATTTACATACACGCATAAGGAACTATAAAGGATGCTTAGTTTTGCTTTGTGGGATTTTCTTTCTTTTTTTACATAAGTGGGATCATATTATACTTACTGTTCTTATTGCTTCTTTCACCAAACAGTGTCTTGGAACTCTTTGCAAATGAGGACACAAGGATCGTGCACAGGCCCCAAGAGCGAGGACGTGTGAAGCTTCAAACGTGCCTGGCTCCACTTAGTGCTCAGTAACAGCACCAGCATCCCTTCCTCCCTCCAAGACTGTATTACTGTACGTGTGTTACGGGCCAGGTACAAGCTAGGGGCCAGGGACACCACAGTCACAGGGTAGATGGGGCCAGGCCTCATGGAGGCTCCAGTCCAGTGGGGGAGACCAATCAGTACATAAAGAAACGGTGACTGTGGTCTGGGCTGCAAACAGACAACGGGGATGCTGTGACATCCTGTGCATTTGTCCACCTCCCTACCTCACTGCTGAGCTCCAGGAGCCCGGGGCCGCAGTCTGAGTCACCTATGGTCCCAGTGCCCAGTATGGAGCAGATCTCAGTCAGTATTTGCCCACAAAGACTGGAAAGTGGGGGAATTCCCCAACTCAGAGTCAGAAGTCCTCATGTGGTACTTTCCTCGGGAGAGTTACCAGCCCTCGCTGGGCCCCAGCTTCCTCCCCTGTATAGCAGGGTATAAACCGCCCTGCCTCCAATGAGTGGGTAGCCATGAGACCTGGATGGATGTGGACCTGCTGTGAAGGCAGGAAAATGCTGTATGGATCAGGGACTACTGTCATAAGGAAGGCTCTCAACTGTGAACTAAACTGAATTGGAGAAGCAAGAATAATAAACAAAATGTATAACAACTGTGAACGTTTTCTGAACACTTACTGTGTCTGGCTATTGTGCCGACTGCCTTATATGATTTTCTGATTCCATCCTCAACACAGCCCTATGATGCATTGTATGTTATCATTCCCATTTTACAGGGGTGCATTTTACAGTGGGCCCACCTGGGCCCACTCCTGGGCCAAACCCAGGCCAGCTCTCTGATGCCAACATCCTTGACCACTGTGCACACAGCCTCCCCTCTGCTCGCCCACCCAAATCCTTCTTGCTTCTTCTAGCCCCCCTCAAGCCCCACCTCCTCCAGGGAGCCCTTCAGGATCCTGACCACTTCTGAGCCCTCTCTGCCCTTCCTGGGCAGAATTTACCCTTCTCTGAGCCCTTTCACACCCATATTTCAGGGATAAAGTAGTAAGGGCACTTTATAGACATGAAACTGATGAGCAGAGAGGGGAAATGCTTTGTCCAAGGTCACGTGGGGGGCCAGTGGTAGAGCCAGGCCTAGACCTCAGGGCTGTTTCCATTTGTCTCCTAGTGGACTGTGGATTCCTGAAAGGCACAGATCCGGGCACTAAATACTTGTTAAGTAGATGAATAAATCGGGGGCGGGGGCCAGTTATGTGTGAGCTGGGACAAGCAAGGCTCTCTATGGGTCATTTCCCATTGTCTCTTCCCCACCTAGTGACAGCCTGGACATCAGGACCCTGGCACACATGGCACTCCTTTTAGCCCTCACTGTAACCCCATACTCTCAGAGTGCAGAGGTTCAGAGTGCCGACACCAGAATCAGACTTCTTGGATACAAAGCTTAGCTCTGCCGCTAAGTTCCTTTCTCTCTGCGCCTCCCTCTCCTCATCTTTAAAATGGGGATAGGTCCGGCCCCATGGCTTAGTGGTTAAGTGCGCGCACTCCGCTACTGGCGGCCCGGGTTCGGATCTGGGCGCGCACCGATGCACTGCTTCTCCGGCCATGCTGGGGCCACGTCCCACATACAGCAACTAGAAGGATGTGCAACTATGACATACAACTATCTACTGGGGCTTTGGGGAAGAAAAAAAGGAGGAGGATTGGCAATAGATGTTAGCTCAGAGCCAGTCTTCCTCAGCAAAAAGAGGAGGATTAGCACAGATGTTAGCTCAGGGCTGATCTTCCTCAAAAAAAAAAACAAAACAATAATAATAATAATAATAAAATGGGGATAATAAGAAAATCTACTTCAAAGGGTTGTTGCAAGAGTTACACACACATAATGGGGCCGGCCCCGTGGCTTAGCGGTTAAGTGTGCGTGCTCCACTACTGGCAGCCCGGGTTCGGATCCCGGGTGCGCACCGACACACCACTTCTCCAGCCATGCTGAGGCCGCGTCCCACATACAGCAACTAGAAGGATGTGCAACTATGACGTACAACTATCTACTGGGGCTTGGGGTGGGGGGGAGTTTAAAAAAAAATATACACACAATGTATTTTCAGCAACGCCTGGCACACAATCAGAGCTCAGTGTTAATATCAGTATCTGCAACTCCATGTCACACTGAGGCTCAGAGAGACGTGGTGGCTTGGCCCAATGAGGGCCAGATCAGAGGGCCTGGAGCCTGGACTTGGAGCCGGGCCCCTTGGGTGGACACAGAGCCGCACTCACGTGGGGCAGGGCAAGGGAGCACCGGCTGCTGCACTCGTAGGCCTCCTTGTGGCGTCCCAGCTCGTTGAGGGCGCGTGCCTTGCGGAACAGCGCCCGGATGTTCTCGCCGTCCAGGCCCAGCGCCTTCTCGCTGTCCTCCAGCGCCTTTTCATACAGGCCCTGACAGAGAGGAACAGGTGGCTCTCCAGTCAGTGCCTGTTCCCCTCCCTCCCCTAGGCCTCCTGCCCCCACCAAGACTGAAGCTAGCCTCCCTTCCCTGCAGCGATAGAGGATGCTGGAGGACCGGCGTCAGGGAGGAGGCTCGTGAGTCTGGTGTTCAGACTCTGGTCCAGGGCTTCCATGCGTGCCGCTGAAGGGGCTGCCAATGGACACTGGAAGCCACTGGAGGCGAGGCGCCTTCAAATTCTAGAGTGATGAGCCTGGTCACTCAGCACATCTACTTCCATATCTGCCTTTACTTCAGAATATCATGGATTGAGAGTAATAAAGGCACCTCTGAGAAGAAGTGAAATCATGAAGGCAGCTCAGCGTACAAAGCAGAGTGTGAACAGGCATCTGGCAGACTTGTTTATCCAGAACAGTCCACTCTGGATTGCAGAGGTGTTACTAGAGCCTCTGCAGAGCCCACAGCAGAGCCTCCCACAGGATCTGGTGAATGACTGAGTCAGGGAGCAAGCAGGACAGGGAAGGGGAGGAGGCTGGAGCTTGAAGGAGGAGAGAAGGAGGAGGTGACTGAAGGCTAGAGAAAGCAGCAGGCGGCTGAGGGTGTGAAAGGAGGGGAGGAGCCCAGGAGGGAGCAGGAGAGGTCAGAGGTTTGCAGAGAGAGGCTATGGATGATGAGGGTAGCAGTTCTCAGCCCTGACTGTCCACAGACTCCTGCCAATGCCACGCCATACCCAGATTCTGACTGATTCATCTGGGGTAAGACGTAGGCACCAGTACCATTAAAAAAAATTTTTTTATTAAGTCTTAGTACTTCAAAAGCTCTCCCAGTGAGTCCGTTGTGCAGCTGGGGTTGAGAGCCGTGGAAGTGGACGGTGAGATTCAGACAGGAGGTGGTGGAGGAGGCGGCCCTGCAGAGGCTCGCTGGGCTACGGGCTTGGTAGCTGGGCATCTGGGGGAAGCGGTGATCAGGGCAGAGGTGGAGGAGTGGAAAGGAGGGCACCAGGCTCACCATGGTGAAGTAGCAGGCAGCCCTGTTGACATGCAGCTTGCACAGCAGCTCCTGGGGCAGAGCCACCTGGTCAGAGGCAGCGTAGTCAGCCACGTTCAGCCCCTCCATGTACTGCACCAGGGCCTGCTTGTAGTCCTTCTCTCGGAACAGGTCATTGCCTTCAGCGAACAGGTTCTGCACCAGCTTGAGCAGAAAGGCCTGCCAGGAGGCAGGAGGCAGAGGGGGCTCAGGGGGCCTTCTCTATCCAGCTCCAGCCCTGGCACCCAGCCCCCGCTCTCCCTTTTCTGGACACCCCTGCCCTTCGCCTTCCCCCAGTCCCGCAGCTGACACTCACCTCATATTCTTCTTGCTTTAGGGGTAGCGTCGACCTAGCAGGAAAAGGAGAGGGATACAAGGTCTGGGTGAACCCAGGGGTCCCCGCCTCATGGAGGCCCCAGGAGCCAGAGCCACACGCCAGAGATCATGCCAGGAGTGTGCTCCTCCAGCTCAGACTTCAGACGTCACCTTGTGGATCGGGGTGAGGGGACAGCAGTGTTTTCTCCCTAAATCAACACCGCACTGGCCTTCCGTTTCTGATGCAAGGCTGGAGGAAGGCCTTGCGGCTGCCCCAGGGCCTAGCAGCTAGGCTTCCCCAGGTGCAGACGCTGAGAAAGAGCAGACCAGCTCCAGCTCCAGCCAGCTGTCCTCTGCCTAAGAAGCCAGGCCCCTGGGAATGACCATGCACTACCAACCAAACCTGCAACTGCAGGCCCACAGGCGGCACCAAAAGGCCACCTCAGGTCGCCATAGCTTGGGAGTCTCTGCCCTTCTTCCGACCCCTCCTGCAAAACACACATGACCCCAGCCAATACCAGGTATACTCAGAGCCTGTCAACCCCTCACGCCAGACTCAACAAATTAGGGGGGTCTTGGGCACCCTCTCCTCTCCTGTGGCCAAAAAAAATGCCAGCTCAGTATGGAAGAAAGTGTCAGCTCAGGAGAACTGAGGCATATCTGTCAGGCTGAATGGCTGAGCTGGAAGGGAAGCTGGGGTTTGTCTCTCAGTCCCTCATGTCACCGAGGGGAAAAGAGACACTCAGAAAAGGGCAGTGGCTTGCCCAGGGTCACACAGCAGGTCATCGTCAGAGCCAGGGCCAGAGTGCAGGCCTGGAGCTCTTTCCATTGCCCAGAGCCTCCGCTATACCTGGGCAAGAAGGAGCAGCCTGAGTGAGTGAGTGAGAAGAGATGAGAGAGGAGATGCTAGAGATCCCCTGTGTGTGGGCAGGAGGTGGCCCTGACTGTGACACCGGGGCTCACCAGCCCACCCTCCCACTTGCCTCCCCACTGTCAGAGACCAGGGTGCATCCCTCCTTCCCCGCACTGCCCCAGCCCAGGCCCCATCACTGTCCTCCTAACTGGTCTCCTACCTCCAGCCGCTCCCCTCCCAGCAGCAGCTTCATCTTCAATAGGTCACACCCTGTCCTAAAGGTCACCTCATCCTGGTGTTTACGGCCCTTCACAAGGCAGCACCAACCCACCTGTCCAAATCACTTCATGGCTCCTACAGTGCTCTGTGCCCAGAGGTGCCTAATAAATGTCTGCTAAGCACATCAAGTATGCACAGGAGAAAACAGCAGTTTTGTAAGGAGGTCCTACCGTGTTATCCTGCAAAGCGGTCCTTTAGGAGGCCAACATACAGGTTCCCAGGAGGCTGTCCTATTGCTAAACCTTCTCAGAAGTCCCCTTTGGAAAGGGGAAGGGAGGACACAGAGCTAACATGCACCCCAATCACTGCCCTGGCCCGGGCCTGTTAACCCTCACAACGTCTCTGTGAGGGAAGTGGCATTATCTCCATTTCACAGGCACAGAGACTACCCAGGAAGTGGGGGAGCCAGCATGGGGATCAGGTCTGCAGGGCTCAGAGGTCCAGCTCCACAGAAATCAGTGACTTAATTGAAACACAGAATTATTATGCAAGACAGTGTTCTCCAGGTTCACCTTGTTCACCAGACAGGCCTCTGAATAAAATATGAGCACTTCCCCAAGATCAAACCTCTCCCCCAAATGGAAGAAGACTGGCCCCCAGTGAAGAGTGAGGAGGGGGCCACAGCTCTGACGGCCATTCCCGGGCCAGGAAGAGGACTGCGTTCCCAGTTGAGGAAGGAGAGAGAGTGTGCTGTACGAATATAAACTTGAGCTCCGTGAAAGCAATGGGACACTGCGTGTGTGTAAAGGCACCCAGTTTGTGGTGACAATGTGGGTGAGACAAGCAGCTCATGTTTTATAGGTCTGCATGAGAGACCAAAACTGGGGAGCATACGAGGGTATGTAGATGCAAATCCCAGTTTTGTGGGGAATCCTATTTAAGAAAAAGAGCACAAAATGAGAAACACAGAATTGCTAGGGAGGCTTCTAGGGCTTCGGAAGGGCAAGTGAGGGGCCCTGAAGCTTACACTTCATTAATGTCATGATAAATACGCCTCTGAGGATCTATTTAGGAGACATAAAAGAAAAAAGTTAGTAAAAATATTTTGTGTGCAAAGAAGAAAATGAAAAGATGAACATGCACGTGGGTACCAGGGGGCACACAATGGAAAGAAATGTAGGTTCTGGAGTCAGGCAGACCTGGGTTAAAACCCTATCACTTAATAACTGACTTTAAACAAGTTTCCGAACCTCTCTGAACCTTAGCTTTCTCAACTGCAAGATGGAGATAAGACCACTACTTTACTGGGCTGTTGTGAAGATTAAAAAGACGATGGATGTGGGGCCAGGCTGGTGGCGTAGTGGTTAATCACATGCTCTGCTTCAGCGGTCCAGGGTTTGCGGGTTTGGATCCCAGGTGCGGACCTAGGCACTGCTCATCAGGCCATGCTGTGGCAGCATCCCATATATAAAAGTGGAGGAAGATGGGCAGAGATGTTAGCTCAGGGCCAATCTTCCTCACAAAAAAAAAAAAAAAAGATGATGGGTGTGAAGGGCCCAGTACAGAGACTGAAAGATGTGCTCAATGAGCAAGGACTACTGATTTATTATAAGATGTGCACAGACAAGCAAGAGAATTACCAGGGAGTGTATGAGCATACGTGGCGGGTGAGGGTAAAATGCTACACTGGACAAGACGGAAGGGCAACCAGGCTCAGGGAGTGTGTGTGCATGTGGGGTTCACGGCTTACGTGTGGGGTTCACAGATCCACCCCCTTGGCCCCTGCTATGCCAGCTCCTTCCCACCTCCTCAGTCCCCAACACACGCCTGAAGAGCAAAGGCTCAGGAAGCAAGAAAAGGGAGAGCTGGAGAGAGCCCATGTGCTTCGGGCGGAGGACCCACCACCACCCGGCCAGCCCTACCACACACTCACTGAATGAACTGCAGCCCCTTCTCGATGTCCGCCTTCCGTCTCTGCCTCTCCATCAGTCTCTGGGGGCGAGAACACAGCTCATCAGTCAGGCAGCAGGGGCCAGTCACCGTCCACTCCCCCCACCCCCCATTCCACCATGTGCTCTCTCACTCCCGCTCTCAACCCATTTATCTGGGGCAGAAGGGAGTCACTGAGGACAGTGAACTGTCTCAGGGTCTACAAAGACCGTCAGAACCATGCCACGTGCTCCTGCCCTCCATGCCACGTCCCACTGGACTCCGAGTTTGTACAGTGCCCTTGATGGGCAAGGGGCTGCATGGGGGCCCCCTGCCCTTTCTTACACATCGCTTGGGTTGCGATACTGCACAGGACACCCTCAAGTTCAAGGAAAAGACCTTGTTTTACCACCAAACTCAGTCCGGGAAAAGAGCTACAGAAAATGCAAAATGATGCCAATGATGATGGCTACAATGTAGCACCAGGCACTGGGCCAGGCACTTTGTATAAGCATCTTACTGCATCTTTCAGCAATGCCACGAGGCAGGTGTCATTTTTTCCCCATTTTACCCAGGAGAAAACTGAAGCTCTGAGAGTACCATCAGATTTGAACCCAGGGCACGCTCCTTTCACACCCCTCAGCTACCCCTCTGCACAGCCCTATGTGCACCATCTCATTGGAACTCCACCACAGCGAGGTGTAGGGAATTCCTCATACTACAGATGAGGAAGACTGAGGCTCAGTGAGGCTAAGTACTGGCCTGAAGTTGCACAGCAAGTGACTGGTAATGAAAGCGTGCAGGGGACCTGCTCGAGAGATGAAGGGAGTGAAAGCTGAAGGTGAGGGTGCTTAAGGAGAAGGGAGGATCCGGCAGAGCCGTTAGGGGTCTGGTACCTCTAGGGTAAGCCCCCCGCTGGCCGGGAGCTCATGGCCAGATCCAAACAGCCCCCCTGGCTTCCCCTCCATGCCACCACACACGGACTGGAAGGCCCACTGCACGTCAGCTTGTCCTACCAGTTAGCAGCCCAGGGCCTTTCCCTGGGTCAGAACCGAGCCTGGGGCTGAGCACTGTCTGTCCTGGCCACTCATGAGCCCTTTCCAGCCTCTGCCCTGCAGTGTGGCCCCCATTCCCTTCCCATCAAATGATTACTGCGAGAGGACTGTGGGCAAGGCCCAGAAGGTGGGATGGCCCCTGCCTGGGGCTGCAGGACAGGCCCTCCTGCCTTGTACTCGGCTCCCACACAGCATCAGCAGACGGCTGGGACGTGGACACAGGGAGTGGATCCTCACTGCCTTGCTGGCACCAAGAAGTAAAAAGGTGTAAAAAACACTCAACTACTTTGGGAAGGGAGCAAGTGTACAAAATTCATACCTTCTAAAAATTCTTTACTTTCTTGTTCTTTACTTCCATCTGTGCCCAAGCACCTTATCCTCACAACGACCCTGTAAAGTAAGTGGGGCAGGGGTCACTAACTCCACTGTGCACATGAGGAAAGTGAGGCACAAAGATGTGAAGTCTCTTTCCCAAGGTCACTGACCAGTGAGTGGGCAAGCAGGGTTGGAACCCAGCTCTGTCAGACCAAAGGCCAGGTCCTTTGTCACCCGCTGAGCTGTGAGACGCCCTGTGGCCGGGGCAGGCCACTTTGCACCTCACTTTCCTCATTTGTGCAGCATGTCAACTAACTAGCCTCCCCTGGCAAGGTGGCTGGGCGGCTCCAAGGAGATAAGAGCGTGGGGGCAAGGAGCTCAGTTCACGGGACTCTCCCTCCTCTCGCTTGTCCTTCCCAGGGGGGCGAGGCCACACCGAGTCTTCAGGCTCCCAGAACAGTGCTCTTCATGCCAAATCCTCACCTCGAGCAGGGCATTGACAAGTGTCGACTACATGTCTGCTTGCCCTGCCAGGGCCTTGGGTCTGGGCTCTGCACTCAGAAAGACCTGGGTGCGAATGCCAGCATTTGCTGTGTGACTTTGGGCCTTGGTCTCCTGATGGGGAAAACAGGGCTGATGGCAGGTCCTGCCACATTGACTGTCATGAGGGTTCAGGAGACGACATGCGCAGAGCACCTGGCGTAGAGCAACAGTCCAACAACCTGGAAATAGTATCATCCAAACACTGCTGTTCCCTCTTGAAAAAAACTCTGTGAGTGTTTCCTGGGGTGGACACAACTGCTATGATCTGCTCCCCCGCAGGATGCAGGCAGTGACGGCCCGGGGCCGCCTGCACCTTGCCGAGCAGGCCTCTTGGTGGGTCTCTCCGTCCTCAGCTTCCCTGTCTGAGAAACAAGCTCTCATCATCCTCACGCCCACCCTACTCCAGGCCTCCAGCCAGAACAGGCTGCTGGGGGATTCCTGCCTCCTGGCCTTTGCCCTCTGGTTCCTTCTACCTATGCAGCCACACTCTTCTCCCTTCCTGCGAACGAAACTCCACCCCTCCTTCAAAGCCGAGCTCCTCCACGGAGCCGCTCCAGACCCCTTCAACAAGACCACCATACACTCAGTCATCCCGTCTCCCAGGAGCCACAGATGGGTCAGACCCAGTCCCTGCCCTGGAAGAGAGGATCATCTGGAGGGGAGGCAAGGGTGCGCCAACCCCCACAGTGTGGCCCAACTCTGGCAGGGGAGCTGTGGCAAGGGAGAAGGCCCCCACGCGCCTGGACAGCAGCACCACAGGGCATGGCCCTGGTCATGGCCACCGAGCCCTGCCACTTCTACCTGAGTCACAATCCAGTCTCCGCTCCTCCCCACTGCTGGGGTGTTTCCTGCCCCCAGAAGAGTGGACCAGCCTCCTCATGCCCCCCCACCTCCTTGAGGCCATCATGGGGGTCTTTCAAACCCACAAATTGGACCCTGTCCTCCCCTGCACAGAGCCTCTGATGACTCTCTTTACCTTCAGCTGATCACAATTGCCCCACAGCAGCTCACGCCACATGGGAGCCACTGCCCTGTCACCCTCTCAGAGCCCTGCTCAGGCCATAGTTCTCTCAGAAAACCATAGCGGTCAGAGGGCAACGTTTCAGTCAGCTCTCAGCCCTGATGTCTGAGCAGACTTAACAGAAACAAACACGGCCATAACCATCCCAAGGGGTCACGCCCAAGAAGGCTGAATCCACTGCCAAGGAAGAAAGATTCTCTCTCCAGGCGGTATGAAGGCTCCTCACACAGCCTGGCGAGAAGCCACCTCTCCGAGCACCAAACACCCAAAGCAGCAGGGTGGCCGTGCGCATGGGCTCTGGAGAAGGTTCGAACCCTGAGCAGGTTACTCTGCTTCCCTGAGGTGCAGTTTCCTGTTGTGCACACAGAGATTACAGATAGCGCCCACAGACAGGATTAATACATAGGAGGCACTCATTTGAGGGCTGGTACATAGCAGGTGTACCTGACAAATGGTGGCTATCACATCAGAATTCCTATGCTGGGCATTCAAGACATGTGCCATAAGCCCATTATATGCAGATGAGAAGGCCAGGGTGCCCACCCCACCCATGCCTCACAGCTGGTTAGAGACATGGAAAGATATCCCAGAGGCTCCATCCCAAACCAGAGTTCTGTGGTGAACACAGGTGGGGTGAGGCACAAAGAGGGTGGAAGCTCCTCGAAGGGGGCGACATTTGAATTGAGCTTTGAAGGTTGAGTAGGAGATGGCTCCTCGGTGTCAGGAAGAGGAGGCCTTCTGGCGGGCTGCACGTGATGGTTTATGAAATCACTGTCATCCCCCACAGTTTATCCACTCCCGACTGATGACCCCAGGGGCTGGGCTGTGCTGGGACCGCATTCGAGACAGGAGGTAAGTGAGGCTCCGAGAGGTCACAAGGCCTGCAGCCAGCAAGTGGGAGCCAGGCCTGGAACTACTGACCAGGTCAGTAAAGAGCTGCTGCTCTCCCCGGTCAAAGGCGTGGTTGAGGCGGAACCAGCCGGCACCTGTGTGCACCCAGGCACCTGAGCTGAGCTTGGTGTTCGCGAATGCTTGTGCCCCAGAGAGGGCAGATGTCCCTGTGGGGTGATTTGGGAGAAGGCTCCTGTACAAAAGTACTATGCTTCTCCTAATTTCCTGTCCCAGGGTCTATATATTGACCACTCTAGAGTCATTCCATTGAATGTAAAGGCCCCAGGCCAGAGCTGGCAAATAGATTTCATCTCACACAGCAACACTGCCAGGCAGATGGGGGCTGGTCAGAGCCATCCTGAGGAGCTGAGCACTAGAGGGGCTTTAAAGAAAGAGTGCCCCCATACGCGAGATCGGCCATGAACAAGGGGTGTCCAGTGGTGGCACAGATGCCTTGGGCCTTCAGACCCCCTTCCCACCCCCGTGAGAGTAAACTATTGCTAAAATTCATGGTAATACAAAGTAACACCAAGTCAGAGGCCCAGGTCTTACTGGGGCCCAGGATGCAGGCCCCTCCTTTGGCAAGATTTTCTGACTCCCTCAAACCACACTGGTGAGTTAGTCTCCTCTGTGCCAAGTGCAAAGACAGACCTGGACAGGGAGGATTTAATTCAGCTCAACCAACATTTATGACCTTCCTGCTTGGTGCCAGGCTGGGCATGGGGCGGGGGAAGATACAGAATAGAGCACTCAGGCCTGGCCCTGCCCTCCTAGAACTCCTGGTCCAGAGGGAGGGAAAGACAGGTGAGCTGACAGGAGCCACCCGCTGCAGTGCAGGCTAGCTGTGGGTGCAAGGCGCCTGGGAATCAAGAGGAAGGAGAGGGGCATCCACGGGAGGAGGCCAGGGAAGGATCTGCAGGAGGTGGTCCTTGAGCTGGATGTGAAGGAGAAGGACCAGTTTCTTGGGTAGATTGGGAGAAGAGGGACATTCCTGACAGGACACCTGCCCAAAAGCATGTGCACTGAGCCTGGTCTGTACCCCTTAATTTCCTGTGGCACCCCACAATCTGCACAGCCATGAGGATGGGAAGCCCAGGCCCACTCCCCTCCAGGGCTGCAAACAGGGGTCGGCCAGTAGGCCTGGCCCTCAACTAGCAGAAAGCCAGAGGGTCAGGTGGCAGTAGGGGAAGGAAACCCACATTTCCTGGGCGCCTGCCATGCACCAGGTACCGTGCTCACCTACCCCCAATTGAGGGGCCTTTTGCTGGCAACTCCAGTGGTCCCTGCTGAGGACAGGAGTGGCAGAGACCACTCCCAAGAGCTGCGTGGTCTGGCTCTACGTCTGGCTTTGCCCAACCATGCCCATCACAGAAAGCAAACTACTGAGCACCTGCTAAGTGCCAGACCCCCAGATGGAGGGGCACACTGCTTGGAAGAAGAAACCACAGAGGCTGCCAGGACAGTGACCCTGGGTGAGCTGCGGGAAGTAGGGGAACCACATTCATGCCCTCAACTCACTCATTCATTACACATGAGTGGGCACTTCACTTGTGCCATGTCCCACTCTGGGTGCAGGGTACTCAGTCACAACTGAAACAGAATCCCTGCCCTTGAAGTCTAGCGACGAAATCAGTCTGGAAAACAGTTACAATATGATGAAACAGGAACTTCAATAGAGCCAGCTAGCCAGCCATCCACCTACCCATCCATCCACCCATCCACCCATCCACCCACCCATCCATCCATCCATGCAATAAGCACTTAAGGAATACCTTAAATGTTCTAGGCCTGTTGGGGATTTAGCAATTAACAAAGGTGACAAAATCTCTCCTCTTTTAGAGCATATGTTCTGGTGGAAGAGGGACATAAATAAATATATTATGTAATACAGGAAGGATACACACAATGAAGGAAAAAATAAGGAGATAGAGTGACAGGGAGCTATGATTATACAGGGGACTCAGGGATGGCCTCTGACATTTGAGCAGAGGTCTAAAGGATGGAAGGAAGGAAGCCACATGACTATCTGGGGAAATGTGTTCAGGCAGAAGAACAGTGAGTGCAAAGGTCCTGAGGTAGAGACAGATTGGTATATTTGAGGAAGAGCAAGCAGACCAGTGTGGATGGGGTGGAGTAGGCAGTGGGGAGCATGGTGAACAAGAAGGTCAGAGAGATTAGCAGGGAAGACCACAGGTGAGGCCTCGCAGATGGGGTGAGGGCTGTGGCTTCCACCTAGGTAAGATGGAAAGTCACAGGAGATTTTGAACAAAAGGGCAGCTCTGTGTCTGGCTTTGCCCTACATGAAAACGAATCATCATTAAATAAATGAGATTTATTTAAATATTACTACAACTCTACTAGGCAGGAAAAGAGGGCTCCAAGAAGCTAGGAATGTTCAAGGCCACACAGTGATCCTGGAGCCTGGGTTCTAGGGGCCTGGGAAGATGGGCATCAGACAGTCTCATTAACAACGTGCCAGGGGAGCAAAGGCCCCCAGCCCTGGCAAGTACCTAACACCCCACACCCTGCCTCCTCGTCAATTTCCCTCCTCTGAGAAGAACATTTTTACAGGTGGTTGTTATAGACTGAATGTTTGTGTCCCCCTCTAAATTCATATGTGGAAGCCCTAACCCCCAATGTGACTACTTGGAGATGGGGCCTCAAAGAAAGTAATTAAGGTTAAATGAGGGTGTAAGGGCAAGGCTCTGATCCAGTATTTTGTTCTGGCAGCCTGCATAGACTAGTACAGATTTTCGTACTGAGAAGTGGGGTGCTGCTATAACAGACACCCAACAACATAGAAGTGGCCTTGGAACTGGATGACAGGTAGGGGTGAAGGAGTCCTGAGGTGCATGCTAGAAAAACCCTAGATTGCCATGAAGGGACTGTTGGTAGAAATACGGACTTAAAGGCGATCCTGGTGAGGGCTCAGAAAGAAAACGAGGAACAGGTTACTGGAAACTGGAGGAAAGGTGATACTTGTTATAAAGCGGCAAAGAACTTGGCTGAGTTGTGTTCTAGTGTTTTGTGGAAGGTAGAATTTTCGAGTGATGAAATAGGATATTTAGCAGAGAAGAGTTCTAAGCAAAGTATGGAAACTGTGGCACGGGTCCTCCTCACTGCTCACGGTAAAATGCGAGAGAAGAGAGATGAATCGAAGAAGGAATTGGTGAACAAAAGGAACCAGAACTTGAACTGGAAAATTCTCAGCCTATCCATATTACAAAGAAAAAGAGAAAGTGTGTTCTAATGAGAACACTAAGGGTGTGGCTGAACAACCGTCTGATGAGGAGATCAGTATGGGTGGGAACTAGATGTACTCAGCCATCGGCACAAGTCAGAAACTGAGACGGGATTATACCAGCGGGAACACTGCCAGTGTGAACTAAAGGGGACAGAGAAAGCTGGACCACGGAAGGAAGGAAGGCTGTTGGACTTCTGGATTTCTATGGGATAGCACCAGAGAGCTATTTGACTGCAAACAGGCTTCATCCTTCAAGAAAAGAGAAGTATGACCCAGAAGGTGATTCAGAGATCATCAGGGCTGCCTTCTTGGTTTCAAAGGGTGGGGCCACTGCTTCCTTTTCAACAGGCCCCGTTGCTGCCACCCAGAGCCTTGGGCGGGGGTGGAAGGGGGGTACGGGGTGGGGGGTGAACCGCTGGCAGAAACTTGGGAGGCAAACTGCTGGCAGAGCTGCGGGGTGATGCTACAACCTAGTGGGCTGGGAAGGAGAGCATCAAGCCCCAAAAGATGATTCTCAAGCCTTAAAATCAAATGGAACTTGCCCCATTGGGTTCTGGACTTGCTTGGGATCCAACACTTCTTTCTTCTTTTCGATGAATCCCTTTTGGAAGGGGAATGTCTATCCTATGCCTGTGCCTCCACTGTATTGTGGAAGCATATAACTTGTTTGGTTTCACAGGTTCACAGCTGGAGAGGAATTTTGCCTCAGGATGAATCGTATCTGGAGTCTCACGCATACCTGATATAGATGATATTTAGATAAGACTTTAGACTTTAGATTTTAGAGTTGATGCTGGAATGAGTTAAGACTTTTGGGACTGCTGGAATGGAGTGAATGCATTATGCATGTGATCAGAACATCAGTTGGGGGGGGCAGGGGCAGAATGCTATAGATTGAATGTCTATGTCCCCCTAAAATCATATGTTGAAGCCCTAACCCCCAATGTCACTCTATTTGGAAATACGTCCTATAAGGAGGTAATTGAGGTTATATGAGGTCATAAGGATCTGATCTGACAGGATTAGTGTCTCTATTAGAGGAGACACCAGAGCTCGCTCGCTCTCTCCCTGTTTGCATGCAAGCACCAAGGAAAGGCCATGTGAGGACACAGCAAGAAGGCAGCATCTGCAAGCCAGGAAGAGCTCTCACCAGAAAATGAATCAGCCAGCACCTTGATCTGGGACTTCAGGCCTCCAGAACTGTGAGAAATAAATTTCTGTCATTTAAGCCACCCAGTCTACGGTATTTTGTTATAGCAGCCTGATCAGCCTAAGACAGTGTTTAAAAGATCATTTGTTCTCAGCTGAAGAGGGAGATGAGCTTCTTGAGGGTGAGGTCTGGGCATGGCTCAGATAGGGCACTTGGTGGAAGAACAAAGAGCATGTAGGCCAAACGAACTTTGTTTCTTTTTAAAGAAAAAAGTCCAAGGGGAAAACTGAGGCCCAGATCTGGCCAGGATTCCACTGCTAGGCCAGCAGTCCCCTCCCCTCAACTCTAGGTCCTGGTTCTGATAATTCAGGAATTTCAAGCTGGACCTGCCTCAAATGGGCTCTTCCCAGAAACAGAGCTGTGAATTAAGGAACCATCAGGACACGATTCCCTCAGCATGTCAGCACAATGTGTGACCACATACTCGAGGTCACACTTGGGTTCAAATCCAAGCTCTGTTTCATATTTAAGCTGCTTAATTTCTCAGTGTTTCACTGCCCTCACCTCTACAACAGGGATACTAATACTACCACACGGGGTTGTGGTGAAGGTTCAATGAGATGATATATGATAAACATTTAATTAACATTAACTATTATTATTTTGTAATTGTTACAATTACTTAAAAAGATGAGCTGGGGCCAGCCTGGTGGCGCAGCAGTTAAGTGCGCAGGCTCCACTGTGGCGGCCTGGGGTTCGCAGGTTCGGATCCGGGGTGTGCACTGGTGCACCGCTTGTCAAGCCATGCTGTGGCGGCATCCCATATAAAGTAGAGGAAGATGGGCATGGACGTTAGCCCAGGGCCAATCTCCTCATCCAAATAGAGGAGGATTGGCATCAGATGTTATCTCAGGGCTGATCTTCCTCTCACTCACACACACACACACACACACACACACACACACACACGCACACAAAGCAATGAACATAAACAGGAAATTGACAGGAACTATAAATCATTAAGAAAAGATACTCAAACTCACAGATAGAAGAATCACACATCAGAACAAGACACCACTCTTCACCTATGAGACTAACTTGAGAAGAGAGCCTGGTTGAGGAGCGTGAAGGACTGGGCACTCCCCAACACTGCAAATACAATGCGAGGGTGAACTGGGAGATCTCTGTGAAGCAAGGCAGCAACATTTACCCAATGAGCCAGGGCTGCATACCCAGAAGCCAGCTTCCCTTCTTCCTCCCTGGCATAGCCCCAAAACTGTTCCTTTCCCAGTTACTCAGGTGAACCTGCATTGGGCTCAGCCAATCATAATGGTCCTTTTCCCTGCCAGTGATTGGCTTAGGCAAGGGCATGTGACATCATCCTGGCCAATGAGAAAGGAGGGGAAGTCAGCCAAGGGGCTTCTGGGAAAGGTTTCCTTCATACTTAAAATGTGACAGAAGAAATAATCCTTTTTTCTGCTGCTGTTTGCCAGAGTGTAGTAAGAAGATGAACACACTGGGGATGGCCAAGCAGAAACATGGAAAGACCAAAGGTGTTTAATGACATGTCCGACCTGATAAATTAACAGACCCTGTTAATTTATCTGCCTCACTTCTTATGTGAAATATTAAACTCTCGTTTTGAGGTAGGAATTCTATTACTTGCATCCAAAACCCCTCCAAATGATAAAATGTCCTTTCCCTTTGACCCAGAAATTTCACTTCCAAGAATTTAACCTACTGAAACCCTTGCACAAACACTCAATTATATTTACACAGGGATTTTTTTTTTTTTTTTTTTTTTTTTGCTGAGGAAGACTCACCATGAGCTGACATTTGCTGCCAATCTTCCTCTTTTTGCTTGAGGAAGATTCACCCTGAGCTAACATCTGTGCCAATTTTCCTCTATTTTGTATGTGGGTTGTTCCCACAGCATGGCCAATGAGTGGTGTAGGTCTGTGCCCAGGAGCCAAACCTGCGAACCCAGGGCCACCAAAGCAGAGGGCGCAAACCTAACCACTAGGCCATGGGGCCGGCCCCAGGATGTATTTTTTTTTTAAGAGTTAAAAATCAGAAGCAACCTTAATATCCACCAAATTGAAAGAACTAATCAATCAATTAAATTATAGTATACCCATACCACAGAAAATACAATGCAGCTATTGAATCTATATGTATTGTCATGGAGACGCCTCTGCACATAGTTGAGAAAGAAAAAAGCAGCAGACTTCAGAGCACTTTGTGTTGTACGATAACATGTGTGCAATGTGTGTTTATATAAAGAAGGAGCGTTAAAGAATATTCTCCAGTTTAACTGGTTCTCTCTGGGGACTGGGATCTGCCAAGGGGGAGTACAATACAACAATTTCCTTTCCATTTTATATACCTCAGCATGGTTTGGATTTTTTCGCAGAAAGCAAGTATTGACCTTGTAATCTGAAATCCAAAATGAGATGACTTGAGGCCAACCCAGTAGGGCAGGGGCCAAGTGGGAACCAGTAGCCTGGTTTTAAACCTGGTGCTCTAGGTCTCCAAAATGTCCACGGGCTGTTTTTCCTGAGAAAAAGACCAAACCATGGACCTGAGAACCAGGAAGGAAACACTTTTTTCCACTTTGGAAAAAGTTAGGAGATGACAGAATTTTAGAGATTCAGATCTTCATCAGACCAGACAAGGATTGTGCCAGCCTCTTTGAAATCTCAATGTCTGGCCTATGCTTGACACAGAGCAAGTGCTCAGTAAACAGCTGTAAAAGAAATGGATGAATGTATATCAACTCATCCAACCCAGACATTATATAAATGACAATATGAATGAGTGCTGAATAAATAAGTGAGGAAAACTGAAACCAAGAGAAATTAATAATAGGTAACACTATTAACATTTGCTGAGTGGTTCCCAAGTGTCAGGGGCTGTCATGATCGCTTTACACATAGTACCTTCCATAAGGCTGGCACAACCCTATGAGATACGGACTGCTATCATTCTCACTTTGCAGAAGAGAAAACAGAGGCACAGATAAGTTAGGTGACTTGCCCAAGGTCACACAGCTGGTACATGGTGGAGCTGGGATTCAAATCCCAGCAGCCTGGCCCCAGAGCCCATACACATCACATCACCTTTACTGTCGCCAAGGCCCCTCGTCTGTCATCATGCTCAAATCTCCCCCACCCCTAAAATAATTCCCCTTCTCTGATCCCAAATCCCTTTTGGCTAATGCACAACCTCGCTTCCCCTTCCCCCACATTTTGGGGAAGAGTTGTCTACACTGTCACCACATCCTCACCTTCCACTCCACTCCCCAACTCATGGCAAGCCCACTCCCACTCCACTGAAGGAGCTTGCCAAGAGTCCTCCCCATCCCAGGGACCTCCTAGTTGCTGAGTCCAGTAGAGGGGCAGGTTTTCACTCGCCTTTTCCAGGACTCTTGGCTGCATCTGCCAGGTCCTTCCCCACCTCTCTGATCGTTCCTGCTCTGTCTGTTAGGGGCTCCTCTTCCTCTGCCCAGGTCTCGAGCCCGATGCCCCGAGCTTCCGTTTAGGGACAATGGTCCTGCTCTCCTCACTGCACACGCTTGCCCCACAGGAGCTCTTGCGTTTCATGATCTCAGGAGTCATGTCAATGACTCACCAATCTATTCCTCCTGCCAGGCTCACCCCTTCCCCAATATTTCAGAGTCATATCTCTTACCTTCTGGGCAGTGCTACGTGGCTATCCAACAGCCAGGCTGCCTATGACCTCCGTGCCTTTCCTAATCCTAGGCCCTCCACCTGGAATGCCCCCAACACACACACACCTAGCCAACTCCTACTCCTACTTTAAGATCCAGGTCGGATGGCTCCATGTCCAGAAAGTCCTCCCTGATGCCCATCCCAGCTGGGCTGGGTGCTCCTCCAACTCAACACATTCCACATTTAACTCAGTAGCTCCTCCCCTAATCCTGCTCCTCCTCCCTTAGTCACCAACTCAAGTCAGAGCTCCAACCATCATCCTGTTCTCAATCCCCAACTCCTTCCACCTTTCCCTCTGAAACACTTCTCCACACCGCAGCTCCTCCCATCATCTTCACAACCTCAGCCATCTCGCAGGCCCTCATCATCTCGTGTCAACAGCCTCCAAGGAGCCCCCTCCAATCTGCTGCCCTCTGGTGGTCAAGGATATCTGTCTACCATATATGCCAATGTCACTCCTCTGCTCATAACCCTTCCAGGTGTGCGCAGGCACACATGCAAATGAATGTGGGCTTAAAAAAACATGCAAACTGATTGAGCTCTGTAGTCCAGTAATATACCAATGCCAATTTTCTGGTTTTGATAATGTTCATCAGCTATATAAGGTATCACCATCAGAGGAAGCTGGGTTAATGAAACTCTGTACTATTTTTGCAACTTCCTGTCAATAAAAAGTTAAAAAACAAACAAAACCTTCCATGACTCTCACTACCAGGAGGACAAAGGCCAAGCTGCTCTTCCGGGGCACACAGCACCACAGGGTGGGCCTGGCCTCCCCTCCAGCCCCGTGGCCTGCCCTGGAATATTACACTCCAGCAACGCTGGACCATCCAGCTTCCCATTCAGGCTGCCTGCTCTGTCTGGAACAACCTTCACACCCACTGCCTCCTTCCTACCCTGGCTAACGCCCAGTGCTTCTTGAAGGCTCAGCTGAGGTGGCTCCTCCACCAGGAAGTCTTCTTTCCCTGACCCCCATCCTAGCACAGCACTCCAAGCTCACCACAACCACTGCACTTATCCTAGTTAACTGAAATTCTGTGCTTATGTCCCCATCTCTCCCTAAACTAGGACCTCCTTGAAGGCAGAAGCTGCATCTGATTAATCTCTGAGCAGTACAGAGAAACAGTGCTCAGGAACCTATTCCAAGTAAGCAGTCTCATGAATCCTAGAATAACAGTGAAGATGCTGATTTCAGTCATCATTTATTAAGCACTTCCTCCTACCAGATATTGTTCTAAGAGTTTACATATAATACTTTTTGTGTGTGTGTGTGTGAGGAAGATCAGCCCTAAGCTAACATCCACGCTAATCCTCCTCTTTTTGCTGAGGAAGACCGGCTCTGAGCTAACATCTATTGCCAATCCTCCTCCTTTTTTTCCCCAAAGCCCCAGTAGATAGTTGTAGGTCATAGCTGCACATCCTTCTAGCTGCTGTATGTGGGACGTGGGCTCAGCATGGCTGGAAAAGCGGTGCGTGGGTGCATGCCCGGGTTCCGAACCCGGGCCGCCAGTAGCGGAGCGCGCGCACTTAACCGCTAAGCACGGGGCCGGCCCTACATATAATACTTAATCCTCACAATACCCCAAAAGAAAGTATTATTATCATCTCCATTTTACAGATGAGAAAACCAAAGCACAAGCAGGTGAAGTAACCTGCCAGGGTTACACAGTTAGTAAGTGACGGAGCTGGGATTTGAACCCTGGCAGTTCGACTCCGGAGCCTACACAGTCATCTCCCAACCCAATGATGCTCCTCCCCCACGCCCATAGGCTGCCTTCAGCCTGGGCCCACACTCCACCCACCTGGCACTCACTGCCCCAGGTTTCATGAAAGTCGGTGCAGATTGCAGACATGCCACACACATGAACACTACCTGAGGTTATGTCCTCTCCACGCCTGGCAGTTCTCCTGACTCACCAGGCCCCCGATGGCTTACTCAAAGAGACCAGCAAAGGTTTAACGTTGCCGTCCCCAACCTCACTCATCAGCTTTCCAGGTCTGCGTTATGCCTTCCCCACGGTCCTCATGCACCCTGTGTGTCCACCCAAGGACCCTCTGCTCCAAGGAGGTCAGGGAGGGGTCTCGGCTCATTTCTGGAGATCACCCACTGGGTGTCAAACACCTTCTATGGCAGGGGTTTAGAACCTGGGACCCACAGAGAGAATTCAGGGGTCCACGAACTTGGATGAGAGAACATTCACAACTTTTTTTCCCTAATCTCTACCTGATATTTAGCGTTCCCTTCCATTACGAATGTAGGCAATAAACCACAGTAGTGTCGGCATAAGAAATCACAGCTCTTACTCTGTCACACTTCAGCTACTGCAGACATAACAAAATCTTGTTCACGCTCATCACAACTTCGAAGTCACAGTAGTTATATCAGACTCACTGCTGGATCTATTTTTTAGTGCATTGATAAAAAAAGCCCAGCTGCAGTTCAAGAGAACTGGTTTCCTTTGTAATCTGTGTATTTTACTTCATGCATTTAAAATCAGGATTCGGAGAAGGCATTTGTGGGCTTCCGCAGGCCGCCCAACAGGTCTGCGGTGCAGAGATGATGCAGAAGCCCTGTTCTAGGGAATCATGTTATTTATCCCTACAATAATCTCAAGGGTAGATATTATCTCCACTTTCCACAGAAAAGCGAGGCTTGAAAAACATAAAGTCTTTAACAAAAAAAAGTGAGACTTGGAGGAGTCCGTGACTTGCCCAAGGCCACACGGCTGCTGAGGAAGAAAGCTGGAGGTCCTGGCAGTGCCCCAGGCCCCACCAGGAACCACCTGTCAAGGAATGACCATGAAAGGGAATGCCCATAGGCCTCAGCAACTTGTAGTTTGTTTTCTTTTAACTGGCCACCTTGAACAGAAACCAAAGTTCAGGAAACTTCCCCGGCCTCCCCCACAGCCCGACCTTCAGCCAAACTAAGAGTCAGCGGCAGAGTATAATCCTCTCTCGCCTGCCGCATTCTGGCTACAAAGGGCTTTTACTTTCACGATCTTGTCTTATGCTCCCAACAACCTGGGGGCTGAACTACACAGCAAGGGTTCAAACCCACCTCTCTATCTCCAGGGACCCAGGCTCCGGCTTCTCCGTCACAACCCACCAGCTGTGGTGCTAAAGTGAGATGTTTAAACGATAACTCTTTTTTTTTTTTTTTTTAAATAGAAAAGTAATAGAAACTCCTTGTAAAACCCTTGGGAATCATGGGCAAGTATTAAAAAAAAACAAAATCCAGAAATCACTCATAGTCCTATAGCTCAGATTGACTGCTTACCACTGTGGAGTGCTTTCTTTCTTTTAACCAATTAGAAGTCACTGTTCCTGCTCAGAGAAGCTCAGAAATCCTCGTGGTTGTACCACCCAGGCATCGAGAGAGTTCCACGGGCTGCTCTGCCCACTTCACCGCCTGAAGACAAGGAGGCAGGCTGGGTCAGTGCAAGGAGCCCTGAGCTGTGGATCCACCAGACCTCGGTTCCAATGCCAGCACTGTCCCCCACTAGCTTTCAGGGCACCCCCTGAGCCTCAGGTTTGTCATTTGCAAGATGGAGTTAATGACATCCACCTTACAAGACTATGGAGGTCAGAAATTTGTGTTTCTGCTGAACTGGGAATGGTTAGAGCACCTGGCAACTCACAAAATTATGCTGTAAGTGCTTTTCAATCAGTCAACACCGATTTCTTTGCAGTTTCTGTCGAGACCACTCTTTTTTGGCAAGGACTGCTCTGGACCACCCGGCTACTATTACTCATTTATTCAACACATCACCACAGAACACCTTTCTGTGCGAGGGGCTCTGCCAGATGCTGGGGGAAGAAGGCTAATCAAGTCCCTGGCCTTGTGGAGCTTGTCCAGGTGTGGGAAGACAAATACACAGGTCAGTGTTAAACGTACAAAACAAGTATAGAGATAAGAGTCATAAAGAAACGAAAATGGGAACCCTGCAGGGGGGGATGGGGCTGGGGTGGGAAGGCCCTTCAGAGGAGGCAGCATTTAAGAGACAAGAAGGAGCCAGCCATGGGAAGATGCAAGGCGAGTACGAGTGCACCTGGCAGAGGGTACAGCAAAGGCTATGGCCCTGGGGTGGGAACAAGCTTAGAATGTTCAAGGAAAAGCCAGATGGCTGTGTGACTGCAGCACTGGAGCGAGGGCAAGCCAAGAAGAGAGTCAGGTGTGAGAGGCAGGCCGAGGCAGGCCCCGCTGGAGAGCCAGTGCTGTGTTCTGCGTGTGTCAGGAAACCACTGGAAAGTTTTCAGCAGAGGAATGACAGGGTCTCATTTAAATCTCAGGAAGATCCATTTGGCTGCTGCATGGAGCATGGATGACAAAAGAAGCTAGATTAGTTAGGAGGCTACTGCAGGGACCCAGGCCTGGATCAAGGTGGGGAGTTGAAAAGATTCAGGAATATTCTGGAGGTTATTAAATGTTCATGGCAACCACAACCACGCCCTCACACCAGGTGGTCTTCATAGCTTTCAAAGTTCCTTCATTTGACTCGCACAGCAAACCCAAGGCAGACAGGACTGAATCAGCAAGGCCATTTCACGGAACAGGAGACCGAGGCCAAGACTGATGAAATGATTGTGCCCCAGATCATGCAGCCAACAAGTGCTGAAGCTGGGAATGAAACTCAGGACTTTGGACTCCCTGCCCTGTGTTCCCTGTCCTGCAGAGGGACCGGGCACGACATGGAATGCTCCAGAGAACAAGAGTATAGATGAACCTCTGAAAACTCCAGAAAGGTCACAGCCTTGACCTCCCCTGCGGCCTTCAAAGGAAGTGCTCAATAGATGCTCGCTGGCTGACCCTGGCACTTCAGAAGACACGGATCTTGGTCACAGGGAATCTGACACCCTGTTCCCTTTCTGAAGAGCTGGAACAAGACAGAGACAGGGTAGGAAGAGCTGGAGGGTGGATGACCCCTTGGTTTTTTTCTTTTTCTGAAAAACAGGGACATTCTTACGTTTGAAGGATGCTCATGAGGATTAATGAGGGACTGTGGGCACAAGCACAATACAAATGTTAGATAATTAGGATTTCCAGACAGATAAGAAAAGAGCTTCATGGAGACTGAAATAACTTGAAGGCATCTCTCCTGCATGGCAGCTAAGACCTCGGACTCAGGAGTCTAACAGGCCTGGCTCCCTCTGACTCCTGCTCTCCCACCGCCGTGTGATCTTGGAGTCTGTCTCCTCACCTGCAAAATGGGGCTGCTAATAATCATTCCTGTCTCAAAGAGTTGGTAAGCAGATTCAGAAAGAGAAGGCACAGAAAGGGCCAAGCACAGTGCTGACACACGGCGGTGCTAAATGCATGCTGGCTGCCGTCGCTACTGCACCATTGCCGTCGACCCCGTGTCTCAGCCTCTGATACAGGGCTCAGGAATTGCTGCCGAACCGCAGTTGACTATAGACGGGTTCTGAGTGCAGAAATGCTGGTGTCCCTTCCCTCTGGGCCTCCGAAGGCTGCCGGGGAAGCAACGCTCACACACCTGCAGAAGCCATCAGGACGCCTGTAAGAACAGACTTACTAGGGAAAATAAATAAGGCAGGAAGGAGCCCCGTAGCTGGTGATGACAGAGAAAGGAAAATGAGCCCATTTTCTATGGGCCATTAAATGTGATGAAAGGAGCTGGCCTCTGTGGAGGCTCCTGGGAGCTGACACACGGCAATCACTTCATCAACTGAGGCTGCAGCCCGGGCTTTGGTTGCAGCCAGACTGCCTCAGAGGACACCTCCACCTTCCGCTGACTGAGGTCTGCCACTGCGGCCCCAGCAGTCTCCTCTCCCCCTCCCAGCCATACCCGGGCCCACACTGGGCCAACTCAAGAGCCAGACTGCCTAGGTTTGCTCTGCAGCTCTGCCACTTACACAATGCCACTTAACCTCTCTGTGCCACAGTTTTTTCGCCCGTAAAATGGGGATAATTATAGTGCCTACCTAGAGGGCTGTTATAAAGATTAATAAGCTCATCCAGGAAAAAGAACTCACAACAGGGCCTGGCCACTAGGTAATCGCTGGATTGGTGTTTGTTAAATTATTAAACATTTTAAACCCCTCTAGTTTCTCTCATCTGAGTCTCCTGTCCCATCCCCGGGCACTGGGCTTCTCCACACATTACCATCAAACATCATCAAAGCTTAGGGCTTGTTTTCAGAAAGGGAAACTTAGGCCCAGAGAACCCAAGGAACCACCGTGGCAGAGCCTGACTTGAACCTGGACTCACACCTGCTGCCTCCACTGTGGCTGTACCAGACGACCTGCCTGTCCCTTCTTTCCACTGTGCTGCCTTTGCCCGTCTCAGGGCCTCTCCTCAGAATGCCCTTTCTCAACCTATCTTTCAAATGTTCAACTGGCACTTCTTCTATGAAGGCCTTCCACCCCCGGGGAAAAATAAACCTTCCGCCTCTACACTGGGGCATAATTCACTTTGACAACACAATAGCTGAACGTGTCCTCCCGGCACCTCCTCTGGGGCCTGGGGCACCAGGGCTGAAGCAGACCCAGTTCCGGTCCTTGGGAACCTCAAGCTAATCATCCATGTCTGTCTCCTTCCCAAGCTACAGCCTCCTCCCAGGTACAGAGCCAGGCCCCCGGCAGGCACCAAAGAACTGAACGTACATCTCTGCGCTCAGGGCCCAGTCCTCCTTCCACCACTATTCTGCCTTCTCCAGTCACACTTCAGAATCTCCTGAGAGTACTTTCACTAGGCCAGGCCTGCGAGGCCCTGGGACACAGGGCGAGTTCAGTAAAACTCCCTGGCCTTGGGGAGCCTGCTGACCTTTTAGCTTAAGCCCCACCTCTGTTGCATTTGCCCACTCAACTGTCACCCAGGCCTGGGTTCAAATCCAGCTGGGTGACCTTGGGCCAGCCACCTAAGTCCTGTGTTCCTCAGTTTCTTCATCTGTGAAATGGAGATAATAATGCCCACTCCACATAGAGCCACTGTAAGAATTAAAGAGAACGCACGTCAACCTCCCAGAGCAGGAGCAATTGTGGCTGTGGTGAGCCCAGGAATTCCCTCCTCTTCTCCACCCCGGCCCAGCCTCCCCATTCTTTCAAGCTCAAGCTTCCCTTCCTGGAGGAAACCTTCCCTAACTTTTCTCGGTTACCCGGCTACCTCTCTCTCCTCTCCCCTCCCACTGCATTGACCCCGGTATTGAGCATTTCCTTGTTTTCTCCTTGGTTCACTATAGTTAACTTCCCTCTTTCCAGCCAGACTCCAAGTGACAAACTCAACCCCAAGCCTGCCCCACAACATCTCACCATGCTCACAAGACGTGCCTAAAAAGTAACTGGCTAAGGTAGCCCAGGACTCTGGGAAAGGGTGAAGATTTGGAGTCAGAAAACCAGGCAGGAATCCTAGCTCTGCTATGTGACTTTCCAGGGAGATATTCAATTCTCTAAGCTTCAGGTTTCTCATCTAGAAAATGAGCATTGAAAAATGTCTACCTGACATGGTTGCTACGGAGGACAGATGAGCTAGCATATGTGAAAGCCCTTTTGTTATAAACTAAAAAGTGCTATTTAAGGGATTATTATTTTCAAATTCTCAAATCCAAACCTACTGATGCCTCAACTTTCCTATACCTAAGACTCAAGAGACTAGCTCATCCTATAGAGCTTCATAGCCCCAAATAATCCACCAAAACACACATTCTTAACTGTCCATCCCAAACAAAAGCCAACAGCCTAGAATTCACAGCATCCATGGAACACAAACCTCATCCCAGCTCAGGGACCACAAAATCTCTCTCCCATCCTCAGATCTCATCCCTCCTGGACACAGGTTTCTCCTTCCCCACCAGGCACCCCATGCCTCAAACCTGCTCAAAATTCTGTTTTGGCCAGGCATAATTTCTAGCTTGCAGTCCAACGTCTATGGGAAGCGAAAACGGGGAAAATAGACCACGGTGGCTACGGTTGTATGCACGGAGAGGGGAGGAGTCTTGGTAGTAGAACCAAAGATTCCGCTGGAATTTTATGTCCAACAGTTGCTAAACGTACTATAATTATCACACTTGTGTGAAAAATTCAAGGATCTGCATTCTGCTATTTTCATGAGACTCGATCAATTGCAGGCGCTGAGGAAAAGTAACAACTTGGGGTTCAAAGTCTTGTACCTAGGAACCAAAATCCTAGTGAGCAACCCCAGAGAAATGAAACCCCTAACAAAGCCGCTGTGGGCCCCCAGCCGCCCACTCCCGGCCCAGACTCTCCAACCCGCCATTCCGGGGCCCAGCCCCTACTCTTCCCCGTTAATGCCATGTTGGCACCACAGTCATCAGGGTCTATCAGAGCGAATCGTTTCTACACGATTTTTTTTCCCCTGGGAAAACTGCTTTGTCTCTCTGAAAGACCCCAAAACCAGACACCTTATAAACACCTGAGCCAGAGAGATTTTAGGGGAAAGAGGGAAAAGGAGGGAGCAGGCCCGGAGGGATCCCTGAGGCCCGCTGAAAGCAGGACGGGGGTCCCAGGCCGGGGTCGGCGGCTCCCGAGCACCCATTTCCCGGGGGCGCCCCCAGGCGCTGGAGCTGGCGCCCCGCAGCCCCCGCGCGCTCCTGGCCCCGCGATCGGGACCCCCAGGCCTCCGAGCCCAGGAATGGATCCTGCGACCGGAAATGGCCCCCTGCCCAGACCGCGCCCCCCTTTCCTGCCGCCCCCTCCCCCCGGAAGGGCCGCAGGCCCCGGATCCCCGGGCTCGCGTGGCCGCCGCAGCCGGCAGGGGCGGCCCGTCGGCGGCCGCGGTCCTCCGTCCTCGCCCCTGCAACTGCCGGCGCTGCGGGGCCAAGGCGCAGAAGAAGGGCACGGGCGTCGCTGGCGCGCCCCTGCCAGCCCCTAGACACCCCTCGCGGGGGGCGCAAAGCATCCGCGCACCCCGAAGCTCCGGACGCCGAGGAGAGAGCCTCCCACGGAAGAAAATTCCAAGGCACCCCCCCGGGAGCTGCAGGGGCGGCCACATCCCCCAGCGGCAGGTGCCCCCGGTCGCACAATAACTTTGAAACTTTGGGGCAGGGCACGGGGTCGGGGAGCCCCAAAAAGGAGGAAACGGGGAGCGGGGGGCTATTCCTTTATTTCTGAAAATGCACTTTCCAGGTGGCCCCGCGCAGCTCCGGCCTGGCCCCGGTTTCCCGCGCCTCCGCCCGGCCCCGCGCGCCCCCGAGCCTCCCGCGCCGGCCAACGGGACGCGGTCGGGCCCCGGCCTCTGCCCGCCGGGTCGGGCCGGGCGCAGCACTCACCTCGGCCGGGCTGCGCTCTCCGCGGGCCTGCGCCGAGCCCGATAAGTGGTATGCTATGACTAGAGGTATGATTACGTTATTATTATTAGTAATAATAAGAGTAAATGCTATTTAATTACGGGCGGCCGCATCCTGCTCCCGGCGCCGCCGCCCCGGCAGCTCCGTCCATGTGGCTCTGGAGCGCTTTACTTTCATTTCCAGCCCCCTCGGCCGGCCGCTCGCGGCAGCACCCGCTAGAGGCTCCGTCTCCCCGCAGCTCTGCCTCCTCGGGTCCTAGAGCGCGGCTCCCCTAGCCTCGCGCCCGGGGTGGGCGGCGCGGGCTGCGCACCTGGGGGCGGGGAAGTTCCCCTTCCCCGTGGAAAGCTCATGCCCGGAATCCACCTTTATTTTCTCTAAAAGTGTCCTTCCTTTTTAGGGCTTTTTCTTACGGCGATTCTGCATTTCTGGGCGGACGCTGGTCAAACCCAGCGCCTCTGCCCTTCCCCGTCTGTGTAAAAAGCCCCCCGGTTTCCAGTGCTTTCACTGAAGGCTCCACCAAACCCTAGTTGCTTTGTGTCCTTTTCGCGGATGAGGACCAGAGGCTCTGAGAGGCAGCAGGACCTCACTTGGCTGGTGTTTTATGTGTGGGATCTTTCCAGAAAGGATTTGAGGCTACATAGAAGACCCAATAGGTAAAGGGAGGTTCACCAGAGAGACCAGCTGTATTGCATCCCTGGAGTAGGATGCCTCAGAGCTGGCCAGGGCCAGGCTGGATTTGAATTCAGAGCTTCTGAGTCCAAATACAGGGTCACCCCACCGTAGGATGCGAGGAGGGACAAGAATTTGGGGCTATGTTTACTTATTTAATTCTCACAATAATCCTGGAAGATTGGTTTTAGCATGCCCGTTTTACAGATAGAAAACTGAGGCTCAGTGATTAAGTGACTGTCCAAGGTGGCAATTCTGACCTCAGAGCCTGTGTACTTTACACAGCCTCCTATGCTTTCCACTGTCTGCCCTAAGGACCCTTGAAAGGAGAAAAAAATGCACCTGCACCTCAGAAGTTCTCAAACTCTTCCATCTGTGGGTGCTCTCTCTCTCCTCGCTACTTGAAGATTACAAAACAAAAAGGCAGCCTCTGGCGTGATGAGGATGGGCTTTTATGTCCAGAAATGAAAAGCAGAGTCCAGTGGCCCTCAGACTCACTGTGGCGGGGGGCTTGTTTAAAATGAAGACTTCCAGTCCCCCTCACCCAGGTATCCTAATTCAGCATTTCTGACAAGCACCCTTTGGAGATTCTGATGTTTAGTGGGAAATCAATCCCTGGGTCACCTGGGATAGACCCAAGATCGTGGGTTAAAGCCACAGGCCCAGAGAGTCCGAGCTCTGCCTCTTGCTCCCTGTGTGACCCCGGGCAATTTCGTAGCATCAGTTTCCTCATTTGTAAAATAAGGATAGGAACACCTAAGCAAGGTTAAGTTTGTTTCAGGGATTACACTGAAATACCTGGAAGGCATGTACCAGTGCCTAGCCCATGGTGGGGGATGAATACATGTTCATTCCCATATCCCCTGTACAATTTACAGTGAAACCCTCGACAATATATCAGATTAGGCGCCATTGTTATTATCACTCCGATTTTATGGATGAGGATGCTGAGGCCCGCTGGATCACTGCATCCTGCCTCAGATGAACTAGCTAGTAAATGATGTGGTGATTCCACCATCCCAGGCTGCCAGTAGAATGACACATATCCTTAAAAGAGGACTGCCCATCATTTAAGGGGGATTCAGTTAGACATCAGCCTCCCATCTCTCCAATTTGGCATCAACTAGTTAAACTGTCCGAGCTGCCTTAGATGGTAAATGGGCCTTTACAAGACCCAACCAGAGGCAGTGGTGCTTTGGAGAGAAAGATTCCAAGGCTGACACCAGCAGGTTGTTTTCTGGGAAGCCCCAATGTCGTTGGGCAGCAATGCTCTATGTCCCCACATTAAAGCCGATATAGCAGTAACAGCCACCACTTCTTGTTTACTATAAGCTAAGCATGTTGCACATGTTGATTCTCTTACTCTCCCTAAAACCCCGTAAGGTAGGGATTGTTTTTACCTTTTTTAGGTGAAGAAACAGACACAAAGTAGTTAAGTGACTTGGTTGAGGTCACTCAGCTAAGAAAGAGGCAGAGACAGAATTCAGACTGTCCACCTGTCAGGCCCAACCACTGCACAGTGATGTGGACATCTCAAATCTGGATGCATCACTGGTTACCCCCAAGGGCCTGTCGCATGAGTGGGTTGCTGGAGAGTGGGAATCGGACATTCACGCTCTGACCTTTGAGGAACTGCCAGGTACATGATTCAGTTATCCCTTCTCCAGTCAGCACCTCCTACTCCAGGCTTAGGCCTGCCATGGCCCGGCCCCCAGAAATGCCTCGTTATCTCCTGGGGAGAGCTGGAACGCATGGCAACCTTAGGTGTGACCATGTGCCGTGTTCATTCACTCACTCAGCAAACATTCATTGCCAGGCCCCATGCTGGGTCCTGGGACTGCAGAGAAACCCCATGTCCCCACAGCTCCAGTATAGTCCCAAGTCCCAGCCCTCCAGCAAGGAATCTTAACTTGGGATTTAGCGAAGGACCATGAAGATAGATGCACAACTCGAGGCTTAGGTTGGGGATAGTAAGAGTACTTTCTCCACAGGGTCACTGTGAAGATTAAGTGAGTTCCTGCATACAGAGCATTGACAAGTGTGTGATTAAAAAATAAATAAGGGGGCCGGCCCCATGGCACAGCGGTTAAATGCGCACGCTCTGCTGCTGGCGGCCTGGGTTCGGATCCCAGGCATGGCCCGACAAGCAGTGCCTCAGCGGCATCCCATATAAAGTGGAGGAAGATAGGCACAGATGTTAGCCCAGAGCCAGTCTTCCTCAGCAGAAAGAGGAGGATTGGCATGGATGATAGCTCAGGGCTGATCTTCCTCACAAAAAAATAAACAAATAAATAATACGTTCTTCTGGGAAACAGTCCATAGAATTCAGACTCTCAAAGGTGAAGGTGACTCAAAAAAAGAGAAGAGGAGGACTCAGGAGTTTAGAGACTGAGATAGCCACCAGACTGTAATACAGTAGATGACATGCAGAGGATAAAACATGGTTCCCAACATGTTATTATGAAAATGTTCAAGCATACAGAAAGCTGAAAGAACTATACAATTGTTAACATTTTGCTGTATTTGCTTTCTCACATATTCATCCATCCACCCATCAATCCACATCACATTTTGGTTAAAAACAAAACAGGTAATTGTTAACTTTCTTCTTTATGCTCTTTTGCGTTTATACTAATGTTTTTTACATGACTGTCAATTTTCATTAAAAAATGATTTCCATTTTGGAACAAAAGAATTATTAAAAGAGAACATAATCTACCAAAAGCAATTGGTACCGGGAAACCCTCTGTAAATGTTAGACTCGAAGTGAAGCTCCTCAGCAGATACCATCCTTTCCTCTTTCATTCATCACTGGATTCTCAGGAGCTGGAACAGTGCCTGGCACATAGTAGATGATGGATAACTATTTGTGGAGTGAATGAATTCTTTTAATTATGGTTGTTTATGGAGGTTAAAAAAATAATTAAGGGGGCCCTGGGCTTGAACCCAGGGGAGAATGTGGTTTGAGTTGTCTTTAATAGATGATGTAGCCACCCCCTCCCACCAGGGGAGGTGACCCTTGGGGATAAAGGGGCAGGCTCCCTTGCAAGGCTGGTAGGCCAGGCCTACCCACCTCTCTCCAGGGGCCCAAGGCGAGCACCCGATTGGACCTTGGGAATTTCTCTCCACATTCCTCACGTGCCTGGCATACTTCAGGCATTTGTTTTTGATCTGACTAAATGGCAAGTCTGCAGCCTTGGTAGCTCTTCAGGAAACCAGCATAAATATTGTTATTTATTCCATTTACGATTGGCAATTAAGTTTGTTTTCAGTCACCAGAATGGAATTTAAAACACTCAGCTAACGTAAACCAAACTAATCAGAGGCAGCCTGCTTTTCTCTTCAAAACATTCTTGTATAAAAAGCTGCACAACAGAGAGAGAAAGGTCTGGAACACTCCCCTCTCCTTTCTCCCCCCATACCCAGCTCACACTCACAAAGTGACTTGTTTTGTGTGCGTGTTGAAAAGGGTCCCAGAGATCTGGCTTCTACTATCTCTTTTCTAAATTACTGTGTATTTTGGGTGGGTTATTTGACCTCTCCGGGCCTCAGTTCTTCATTTGTTGAAAAGACGAAAGAGGTGGCCTAAGATGGCTATCCATCTGACAAAGGCAATGATTCCACTTCTTGGGCCAGGCAAACCGACTAGCTCTCAGGTGATACTTGAAAGAGAAAGAGAGTTGCAGAAAGGAAGGAGAGAGGGAGAGAAGATGACAAATGTGTTGCTTGGAAACACTCATGGTTCTGGACTCTTCTGACTCACTGTGCAAACCTCCTTCTCCTTTTTAAACCCAGTCTCCCCATTTTAAAGGTTTTTGAGATAAAATCTAGATCCAAACGGAATCTGCATTGCTAAGGGGTGCTGTCAGGCTGGGTTTGTGATTTTTAGCTTTGAATGTGAACACTTTCAGGCAGAACATCTACTCTCTGGCTCTCCACGAGCCTGGCCGGGCCCCCATTACCTCCT
The DNA here is from genome assembly GCF_020826845.1 of Diceros bicornis minor. NCBI lineage: Eukaryota > Metazoa > Chordata > Mammalia > Perissodactyla > Rhinocerotidae > Diceros > Diceros bicornis. The sequence continues at coordinate 9,106,809 of NC_080764.1, forward strand.
ATTACCTCCTTGGCCCTTGAAGGCTATTGAGTTTCTGCTAAGAATTCCCTTCCAGTTCTGAAAAACGCTATGATCCATCAGCTGGACGAGGAAGGGGAAGATGGTCTAAGATGTCCTACCACCTGCCTTCCTCTCCCCTTCAGGAGGTTCCCATCAGAGGGCCAGGGAAAGTCTCAGGAAGTAAAACTGGAAAAGGGAGCCTGGAGATCATCCCAAGGAAAATCAGACTGATTTGACCAGTCCTAGCTGTAACCAGCACAGGAATAGAATCAGGCCTGATTGGGAGCATTTCAGCCTCTCAGATGATGAATCATTTTAAGCAAATGTCCGGTGACCCTGACTGGAATCCAGTTCAAATGAGGAAACTTGAAGCACCTATGACAGGCGAGGCCCTGAGAGGATGCTGCCAAGATGGATACAGTACCTGTCCTCGAGGCTCTCCCAGGTTGAGAAGGAAGCTGCCAAGAATACTGTTAACAAAGACTGTTATCTCTAACTGTGAAAAAGCCCTCAGAGCCGCAGACCAACTGCTGAGGGGGCTTTCAGCTTGCTATGGAGTCCCAGAAGAAGGTGACTTATTCTGACTGGAGTCCTGTAGGAAAGCTTCCCGGAGGAGGTGGCATTTGATATGGGCCTTGTAGGCAGAGAAGGAGAGGGAGGGTGAAGAGAGGACTCACATCTCAGTAGTTGTGTGAACCGTGAACCAGGTTCATTTTTCTCATCTCTGTGCTGGGAAGGGTGGTAATGATGCCCACTTCCTTTGTGGTTGTAAAGATTAAATTAGCTGAATGTGAAAGGATCTGGCACATAATATATTTAACTCTGAATCGCAGGTGAAGCAAAAGCATGTGTGTGGGCCGAGCTGTGAGAGTTAACTTTGGAAAAGAAGGCCACACGTGTTGACAGTGATTATCTCTAGGTGAGAGTTTCCCGGTAATGTTTACTTTCTCTTTATCCTGTTCTATATTGGTTGAAGTGTTTATAATGAACACGTTATTTATATAAGGGTTAAAAAGTTCTTTGTGAAAAGAAAAAAAAAAAGCTATTTGTGTTTCTAAAAAAAATTCAAACCTACAGAAAAGTAGCAAAAATGTTCAAATTCCCTCCCAAATACCCTTCACCCAGATTCACTTATTATTAACAGTTTGCCACATTTGCACCCTGTAAATATATGTACACATTTTTTTAACCATTTGAGAGTAACTTGCAGACATGCCCCTAATTATTTCAGCATATATTTCCCAAGAACAAGGGCAGTCTCTTACATAATCCAGTACAATAATAAAAATCAATAAATTTAACACTGATACAATACTATTATCTAATATACAGTCAAGTTTTGCTAATTGTCTCAATATTGCCCTTTATAGTAGTTCCCTCCCCCCACTCCTGGATCTAGTCTAGGACCATGTATTGCATTTAGTTGTCATGTTTTTTTAGTCTCCTTTAATCTGCAGCAGTTCCTCAGCTTTTCTTTTGTCTTTCATGACACAGTTTTGGAAGAGTATAGACTAGTTACTCTGCAGCGTGACTCAGTTTGTGTTTGTCTGTTTCCTCATGATTAAATTAATTTTATGCATTGCTGCTAGATGGTGATGCTGTGTCCTTCTCAGTGCATCACATCGGAAGGTGTGCGATGGATGTCAGTTTGTCCTGTCATTGATGTTAATACGGACCACTCGGTTAAGGTGGTGTCGCAGTTTCTCTACTATAGGGTTATTATTTCCCTTTTTAATTATCAATTAGTTTGTGGCTATTTATGTGGAAGGCTTCGAATGTCCTTTCAATTTCATGGGTCAAAACAGGCGAGGCTTTCCCTTCAGGAAATAGATACCCATTTCTTGCTGAAAAGATCCAGCAGCATGCCTTCCACAGTACCAGCCTTGTCAATAAAGTTACGTGAACGTTAACCCTTCCGGAAAAGCTGAGACAGCTAGGCCGCAAGGCATTAAGGGAATTGTAGTCTCCATGGGAGCTCGCTGCTAAACGCCGCCCTGTGGTCTCCCCGAGAAAGAGCCAGAAGCCGAACAGGGAGGGCGAAGAGGCAGCGGGCGGAGGTGCTGTGGAGCGCGGTGCATCACGGGACTGGTAGTTCGAGAGCGCGCTGCTGCCGCGCCCGCGCTGGAGGACTGGACTACCATGCCCGACAGGCCACGCGCGCGGGGGAAGGGAAGCCGGCCTGAGCCTTGAACAAATCAAATCAAAGGAAAGAAACTGCCGGCTTTCAAAATCCTCCTCCTCCGCCATCATCCGCCGCCGTGCGGAGAGCAGGTGGTGTCGGAGGCAGAGGCGAGTGGCGAGAGCCACCGGGAGAGCTGACGGACGGGCGGGCTGGGCATCGGGACCGCTGGAGTCGGAGGCGGCTACCCCGACCTGACCTGACCCGGACCCTAAATCAGTCCCCGCCCCGCCGGGCGAACGCGCGCGCTCGTGTCGCCCCACGCGGCGGCGCCGCCGCTTGTTCACGGTAGGGTCGGGGTCTCTTTCCTTTGCCCGTCACCTGCCTGGGATGGGGGCGGAGGCGGCGCCGCCCTGGAACTGGGCGAGGGAGGCGTGGCGCCCCTGAGCGCCTTCTGCGCGCTCCCGGCCTTTTCCCCTGAGCCTTCGACGGCCCAGTACGGAGCGGGTGGGAGTGGGGGTACTGGGGGGCTCTGGCCCCTGTCACAAGCAGGGAAACTAAGGATTAGAGAGGGCGTCTCGGTCGCCCGGGCCGCCCAGCCCCAGCTGCCAGTAGTGGCGTCTCCTGTTAGCGTCGGTGTCAACTAGGGGCGGTGTGCGTCCGCCGGGGCGCCCAGATGGGCCTCGCGCTGCCCGTCTGTCATTTGCCGCCCTCACTCGCGCGTTGCTGCCTCGTCGCCGCCTGCCAAGGGGCCCACCCCCGCGGAGGGCCTGGGATCGGCGTGAGTCACTGCGAACGCTTCGCAGGAGCCATGGGTGTGCGCCTAAGGAAGCCTGCGACGCTTCTGCCGAGAAGGGAGAGGACTGTGTGTACCGTTTGTCTTTGCTCTGCCGCTGACCCTTTGCAAACCTTGGACAAATCCATTCACCTCTCTGTGCTTCGATTTCTTAGTCTTTAAAGTGGATCGTGTGTGTGTGTGTACTGTCTGAGGAATGGGCCCCACTCCAGCTGAGAGGTTCTGTGTTCCTATTCCATCAGAGGCCCCACCACCATTTTTCTAGCCTCAAATTGTCCCGTCGCTTAACTGCAAGAGGTGGTGGGGTTTCAGGCTAATTTTTATTCAGTTTCAGCCCGTCATTCTTGGAGTACCTTCTAAATGCCAGGCCTTATGTGGCAGATAGAGTGATCCTGCAAAAACACAACGTCAGATCACGTCTGTCCTCTGCTAGAAACGCTCCAGTGGCTCTCCTTGTCACTCACAGTAAAAACCATGGTTCTTAAAATGGTCTTTGTGACTTAGTCCTCTTGTTAATTCTCTTTTCTCATCTCTTGCCTCCTTTCCCCATCCCTCTCTGGGCTCCAGCCCCCCTGGCCTCCTTGCATTACCTCTAAACCACCCCCATCCCCCACAACAGCCTTTGCATTTGCTGTTCCCTTTGCAAGAATGTTCTTCCTCCGGATATCTGCATGGCCCAATCCCTGATATCTGTCAAGTTTTTGTTTCTTTCTTAATAATAACTTCTCTAACTATTCTACTTTAAATTGCAACCCCTCCAAGAAATTTCTTACTGCCTTCCTTCCTTGTTTGTTTTTCTTCTTATCACTGGCTAAGATACTAAATATCTTGTTTAGAACATATGTTTGAAGAGGGCAGGGTTTTTGTGTTATTCACTGCTGTACTCCTGCTACCTGGAACAATGTCCAGCATACAGTAGTACTCAATAAATGTTTGTTAAATGAGTGAATGGACGTCTCCTTACCTAGAAGAATAATTCATGCATATTGCTAAAGATGTATAGACAGACAAACCAGGGTGGTGAGGATTCAGGTAAGGAGAAGGGAGTGGGAACCTGGCTGTTTGAGCCCAGAGGAAGCCTGCGGGAGTAGGAGGGTGGGGAGCTATCACAACTGTATCTTGATGAGTAGATTCGGGGATTAGGCATTCAGGATAAGAAGTCATCTCGGTGGGCACCTCCTGGTTCTGTCCCTGTATCAGTCTTTCTTGGTCTCTGTTGATCACCTGCCATTTCCTCTTTGGGAAAACTGAGTGGTCCTTTCTTCCAGTCTGCTGAGCTCCAGGCTGGAAGCTCTTTTTTCCAGCAGCTCTGCCTCTGGTCTATTGTGATGGTGACTGTTGTGATGTAGAGATCTCAGGTCTCCTAGGAGCCCTTGAGGTCTGGCTGCCATGGGCTGCCCAGTCTCCTGGCCAGGGTTGAAACCAGACGTGCAGTGGGCTGACCCCTGGGCCCCACCCCCAGAGTCATGTCAGTGTGGGTGGTGGGGCATTCTCTGGGATGGATGACCTGGATCCCGTAGCCATCTATGTCCTGTTTGAGGAATGGGACCCTCAAACAGAGAGCAGTCAAGATGATCAGACAGGTGTGTGCTTGAGGCAGACTCTTTGCAGCTGTGGGCCTGGGACTCAGCTGCCGTTCACTGGGGGCCCAGGAACTGGGCAACTTTACATGGCTTTGCTAGGTGTCCCAGCTGGGGCAGTTGGCAGAGGAGGACGTGTAGTGAAATTGTAACTCTTCAGAGGCTAAACATGATTTTTCTGCTTTCTTGCTACCTTCTCCACTTTTCTAGACTGTTCCTCCTCTAATGCTGTTTTCATTTCTACCAGTGGTTTAGCTCTTGGGGTCTCCATAGCAGGAGGAGGTGGGGTCAGGCTGATGTCTTATCCTGCCTTTCCCAACCAGGGGGCCCCAGGAGACTCCTCTGTTTTGTTTTGTTTTTTGGTGAAGAAAATTAGCCCTGAGCTAACATCTGATGCCAATCCTCCTCTTTTTGCTGAAGAAGACAGGCCCTGGGCCAACATCTGTGCCCATCTTCTTCTACTTTATATGGGATGCCGCCACAGCATGGCTTGACAAGCAGTCCGTCGGTGCGTGTGAGATCCGAACCTGCAAAGCCCGGGCCGCCGAAGTGGAGTGCATGCACTTAACCGCTATGCCATGGGGCCGGCCCGACTCCTCTCTTTTAATGAAACTTTGGCCTCCTCAGTTTGCAGATTGCGGGAGGAGCCTACGAACGTGGCCAACATGGCCTCTGAAGACATTGCAAAGCTGGCAGAGACGCTAGCCAAAACCCAGGTGGCCGGGGGACAACTGAGTTTCAAAGGCAAGAGCCTCAAGCTCAACACTGCAGAAGATGGTGAGTTCCTGCGGGGGCTGGCCCCGGGAAGGAAAGGGAGTGCGAGAATGAGCACTTAGTCTAATGCTCATCAGGCTCTTTGAGCTACATTACATGACGTTATTTGTCCTAGCAGCTCTGTGAGGTATCATTGGGCCTATCTAACAGTGAGGCTCAAAGATGGTTTGCCCATGAGCACACGCAGGCTTCCCTGCCAGTCTTCTTATAATTTTTTTTTTTTTTTAATTTATTTTTCCCCCCAAAGCCCCAGTAGATAGTTGTATGTCATAGCTGCACATCCCTCTAGTTGCTGTATGTGGGGCGCGGCCTCAGCATGGCCGGAGAAATGTTGCGTCGGTGTGCGCCCAGGATCCGAACCCGGGCCCCCAGTAGCAGAGCGCACGCACTTAACCGCTAAGCCACGGGGCTGGCCCCCTGCCAGTCTTCTTGTTTGTGGTGGGCATCCCTGCCGGTGACAGGTCAGGCTGGCAGGTGGGAAGGGCCCCTTTATCTCTTGGAGGGGATGGTAGGCAATGAGGGACTACAGTTAGCGGCAGTCCCAACATATAGCCCCTGACTTCTTACTTCAGATCCACCCCTACCTACACCCCTATGATCCCAAGCTGCTCTGGGAATACCTGTCGCCTTCCCCAGGGCTGAGGCCTTCATGGAGCCTCATGTTGTTAAAACAGCAACCCAGGCTCTCTTGGGAGGTTCTGGTCCATGCAACTGGGTGCCCCTGGGAGAGGGATGGATGCTCCTGTCTGTATACCAGCGCCAGAACTGGAGAGAGCTAGAAACCAGAATGCAGACCCCGTCTTTCCATCCCTGGCCAATGCATGGCTGGCACTGATCACCTCTGAATAATCTCCTGGCATCTGGAAGTGAGGGCACCTACGTCAGTGCTTATAAGGCCTCTTGAGGTTCTGGCCCAATCGGGGAAACTGGTCTGGACTTGCCTGGTTCTCATGGTGTGTAGGCAGGCTTGTTCCCCTCTGCTGCGTCAGAGACTGCTCGAGTCCTTGGGTTGCTGGGAGTGTGGTGATGCATGTTCCTAACGTCTCTACAGGGCATTAAAATTTAGAGTTCCTCCCTGTGCTTTTATCACTCTTGATCCTTGCATTATCCCTGAAGGAGGGAGGTAGAAATGATTCTGTTTTATAAATAAAGAAAAAGAACTTGGGAGACTTAACTTGCCCAAGGTCGTACAGCTGGTAAACAGCAGAGCCAGGATTTTAACAGAGGTACAGCTGAAGCCCTGTTCCTGTGCTTCTCAGTAGACATTCAGCTCAGTTCAGTAAGCATGAATTTGCTTTTTTTTTTTTTTTTTTTGGTGAGGAAGATTGGCCCTGAGCTAATGTCTGTTGCTAATCTTCCTTTTTGCTTGAGGAAGATTGTCGCTGAGCTAATATCTGTGCCAGTCTTCCTCTATTTTGTATATGGGATGCTGCCACAGCATGGCTTGATGAGCAGTGTGTATGTCCGTGCCGGGGATCTGAACCCACGAACCCCAGGCCACAAAAGTGGAGCGCGTGAACTTAACCACTATGCCACTGGGCCAGCCCCATGAATTTGCAAAATGGGGATGACACCTACATCAAGGGTTTTTGTGAGGATAAATTGAGATACTATTTATATGGCATTTAAGACTCTGAGACAGTGTTCAATGAGTAGCCTTTAATAGCACATTCATTAAATAAATCCCCATTTTGCAGATTGGAAAATTGAGGCTCAGGGAGGTGATATGACTTGCCTAAGGGCACAGCTATAAGTAGTGGAGCTGGGATTAGAGCTCAGGTTTGGCCCTAAAGTCTGTGCAGATACCCACTTCACCAGCACAGGCTGGCTGTGCCTCCTCTCGTTTTATAGGTCACCAGGGATGCCCAGCTCACAGCCCCAGCCCCTGAGAAGCTCCTAACCTGGAATAGGAATGAGGTACCCAAATAAGTAACAGGAGGCAGGGGTGAAACATGCTCCGAGAGACGTGAAGAGAAGCTCTGGGAAGTAAGGTGGGGGAAAGGGATCACTCTTAACTTAGGAGGGCCCAGGAAGTTTCCCTGGATGAGGTGGTGTTTGAACTGTTCTTGAAGAAGATTTGAAGGAGAAAGGGCACTGTAGGCAGGGAGAAGCACGTGAGTTAGGCACAGGAGCTGAGACACATAGGGTGGGCTTGGGAGAAAAGAAAGCAGACTCCCAGAGGGAGCCCAGGGCAGAGGCCCTTGAATGCTGCGCTGAGGAGCCTGGCGGCCTAATTATGGGCCCAGAAAGGGACTCCATCTTGGCTGGGAGTGAGCTGGCGTGGTCTGGGGAGGCCAAAGGCCTGTGAGAGGAGGCCATGAAGCTCATGATTAGAACAAGGCCCTTTTCTCTCCCCAGTAAGTCATTTAAGGACCAAAGAGAGGCCTTTCTGCTTTACATGGCAGGGTAATAAACACCTGGAACTTGTTACTTTGTGGGGTGGTAGAGGCTGAAAAGAGAAATCCCTGCCGCACAGCCTCAGGACAGTGGGTTATTCAGGGCTGGTTGGGGCCCATCCCTAACCTGTTTTTTTTTTTTTTTTTTTTAATTTATTTATTTATTCATTTTTCCCCCCCAAAGCCCCAGTAGATAGTTGTATGTCATAGGTTCACATCCTTCTAGTTGCTGTACGTGGGATTCGGCCTCGGGTTGGACGGAGAAGTGGTGCCTTGGGGCGCGCCCGGGATCTGAACCCGGGCCACCAGCATCAGAGTGCGTGCACTTAACTGCTAAGCCACGGAGCCGGCCCCCTAACCTGTTTTTAAGTTACGTTTAACTCTATTTGGATTGAAAACCAAGTGAGAGAGGCTGTGACCTCCACCCTCTGCTGTCCCTGTTCTTCCCGTTTGGGTGCTTTTCCTTCCAGGCTCGCTCTGTGCTTGTGGCTCTCCCCAGGGCTGAACCTGTGGCAAGCGCAGTACCTATGTATCTCTGTGCTTTTGGCACTTAGACAGCAGAGGCCAAGTCTTCCCTTGGGGCCCTGGCTTCTCTGTCACCTTGCTTTTAAGGGCTACATAAGCATTCCCTTGAGCAGCCTTCTCTCTCCTCAGTGACCTGGCCAGTCCTGGGATGTTAGAGGGAGCTCCCTTTTGGAGCAGGTCTTCCGAAGGGTGAAGGGTCATCCCAGCCCTTGCCCTGGGTGCCAGCTGCAGAGGATGCCTGGGCAACTGGAAGTTGGAGCTCCAGAGTGGTCACCCGGGAGGGGGGATGGGGGAGGGGCTTCTCTGGGGGGAGGGGCTGCCTAAAGTCCATGGTTGTGCACAGAAGCCAGGGTTTGGGGAGGAGCACATAGGTTCAGTTTTGGAACACCAGTCCAAAAGCCCGACTTTCCTATTTTCCCTGAACTCCTGGGCAGAGTTGCTTCATTCCTTGAAACCTCAGCTTTCCCTTCTAGAAAGTGGAGGCTTATACCCGTCTAGCCTTCCTTGTCGTGAAATGGAAAATCAATGCTGGTCTCCACTTTTAGCTGTGTGACCTTAGTAGGCATTTACTTACCCTCTCTGTGTCTCAATTTACCCAACTGTAAAATAGACGTAACAGTAACTACTTTATTAGATGCGATGGAGAATGTTAAGTGCTTATCTCTGGGTGATGTGACAAGCAGAGGCAAAGAGAGTCCCTTTCCTCACGGAGATCGTGACCCAGTGAGGAACATGGTGTTTAATAAAGTTTCCATGTAATGATCAGGTATTCGTTCAGATGAGTGTAAAATTGTCACAGGCTGCACATGAGAGATCGGGGGCTGGGAAACCTGTGGAGTAGAGATTTGACCTGGTTGGAGGTTAGCAAGGGATTCTGAGGAAGTGCTGCTGCAGCAGAGGGGAGAGAGGGAAAGATGTGCACAAAGGCCCCTGGCTTGGGCAGCTTCTTAGGGAGCCCTTACATGTTGCAAGTCACAAGCCTTCTGAAAACCCTTCTGTGGTCTTTGTAGCCTAGAAGGTCAAGTTCACCTTTTATTTCCCATACACATCTCCATCTCTTCCCTACCACATCACCCCACTCCGTCCTGTGCCAGCCGCACTAGAATTGTTTCATGTAGCCTGTGTGTTTTTATTCAGATCATAGTATTAATACATGCTCCTTATAGATTACAGAAACATTGAAAGAAGGAAAAAAATATATCTGCACACAGCTCATGCATGTAACTACTGTTAATTTTAGTGCATTTCTTTCCAGTCTTTTTTTTTCCCTTAAATATAGCTGCATTCCTTTTTTTTGTTTGTTCTTTTAATAATTGGGATCATACTTACAGATACTTTAAAAGCTGCTTTGTAACCTGATACATTGAGAATATATTGAGCATATGATGGAAGAACTCAGAGTCGCCCATAATCTTAGCACCTAGAGATACCTGCTTTATTTATTATTTGGTTTCTATCCTAGACCCTGTCGTGTGTGTGTGTGTGTGTGTGTGTGTGTGTGTGTGCGCGCGCGCGCACGCGTGCGCACGCGAATGCATATAACACTTTAGAAGTATGATCAGATCAAACCCCATTGGATAACCTCATTTTTCACTTATCACTATAACATGAATGTTTTCCAAGTCAAGTAAACACCTGCGTCACCATTTATCATGATATTAGTGTAACTGTTTGTATAATGTACCCCAGTGAATTAAACCTATCCTCTGTTGGTAGACGTTTTGTTTGTTTGGAATTTTTCATCATAATAAAACAATACAGTAACGAGCATCCCACACATGAATCATTTAACACTGAAAGCCTTCGTGCTGTCATGCCTGCTGGCCCTCTGACTTGGGTTCCATTTCCTTGCTTGGCCTGGTGCACCCTCCGTTCTGGGAGGCTCCACACACACCACCCACAAGGTGCCCCAAGCAGCCAGTTTCTCTTTTCCCTCGGCTCTCAAGCCTTTCATACGTGCCTTGTTTTAACACTCACGACGGAGAAATTGTCTGTGTAGCCGTGTCCCCTGCTAGACTGTGAGCCTGTCTGGTTCTCCTTTGTAAGCCAGGGCCTGGCACACAGTGGGTACACCATCGCCATCGGAGTTGTGAGGGACGAGGTGCTGGCTGAGCTCTCTCCTGCCTCAGCTGTTCGTGACTCCAAGAGTCTAAGGTTCTGTTCTTTGGTCCCTGGGCAGCCAAGGATGTGATTAAAGAGATTGAAGACTTTGACGGCTTAGAGGCTCTGCGCCTGGAGGGCAACACGGTGGGTGTGGAAGCAGCCAGGGTCATCGCCAAGGCCTTGGAGAAGAAGTCTGAGTTGAAGGTGAGATATTCAGGGCGAGCAGGCCCAGACTGGTTGGGGACAAGCTTCCGCTCACACTATCACAGCCCCTACCTGTTTCCAGACCCCCTCGGGCCCTTGCCTTGTTGGTGGTCACCACCAATAGCTCCTCTTGCTCTGGCCTCCCTGGAGCATACAGCACTGGCCAGAGCCCCTCTCTCCACGTGATGTGTCCATTCGGGTCCTCCCGTAACAGACGCTGAAATGGTGTTAGGAATGTAAGAGGTGTATCAGGTACCATGTGTGAAAGATAAAGGGAGAAGCAGCAGAACTGGCCAGGGAGAGCCTTCAGCTCGCGATGCAGATCTGGCACCTGTGAGGAGGGAAGGGCGCAGAATTGGGCAGTGAGAGCCTCGGGCTGAGGCTGTTCTGACAAATGCTCAGCCTGCCCAGCGAGGAGCTCCAGAGCAAAGATTGCCCAATACAGAGGAGTCTTGTGTTGGGCAGAGATGCCCAGGCCTCCGCTTAGATGTTGTGGCGGACTGGGAAGGTGCTGCAGCCAGAAGCAGCTGGTTGACTGCACTCCTCATGGCTGAATGGCAGGTTCCTTCTTAAAGGTTAGATCCAAGTGGTGCCCCTCTTTGGTCGACACAAAGATTCTTCTAGTGTGTCCCAGAGTGGGTTCCACGGACACCACTGCTTCAAGATTCTCGGTGAGAAAGGTGGAGTATCGCGTTCAAAACGTCAGGAGGATGTCACTGCGTGCTCCCTTTCCTAGACTCCCAGTGCATATGAGCGTATTAAAGCCTCGGAAGAGTCGTGAGACTTGAAAAAAGAGTAACTTCCTCGCTGCTGGATCCTGTATTGTTTACTCTTCTATTCCTCTGCCACCCAAAATCATGTCACATGGTGCTGCAGCCCACACCGTGTGGGAAACAGGTGTTGGAAAGGAGCACTGGGTCAGGAGTCTGATGGCTTGGTCCTACCACTGCCTTCCCATGGAACCAGGGGCCAGTCTCCTCCCTCTCAGCCTGATTTCCCTTCTGGAAAACCAGAGGGTTGGACAAATCAGGGGTTTTCCTAACACTTCTCCTGAGCCACCATGGCCCTTGGGGGCCTCCAGGTCCCCCCAGCTTCAGCCAGAGCTGGTCCAGCCCAAATTAAGTGTTGTAGTGCTTGGTGGTCCAAGTCCACAAGGATGAGGTGCTGCCTGCAGGCCGCCTCTAAGAGTCTTAGCTAACTCTTCTTTTCTTCCTCCTTCCGAAGCGATGCCACTGGAGTGACATGTTCACGGGGAGGCTGCGGTCCGAGATCCCACCAGCCCTGGTAAGTGAACAAGGCTGCTGCTCCCCTCCCCTGGGCACAGGGTCCCCTTTGGCAATCCCCAGGACTTTTTCTCACACTTTGTTCACCCTCTGGGTGACTGAGATGCTGAAATGAATGTCAGGCAAGCACAGCATCCGCCCTGTGTCCTGCCGGGTAGGTGGGAGTCAGGGACCCTGTGCGACAGGGAGGCCCAGTGATTCACTGGGTTCATTCTTGAGCTGTGTGGATTGGCCCCACTGTGGATTTTGCTCCCTAAATGGTTACCTGTCTTGTCCTGGCACTTCCCTCCCCTGCACCATGAGATTCTGCTCCCTCACAACCTCGGTCTGCACACAGCCCGCTGTGGCCACCCCATCTCCCTCCAGCCCCTCACTTGCTCCATACCACTATTTTTTTTGAGGAAGATCGGCCCTGAGCTAACGTCTGCCGATCCTCCTCTTTTTGCTGAGGCAGACTGGCCCTGGGCTAACATCCTTGCCCATCTTCCTCCACTTTATATGAGATGCCGCCACAGCATGGCCTGACAAGCGGTGCGTCGGTGTGCGCCCGGGATCCGAACCGGCGAGCCCCGGGCCGCTGCGGCGGAGTGTGCGCACTTAACCGCTTGTGCCACCGGGCCAGCCCCTCCATACCACTATTTTTGCTTTGATTCTCATCATGGGTGGCTTCCTTCTGCCTCCATTTCCCCATTGCTGGTGCTCAGTTGGCTTGAGTCAAGTTCCCAGCCACGCACGGCATGTGTGTCTGTGGGTGTGTGTGTGTGTGTGTGACAGAACAGAACAGAACACGGCTTGCCTGGGCCTCAAGGGAAGGAGGCAGAGCTGGCAATGAGCAGCCTCTCAGTGTGTCCTCCTAGCACGAGGCCTAGCACACGGGGTCCCCTCAGCGTTCTCGGTCAGTTATTGGTGTGATCGTCCATGTTACTGAGGCCCTCACCCTGGTTGTGCTGGGGCTGCCTTCTCAGGCCTCCGTTCATCTAGCCAGCACTAGGGTTTCTGAGACGCCCGTGCACCACCCTCATTTCTCATGCACCTCAGTCCAGCAAACAACTAAGGGTCATCCAGGCTGTGCCCTAATGGGGACCCTGGAGTGAGTGCTCTCTGGGTAGGGGATCGAGGAAGCCCTCAGAGAGTTGGTCAAGTTAGTTACCAGCCAGCCTCAAAGGGTGAACAAGAACCAGGTGAGGCTAGGGTTTAGAATGCAGGTTAAGTAAATTCATTTGGGTGACTGTAAGTAAAAGGATTTCAAGTTAGAAAAGAGGGTGAAGAAAACTTAGTTGTTGGATTCTAGCTGTGGGCCTCTGTGCACATTATTTAACCTAAGTTTTAGCATTTAATTTCCTCAAACTTTGAGGGAGGTATTCTTATTTCCACATTACTAGTGAGGATAATGCATCTCAGAATGGGGATGAGAGAATTGGGGCTGGGGAAAGGCATGAAGTGCAGGGAAGGTGGAGTGGGCACAGAGGGTTTGAGCAGCTCTGGCCGCTTGAGGCTGGAGGTCAGGTGGGGCCCCGTAACCGGGGGCTGGGCCTTCTCCTGCAGGCGAGGGAGCCAGAGACTGGCCCCCACTGTTGATTCAGCATGGGGAGGACAGAGGAAACTGTCTCAGCTGCCCTGTCTGTGGTGCAGGCGAGGGCAGTGTCTCCTCTCCCCCCTCCTTCCGCCGTGAGCCACCCGCCCCATCTACGCCCAGCTCCGTTTCTGCCCCCAGTCCTGCGGAGCCTCCTCTCCTCTCCCATTTCTCCTGGGGGACTGTAGGTATCCCCAGCCCAGTAAGTTCCCAGGAGAGCTCAGCATCTTCTTGCCACATCTGGTCTTGGGCTGTGGCGTGGAGATGTGCATCTGCCTAGTCACCGCCGGAAACTGTGGTGCCTCCCTCTCTCCTACACATCCAGTGAATCCCCAGCTTCTGCAGGTCTCCCACCCTCTGTGAGGTCTGCAGAACCGACTTGAGGCTCGGTTTCCTTTCCTTTGTCTCCGACAACACCAGCCAGCCAGCATCCTCCTCTGTTGCCTGGATTACTGTCTCTCACTCCTGGGTGGGCACTCAGCCTCCAGCCTCCTTCTGCCCGTCAGTCTGCTCTCCTCAGGGTTGGGGGATATGTCTTCCCTGTCCCTCATCCCCCTGAAAGCCTATTGCCCTCAGGCTCAAGTTCACAGTTCTTGGCTTGGCGTTCAAGACTCTTGCCTGATTTGACTCCTTGCTTCCCTTCTAGCCAAATCCCACTTTCCTTCCAGCCTCAACCTCTTCTGGAGTCTACCAACTGCTTACCCCAGGCACATGCATGCTGCTTCATTCTGCCTCTCTCTGCTCATGATTTTACTGCTGGCTGGAATCTCCTCATATTTGATTGTCTGATTCTCATCCAGACTGAGATCAAGTGCCACCTCCTACAGGAAGCCTTCCCTGACCACCCAATGTACACCAGGAGCCATGCCCCAGCTGAATTAGAGCCCTCTGCAGGGTTTCTGGTCCTGGGTATATAACACAGTTCTGTACTGAAATAGTCTATGTCTCTCCCAGTTCCCCACTAGCCAGGGTGCCCCCTGAGGGCAGGGCCTGGCATAGAAGCAGCACTGGTAGGTGTCTGAAATTGACGTGAGCTTCCTCTGTGTCCAGATCTCACTAGGGGAGGGACTCATCACAGCCGGGGCCCAGCTGGTAGAACTGGACCTAAGTGACAATGCATTCGGACCTGATGGCGTGCGAGGCTTCGAGGCCCTGCTCAAGAGCTCCACCTGCTTCACCCTGCACGAACTCAAGCTCAACAATTGTGGCATGGGCATTGGTGGCGGCAAGGTGGGTGCAGTGGCCCCTTCCCCCACGTCCCCATTGTCTCTCACCCTCCTTCCCAGCCCAGTCCCTTGCTACATTTACATTTGTCTGAAGTATATGTCCTTGACTACCCACTGTCTGGGCTGGTTGGCCTGTTGTTTTTCTTTTGAAAGGAGAAAGGCCTCAAAGGCAGCAGCCTGTGGCCAGTGGGGAGAAGAGATGGAGTTCAGGAAGATGCGGTTGCCAGGCAACCATCTCCAGTTCTTATGTTGCCTTGGCAACATGGAGGCAGTGTTGCATACATACTCTGACCTACTGGCTTTGTAAAATGCGGGGCTTGGAGCATCCCAAGACTTGCTGTACCCTCAGAACAACTGGCAGAGCTACATGAGGCCTGGAATTTGTGCGTGAGGAGGGAGCCCAGGTCACAGCTCACCTTTGTTCCCGGACAGGGCCTTGTTCCGCCGTCTCTGTTGTCCTGCCAGCAAGTCAGGCTGGTCAGTGTAGAAAGGAGGCTCTTTTCTTCCCAGAGCCTGCACCAAGGGAGGCCAGCGCTGTTTATTCTCTTCTTCGTCCAACCTGTCTCTTTTAGGCCTAGATTCTAGAAAGGCTAAGATCCAGTCTGCTTTCCTGTCCCCCTTCCTCTCCTCATCTTCTGCCCAAAAGGAGAAAGGGGCTGGGACACAGGAACTGCTAGCGACTGGGGACATCTCTGTGCTTTACCTTAACTTTCCCACCCCAGTTGTTCAGATAACTAGACTTGGGCTGAGAGATCTTGGGTCGAGTGCCCCAGGTGACGTAGCTAGTGGGGGACTGATGTGGGATTTAAACCTGGGTCCATGCGGCTCTGTCAGAGCAGCAAGATGAACCTGTGTGATGCTCACAGTGCCACAGGCTGAGGAGCCGGAGTGGCCTCCCTGCAGAGGAGGAGAGAGGTGGGAAGGAGAGCAGGGGCACGCTCCCGTGTCCGTGTCAGCCAGCCCTCCCCCAGGCTGATTGGGCAATAAGCTGTGTGTATGTGAAGGCATAAAACAGGTCCAGCGCAACCTGGAGTACGATGTGCTGGGAGAGCCAGAGTCCTGTTTGTAAACCGCCTCAGTTTTCCATCCGTCTCATCTCCGCCATGTGGCAGTCCTGGGGAACTGAGGATCTCAGAGCTTCCCCGGCTGGCTGGTGGTCGTCTGGCCTCGCCCTTACCTGGAGTGGAGGTTTGAACCCTCGGGCCAGGGGCCTCCCGGACAGACCAGCACCACTTCAGAATCTGACTGGTAGTTGTCTGTCACCTCCCTCACCACTGATTTGGTAAGACCTTTGGGTGCTGGCCTTCTGAGCTGCACCTCCTGGGAGCTGCAGGCACCGGGGCTGGATGTATAACCAAAGCCTCCAGCTCCTTTGGAATCCATGCCCTCCAGCCAGAACATATTAACATGGCCCGTGGGCCACGCACCATGGGAATAGGAGCCCAGAGGATTCAGATGGGAGTGAGATGTGGCCCTATGCTCCGCCACCACCTGGAGTCACGCCCTTATGTTCCCCCAAGGACAGAGAGCTGTGTGCATTCAGACTGATCCGCCTGCCAGTCACAGCTCCACTGGGTATTTGCTGTGGGACCTTGGCCGATTCACTTACCTCTCTGAGCCTCAGCTTTCTCGTTTGTAGAGAGGCTGATACCGCCTGCGCCTCACGCTCATTTTGCGGTTAAAATGAGAAGGTGTGAAGGTCCCTTTGCTGCGAGTGCCCAGGACCTATAAGATGCTCTATGAATGTTATTTCTGTCCTGCTGCACTTCTTGTGAATCTTTTATATCTTATTTTCCGTTGTCTCTCCAATTCCCACCGACCAACCAACATTTTTGAACACTTGCTCTGTGGTGTCACCAGGGCAGAAGCTACGTCCTGGCACCACACCAAGGACAGGACAAACTGGGTCTTAGGCTTTTACCCCCAGCAGCTGAGACTCTGCTGTGTGGCTGGCCTGGGCACAGGTGTGTATCAGATGGGTGCGGCGGGGCCTTGGTCTCCTTGGCCAGTTCCCCTTAGGCATTGGGGACTATGGAAGAGACGCCAGAAGATTTGGGTTCTGGTCAAGGGTCTGCCACTTGCTTAGCGACCACAGGAAAGTTTCTGTCCCTCTCTGAGCCTGAGTTTCTTCAGCTGGAAAGTGGGAATCATGATGGTCCCCACCTGATAGAGGGCTTATGACAGTAAAGTGAGCTGTGAAACCCCTTCCCTGGGACCTGTCTTAAAGTTGGCCACTCAGTTAGTGCCTCCCTTCCTTCTGGGCCTTGATCTCCCCTTCTCTAACATGAGGCCAAACTCCACAGGGTGGTGGGACGCACAAATGAGGTGGCAGCTGTAAAAGCCCTTTGTAAACTGTAAGGTGCCGGGCATGTGTGAGCTGTGACCATTGTGCTTTTGGACAGTTCTTTGTCCCTGTATCCACCACCAGTGGGTGGCGTGGGATGTTGAAGACCAGTGCCTCCTGCCTTAGGCCTGGGCCCCTGGCCATTTCCCCCGCAGATCCTGGCAGCCGCTCTGACTGAGTGTCACCGGAAATCCAGTGCCCAAGGCAAGCCGCTGGCCCTCAAGGTCTTTGTGGCTGGCAGAAACCGCCTGGAGAACGATGGAGCCACTGCCTTGGCAGAAGCTTTTGGGGTGAGTGGTTTCTGCCCATCCTGCCCCACCGTGCACTGAAGCTGGCTAAGCTTAGCAGGCCAACAGACCTGGGTGTGCATCCCAGCTCTGGAACTTAGCTGAGAGACCTGGGGTGAGTCGCCCTCCCTCTCTGAGCCTGCTAGCTCCTCTTACAGTGGGGCAGAGTTCCTGTCGCGCGTATCTGGAAAGTTGCGTGACCCACCCCCGCAGGTGAATTGGCGGTGGCTCCTGGGAGCACTGTCTGAGAAGATTGTGAGGCTGCTTGGAGCAGGGAGTGATGTCTGCAAGGCTCAGGAACGGGGGTGGTGGTGCCAGAGCAGTGTGAGTGCTGACCACAGCCTGGCATGGTGTTGGCCTGGGCAGGGACCCCTGAGGGTCAGAGTCCCGTCTAGTGGCCAGGGCACAGAGATGGAAACGATCAGACTTGCCCTCGAGACAGGGAGATAGGAGCAGCGGCCCCGGTGCTGGGATGAAGCACCCTCAGGTGTCCTTACCGCCCCCTCCCCTTCACTCTCCTCCCCACTCCCAGCTGCCCCCCACCTCCTCCCAGGACACTGCTGAGTCCCTGCTGGTGAGCTCTGTGAGAGGGCTGTGCCTGCCCCCTGGGGCTGAGAACTGTGGGGTTTGTTGCTCTCCTCTTGTTTTTTTTTTTTTTTTTTTTGTGAGGAACATCAGCCCTGAGCTAACATCCATGCCGATCCTCCTCTTATTTTTTTTGCTGAGGAAGACCTGCCCTGAGCTAACATATATTGCCAATCCTCCTTTTTTTTTTTTTCCCCCTTTTTCTCCCCAAAGGCCCAGTAGATAGTCGTATGTCATAGTTGCACATCCTGCTAGTTGCTGTATGTGGGACGCGGCCTCGGCATGGCCGGAGAAGCGGTGCGTCTGTGCACGCCCGGGATCCGAACCCCGGCCGCCAGCAGCGGAGCGTGCGCACTCAACCGCTAAGCCACGGGTCCGGCCGCAGTCCCCCTCCTCTTAACTTAAATGTTTTCTTTGGCAAACAGTATTCTAGCAGCATTAACTGTACTCATGCCAGAGCAGCGTCCCCCACGGTCCTGCCACTTAAGGTGGTCCACCTGCTGAAGGTCACTTGCCTCCAGCAGAGGGGGCACATTGCAGGGAGAAGTGCCTTGTGTCTTAGTGGACCCCTGGCTGCAGGGGAGCTCCTGCCCCCTCCTCTGGAGCTGGGGGACCCATGTTACCATCCTCGTGACCATCGTGATGTTACAGGTTATGGCTTCGCAGCACCCCTTCCCTCCACGTGCTGGGCCTTCAGCAGCTGTCGTCTAGTGCTCTTAGAATGGGGGTCTTAACTTGGGGTCTGTGGGATCCCACTAGTCTACGGATAGAATTCAGGGAGTCTTTAAACATGTATGGGGGAAAATTGCATGCTAATTATCACTAACATAGCTAAAATGTAGTATTACTTTCAATTGTGAATGGAGACAATAGACCTCAGCATCTTTAGAAATTTCTGTGACTTTGTTACCGATAGAAATCACAGATATGTTCATGTCAAGTTATAGCTGTTACAGATATATAGAAATATTTATCTTTCTCTCAAATCATGGTTACGGCAATGGTAGACCTGCCCCTAGGTCTCGTTATTCAGTGCCGTAATAAGAAGTTACATCTATTACTACAGCACACGTTTGGGGGTTTTTCTAAATATTTTGATAAGTGTCTTCCAATTGAATTGGTTTCCTTTGTTAATCTATATAATTTATCTTAAAATTTAAAAACATTCTGAAGAGAGAGCCCAGGGGCTTTACCTGACTGCCTGAAGGGCCCGTGGCACAGAAAATATGTAGAAGCCCTGACTGGTAATGTGCCTCACTTGGCCTGCCTGTATTTATTTGTGAACGCCCCATGCTGTGCTGGGCACCCCAGGACAACAGAAGGTGCCTGGGTACAGAGTTATACCGGGCCTGTCCTCCACCCCAGGTAGCAGTGGAGATCAGGATGTGGGCCTCTCCTGGAGAGCTTGGGGGCTGATGGGGTGTGGACAAGAAAAGGTGGCTTTGATACTCCAGGATGATGACCACCGTGATAGAATAGGGACAGGGTGCTCTGGGGGCACATAGGAAGAGTACTAGACAGTGCCTGGGGGAATCCAGGAAGCCTTCCTGGGGGAGAAAGCATCCACAATGAGAGCTGTAGAATGCATAGGAGTGAGCCTGTCGAGAAAATGCCAACAAATAAGGAAACCAACTCTTCCAGGTGGAGAGAATGAGGTGCCAAAAGGCCAGATGAAAAAGGGCTAGGTGGGTTAGGAAAGACTCTCCTTACCCCCAAAAAAAGGGCGTGACCGCCAGTCATACTGTATAGATAGGGCGGGAGTGCCCCAAGAGAGAAAGGCCAAGTGGAGCTGCATTCTGCAGAGAAGGGCCATGGCCGACTACGGGGCCAGAGCCCAGGATCCCCACAGTGCAGAGGACACCAGACTAAGGAACCTGTGTTCAGAGCTGCGTGACCCTGGGCAAGTCACTTAGCCTCTCTGATCCCTATTCTTCTCTACCTGGTGGAGATTCTAATCCCAGGTAGGTCTCCCTCATGAGGTGGTGGAGAGGGTCAGATGCAGCCGTGCCCAGAACCCCAAAACATCCACGGACAAGCCCCTGCCCGTGCTGCCGTCCCACCTGCTGGATGTCACTGGCCCTGGGCTGGCCCCTGGCACTCGGGGGTCCACCTCTCTGCCCTCTCCCTCCTGCCCCTCACAGATCATCGGGACTCTGGAGGAGGTCCACATGCCACAGAATGGGATCAATCACCCTGGTGTTACCGCCCTGGCCCAGGCTTTTGCCATCAACCCCCTGCTGCGGGTCATCAACCTAAACGACAACACCTTCACCGAGAAGGGCGCTGTGGCCATGGCCAAGGTGAGGCGGGCCCCGTAGGCAGGGTCTGGCTGCTGCCTTTGCAGTGAACCCTTTGGCGAGTGGCTGCTCTGCCCCACTCCCTGCCTGTGTGGTGTGCACCCCTTGGGTCCAGCCCCTGTGAAAGTGTCCAGCACAAGGCGTATCTCACCAGCTCGCTGTGTCCTTCTTGGGCAGCTCTGAGTGTCCGCACCGCCCTCATCCTGAGCTGCTTCCGTGTAGCCCCAGCCGTTGGTGCTGGTTTTGTTCTCAGAGGCTACACGGAAAGCTGCTCCAGCCTGAGTAGTTAACCTCATTGATTCTTTCACCAGCTGTTGATTGAGCCCCTGTCTAGTGCCCGGCCTTGTACCAAGTGTGGGCCACGCAGAGTTGAGTCAAAGACTCCGCTTTTGAGGAGCCCCTAGTTCGAAGAGGGAAGTGTGTGGCTAATGGGTGACAGTGCAGGGCCGTGAACACAGTCGCTGGCTGAGGTTCAGGCCTCTGGGTGGGAGGGCTCTCAGGGCTCCATGACCCGACAGAAGGTTAGTCCTGCTGCTGTGGGGTGTTAGCAGAGATGTGTGCAAGTGTTGGGGAGCACAAAGGAAGTTCAAATCAGACTTAGGGCAGGCTTCCTGGATGAGGCAACATTTTGGCTAAGTTGTACAGGACAAGTGGACTTCTTTGGACAAAGAGAGTGGGAGGGGTGTTTCAGGCAAAGGGATCAGCAGCATGTGGGAAGGCCCAGAGATGGGAGGGGGCCTTGCTCGATTGGTCCTGGTTTGAAGTGACCAGGGTTCAAGGTGTGTTTGGGGGCTGGAGGAGGCAGAGAGTGGGAGGCAGGACCCTGTGGCCTTGCTGACTCCTTGAGGCTGTCTTCTATAATAGGGAGCCATGGAGGGTTTAAGCAGGGGCGTGATGTGGTTAGATTTGTGCTTCGGGGCAAAGGGTTCTAGCTGTGATACGGGAATGGGGTGGAGGGGGTTTAGCCAGAGTTCGGGAGGCCAGTGGGGGGATGACGAGAACTGACGAGGTGCTGAGGAGGCCAGGCTGGGTACAGAAGAGGACAGGGTGTGGTGGCTGGTACAGGGTGTGCCGTCAGCTCGCGGAGCGCTGGGTTGAGGCTGGCAGCCTCACCCTGGCCCTCGCCTCCTCCTTGCAGACCCTGAAGTCCTTGCGGCAGGTGGAGGTGATCAACTTCGGGGACTGCCTGGTGCGCTCCAAGGGCGCCGTTGCCATCGCAGATGCCGTCCGCGGGGGCCTGCCTAAGCTGAAGGTGCCGGCCCGGCTGCTGCCCTCTTCGCTCCGGGGTCTAGGCTTCCCCTACATGCGGGGGTAGCCGCCATGGGTGGTAGAGGTGGTGTGTGTGGGGGGTGGCAGGGGGTCTGGTCTTCAAAGGCGGGTGGGGCTGGGTTCATAGCCCAGTTCTTCCACATCCCTGCCTCTCTGATTTTCTTTCTGCAAGTCTCGTCACCTCTCTGAGCCACAGTTTCTTCATTTTTAAAATGGGAGGAGAGGAGCGACGTAGGTCGGTATAGTATAGTGCAAGTAAACACACTGAGTAGCTGGCCTGTCGCTGGGGAAATGGCATTATTTTTGTCGTTAGTGTTACTCTGCCCAGCTGGAGGACAGAGCCTGCCTTACCCTCTGTGGGAAATGGAGGTTTCAGAGTAGGCCCTCTTAATTTTAGGAGCTGAACTTGTCATTCTGTGAAATCAAGAGAGACGCTGCTCTGGCCGTTGCCGAGGCCGTGGCGGACAAGGCTGAGCTGGAGAAACTGGACCTCAATGGTAACAGGGGTGGTGGCCTTGGCACAGGCCTGCAGTGCGGGCCCTGGTGCCCGTCCTGACCCTCTGTTCCCTCCCCCATGAGCAGGCAACACCCTGGGAGAAGAAGGCTGTGAGCAGCTCCAGGAGGTGCTGGATGGCTTCAACATGGCCAAGGTGCTGGCGTCCCTCAGGTAGGAACTCCAGGTCATGGCCCATTTGTTTCTACTTTTGTTTATTCTAAAAACATTGGTTGAGCCCTTGCTATGTGTGAGTTGCTGTGCTGGACATTAGGGGTGTGGGAATAAGACAGTCAAGGTTTCTGACTCACGGGACCTCACTGTAGTGGGCAGGGGATCAGGAAACGAGACAGAATAATTCAGTTATTGTACTTTCAGCAAAAGGACAGATAAGGGGCTGAGAATGGTCACCCTGTAGAGCGGGTGAGGTGGGGAGGCCTCTGAAGGGACGACCGTTGATCTGATGCTGGCAGGTAAGGGGGGGGTAGTGGTGAGGCCAGGGTAGCGATGCAGGTGGCTCAGGATTGTTCTTAAAATCAGTCAGTGTTGGCGCCGGCCCTGTGGCTTAGCGGTTAAGTGCGCGCGCTCCGCTGCTGGCGGCCCGGGTTCGGATCCCGGGCGCGCACCGATGCACTGCTTCTCCGGGCATGCTGAGGCCGCGTCCCACATACAGCAACTAGAAGGATGTGCAGCTATGACATACAACTATCTACTGGGGCTTTGGGGGAAAAAATAAATAAATAAAATTAAAAAATTAAAAAATAAATTAAAAAAACAAAAAAAAATCAGTCAGTGTTGGAGACTGACTCTAGAAAGGAAGAGATTGATGAAAGAGAGCTAGAGATTCCTGGATTTGCAGAGCCCACATGGAGGCAGGCATGGGTGGAGGGCTGCCTCCTCCATGTGGACAAGAGTTGGTTTGGGGCATCAGCACCCATCTCCCTCGCCCCTCTAATATCTGTGTCGGCTTCATTCACTTGTCAGATCCTCCGTTGTGTCCCCTCAGCACTAGGCCCTGTGCTGCTACTAGGAACTGGGGGCTCAAAGATGAGCCTCTTGAGCTCCTTGGGAAATGGAACAGCCTTCTTCAGGGGGCAGGGAAAGCCCCACCTCTCCCCACCAACCATAGCTTCCTGTGGTCAGTGAGATGTGGGTGGCATGGTCCTGGGCATCTCAGCTTGGGCAGTATTGTTGCCAAGCTCTGGGCCCCAGCTGTGACATACAGTTATCTTCTTTTTCTCTGTCTCACCAGTGAGACAGTGCGTTCCTTTGGGACAGGGATGAGATCTGGTTCTTCCTTGTCTGCAGAATAGGCCTCCCTGGGTGATGAGAAATGAATGATGGGCTCCCCGGTGACCCAGGTGTCCCCACCCTGGGAGCCTCTGCTCCCCCTGCCCACCTGGGGTCTATGGGCTCACAGAGCCGGGCCTTGGAGCCAGCATGGGCCCCTGGGCAGGGAGGGTTTGCTTTAGCCAACTCACCTTCTGCAGTGATGATGAGGGTGAGGATGATGAGGAGGAAGAGGAGGAGGAGGAGGAAGAAGGAGAAGAGGATGAGGAGGAGGAGGAAGAAGATGAAGAAGAGGAGGAGGAGGAGGAGGAGGAGGAAGAAGAGCCACAGCAGCAAGAGCAAGGAGAGGAGTCAACCACGCCATCAAGGAAGATTCTGGACCCTAACAGTGGGGTGAGTTCCTTGTTTGTCAGGATCAGAGCCCTGGTCCCCTGATCGTGTCATCTTAAGACATCTTCAGGGGGAGTGATACGTGTGGAAGCCACTTAAGCACAGTGGCCACAAACTATTTTTGATTGCGTGCTCCCCTGAGTAAAAAAAGAAAATCATCCCAATGTACTTATATTTATAAGTCAAGTATAGGGCCAGCCCCGTGGCTTAGCAGTTAAGTGTGCGTGCTCTACTACTGGCGGCCTGGGTTCGGATCCCAGGCGCGCACCGACGCACCGCTTCTCCAGCCATGCTGAGTCTGAGTCCCACATACAGCAACTAGAAGGATGTGCAACTATGACATACAACTATCTACTGGGGCTTTGCGGGGGGGGAATATATATATGTGTATATATATATATATATATAAGTCAGTATAGATGTGTTTATTCATTTATGAATTGCAACATGATTATAACGCATATAATGCTGCTGCATTGTGTATATTATAACATATGTAAGTATTTCTAAAAGAATAAGGTAAAAAAAAAAACATAAATAGAAATTATTTTTTCTACCCATCTTGGTGACTGGGTAGGGACAGCCCGGCATTCCAGAGACTGGCTGGGACCATGACCCAGCTTGGTCACTTGGTGTCCGTTGAGCCTCCAGGCCGGGAGGCTGGTGGAGTTAGGGCTGCCTCATCTATTCCCTCATAGGTTCCCAAATAAAGCTTCTGGAGAACTTTGGGTTGGACAAGGACCCCCACACTCATGCTGAGTTTGGCTTCTTTTCCAGTTTCGTAGAAGCAGTTCAATAAATGGCATGGTGGTGTTAGTTTTTCTGTAGGCGTCTCTGATGCTCACTAGCCGTGCTTATCCAGGCTAAATCTCTAGTTCCTAGTGGGGTCCGCTTTAGCCCTCACATAACCTCTTGAGTCATTTCTGGAGCATTGCATGTCATGGTGAGGATCCATTTGACTGCGCCAGCTCTCGGAGTCCCAGGGAGATGACTTGCCCCTAGCCCAGAGGCTCCTGTCCTAGGAGCCAGCCAGGGCCAGCATCTGTGGGCCCTCCACCCTGTGGGGAACTGCATTTGAGTAGGAGGAAGAATTCTAGACTCTGAGCCTTGACTGGCTAGAGTGAGGGGCGCATGTTCTGGGTGAGGGGTCTGGGTTTGGACCTCTACAAAACTGCCTGTGCTGCCCATCCCTTAGGAACCAGCTCCCGTGCTGTCCTCCCCGCCTCCTGTAGACGTCTCCACCTTCCTGGCTTTCCCCTCTCCGGAGAAGCTGCTGCGCCTCGGGCCCAAGAGTTCTGTGCTGATAGCCCAACAGGTACCAGAGCTTCCGACTCCACCCCTGCCTGCGCGTGGCTGCTGGAGCTGCCAGAGTGAAGGGACGAGCAGCACGGGGCTGGGAGGGGACTCTGTCAGCTTGGGGTGCGGGGGTGCTGCCAGGTGGCTTTTTTCTAATACATAGACATGTAAATGAGTGTGACCAGCCCGCCCACCTCCGGTGGTTGTGGATGACTGCACCCACTGCGAACACGCTTGGGCTGCGTGGAGGGGCACACCGACTGCCCCCATGACACCTGGAATGAGGGGGTTCTCCCAGGATGCTCCCGGCACACCCACCCAGGCTTCGCTCTGCACGTCCTGTAGGGCCAGCTGCTTCTGGAATAGCCGTCCTGCCCAGGGCACCTGTGTCGGTCACGTGCTTGTGGGCTCTTGCTCCAGCCTCACTTGTTAGTTAGTTCATTCATTCATTCATTCGCTCATTCAGTCTGAGATGGTTGTCGAGCACCTCCTGTCTGCCGGGCACTGTTCTGAGTCCTTGGCAATGATTTTATTTAATCCTCTTGGTGACCTGAGATGTAGACGTGTTGCCCTTGTTTTACAGATGGGAAAACTGAGGCTCAAAGAGGTTAAATGATAAATACAGAGAAATAAAGCAGGCTGCTCCCAGAGCTGGCTGGGCGGTGGCCAGTTTCCTTTATGTTTATTTTTTTTAATTAATTAATTAATTTTTTTGTGAGGAAGATCAGCCCTGAGCTAACATCCGATGCCAATCCTCCTCTTTTTGCCGAGGAAGACCGGCCCTGGGCTGACATCTGTGCCCATCTTCCTCTACTTTGTATGGGACGCTGTTACAGCATGGCTTGACAAGCATTGTGTCGGTGCACGCCCGAGATCTGAACCTGCGATCTCATGAGAACCTTTCTTCTCATGCCGTTTACCCTGAGAGGGGATGTAGCACTTAAGCAATCCACTGTGTCTGGACATTCACATTGTTTCCACTTTTCTGTGTTCTCAGTGAAGTTGAGGTAAGCTTCCTTATGTTCTGGATTTTTTTTTCAGGTTAGATTATGAGAAGGGGATTACTGGGTCCCAGAGAGAATGGTTTGTAACGCTTATTCTCTCATTCTTTCTGTGCTGCACACCTTCTGTGGGCCAGGCCTGTGCCTGGCTCTGAGGGGACAGCATGGGGCGAGGCAGGACCTGTCATTGCCCACCAGAGGCCCGTGTCTTGCCAAGGCCTCTATCCATGGTGTGCCAAAGCCCTGGTGCCCTGGCCTCTGGTGACCAGCCATTGTCTTCTGTGTCCTCAGACTGACACATCTGACCCGGAGAAAGTGGTCTCCGCCTTCCTGAAGGTGTCGTCTGTGTTCAAGGATGAAGCCACCGTGAGGACGGCGGTGCAGGATGCAGTAGGTAACGTGGGGAGGGTGGGGTGTGGATGGCTCAGGCTCCAGGGCTCAGATGATGTTTATAGTGGCCGGAACCCCTCTGCTCCCGTGCTGATGTGTGAACTGCTCTCTGACCCCTCCTACCTGTTTTTTTTTGTGTGTGTGTGTGAGGAAGACCAGCCCTGAGCTAACACCCATTGCCAATCCTCCTCTTTTTGCTGAGGAAGATTGGCCCTGGGCTAACATCTGTGCCCATCTACCTTTACTTTATATGGGACGCCGCCACAGCACGGCCTGACAAGCAGTGTGTTGGTGCACACCCGGAATCCAAACCCAGGCTGCCAGCAGCGGAGCGCACGCACTTAACCGCTACACCACAGGGCCTGCCCCCTGAAGCCCGTTTTAGTGGGTGAGGCAGGACAGGGAAGGACCGAGGTGTCACAGCCCGTAGGTCGAGCCCTTCTCTAGTGCTGACTGTCCCCTCAGTCTGGTACCTGTGCCCATGTCCTACCTCCTGTGTTCACCTCCTGATGAGGGCAGGAGCAGGACCCAGCCTGTGTGCAGGGGCCGCGCGCCCTTTGGCCTGTGACCAGCCCTTTGCCACAACAAGCACTCTGCCCCATGCTGCTTCTGCCTTGCAGATGCCTTGATGAAGAAGGCCTTCAGCTCATCCTCCTTCAACTCCAACGCCTTCCTCACCAGGCTCCTCATCCACATGGGTTTGCTCAAGGTGCGGCTGGAAGGAGGGGAGGGAGGAAGTGCACTAGAGGTTGCCCTGGCCACGCCCAGTAACCCCATCCCACACCTGGACTCCCCTGGGGCCCCTCACCCACACTGTCCCTGGGCCTAGGCCTGCTTAAGCAGATTCAGTCTTTGTGATGGGATTCAGCTTGATCCTGGCGATGCAGCTCTCAGCAGGGCCTGAATGGTGGAGACCTAGGCCCCCCCGGGTGACCTCGAAGCTCACCCTGCCTTCTGCTCTGTGTGTTCCTCTTGCAGAGTGAAGACAAGATCAAGGCCATTGCCAACCTGTATGGCCCTCTGATGGCGCTCAACCACATGGTACAGCAGGACTACTTCCCCAAGGCCCTCGCACCCCTACTGCTGGCATTCGTGACCAAGTGAGTGCGCCCTTGTTGGCTCACGTGGCAGGCTTTCCTGGCCTGTCACTCAGGCTTGTCAGAGGCCCTCACGCCTCCCGGGCTCTTGGCATCCATGTTTGGGTCTCACCGCCTGTGAGGCCTCCTCCCCTGTGCCCAGCTGAGGACACGGGGCTCAGGGACAGTGTCTTTCCGTGAGACAGACAGAGGACGTGTAATGGCCCCCACTTTTGAGATGAGGAAACATGCACTGGGTCAGTTAAGGAGTTTGCTCATGGTCACACTGCTCGTGGAGGTCCTGCACTCAGCGATATCTCTAGGAGCAGTTCTGGGACATTCCCATCAGCAATCTAGGCCAAGGGGTCCTGGTCACGCCGGTCTTCTGCAGCCACAGGCCCTCCCCTGGGGACGCCAAATGCTCAGAGACATGGAGACCTGGAGGGTCCTGGGGCACAGTTGGGTACTGGCCACAGTCGTGTAACGAGGAGCCTCCAGACCCTGGGGCCCACCAGTGATGAGTTGGGATGCTCGTGCCCTGTATGGCTCCCAGCCGACCTCTGGCCTTTCTCAGGCCTCTGTCTCCCCGTTTGCCCAACTGAGTGACATACATGCCCCGTTTCCCTCAGCTCTTGGCCAAATGGTCTGGGATCCCAAGGCCAGCCTGGACCGGGTAAGGTGTCCGTGGGCTGTGGGTCCTGGTTGTACCCTACACTCGCTCATGCCCCCCGGCATCTTGCGTTAGTTTCCTCCTCTGCAGTGAGACGGATGATTTTGATGACAACAGTGGTCAGCCCATTACTTATGAGGGCCCAGGTGGGACTCCAGTGGCCTAGTCTTACGTGTCCACTAGTGGCTGCTGAGGGTTCCCTGGCCCTGTGCCCACTGGAAGGGCCCTTGGAGAGGCTGTCTGGTGGAGAGCAGAGGCCTAGGTTCCTGACTGGGCAGGCCTGCATTCCGGCCAGCCCTGGGCCATGTGGCCTTGGGAGCATTGCCTGCTTCTCTGAGCCTCATACACACCCCACCCCTATCCCTACCCTACCCTTGATATGCAGAAGGTGGGGGCTGACATCTCCCTTGCCAAAGTTATTGTGAGAATTACAAAAATTGAGTCTGGCACATTTCTAGCCTCAAAAATGGCCCCCACCGCTCTTCGCAGTTGGGAGATGGGCCCTGCTGTAGCTTGAGTTCCCCAGACCCCCGCGGTGTCTGCCTCGCCCACTGACCCTTCTTTCCCCGCAGGCCCAACGGCGCCTTGGAATCCTGCTCCTTTGCCCGCCACAGTCTGCTGCAGACGCTGTATAAGGTCTAGATGCGAAGCGGCCTCTCCCCATCCCTTGGCCTGGACCAGTGACTTGGGAAGGGACTCGGATGAATGACTCTGGCCATAGGCAGGGAGGGTCTTTGTCACGTGTGTCGTGTCAGTCCCCCGAGTATGTCTGTCGGTGTGGTGCTTGTGCAGGTGTGTGCTTCCTGTCGGCGTTTGAGTTTTTAATGTCTCTTTGCGGACCTGGCCCTGGTCCCTCTGGAGGGGAGCTGGCCCCCAGGTGAAAGGGCTGTGAGCTGCTCTGCCATTAAACTCCCTGCCATCTGAGGGCACTCCGCTGATCTGTGCCTCAGGCTCGAGGCCCTGGTGGCTGTCCCCACCCACCTTGCCTGCCTTACCCTCCTGGGCTGCACCAAAGCCTGGGGCGTTGCTGTCCGTGTGCTGTCCCCACTGTGTAGTGGCTGGCCTGTTTCCTGCTCCACCTGCGGCCGCTCACTTGGTGGCTGCTTCCTGTCACCAAGCCCTGGTCTGCAGCCACCACTGTCCTTGCTGTCCCCACCGTTCATCCCTGCTGTGCTGACTCCTCAGCCTGAGGGGCAGAGACTGCCGCAGGTGGGGCCGTGGAGTGGCGCCCACACTATGTGGGCAGGAAGAGAAGCCAGTGGGCAGACACTGAAGGGTCTTGGAGCTGGACTTGCCTGCCATGGCGCTGGCTCTGGACCCAGTGGGGCCGTCCTCTGGCTGCTGAGATGTCTGTGACTGGTCTGGGGGCCAAGCTGGAGGGGGCATCTTGGCAGGTCCAAACCTGTTCTCCAGTCTGGGGGTGGGGCACGGCCCACCGGTACCTGAGCTGCATCTCGGGTGCTCTTACAGGACTTGGGCAGGGGCAGGTGGGGACTGGACTGGGCTGCAGGTGCCCCGCCATGCCCTGTGCTTTCCCCTTCGTGTTCTGTGTGTGTCTGGGCTGTGCCCAGGACTTCACAAATAAAGTCGTGTGTGGCAGCAGTGGAGACTGAGAAACCTTTCACCCAAAGTGGTCCGTTCTTGGGGCCTTAGAGCCCGAAGTCCCAGCTCAGGGTTGGCATGGTGGCCCAGCCCCAGTCTGTAAGGGGCAGTCCATCTTGCAGAAGAGCCCCCATGCCAACCTTGTATCATCATCTGGGGCAAGCCGCTCCCTCTTAGGCCTGGATGCTTCCTCCGTGTGGGTGTGCTCCCCTCTAACAGCTGGGTGGGTGGTGCCCAGGAGAGTGCCGTGACTCATGGGGTTGGGGAGGGTGGAGGATTTCCCTCTCTGGGCTCTGGAGGTCCTGAAT
This sequence comes from Diceros bicornis minor, assembly GCF_020826845.1. Classification (NCBI taxonomy): domain Eukaryota; kingdom Metazoa; phylum Chordata; class Mammalia; order Perissodactyla; family Rhinocerotidae; genus Diceros; species Diceros bicornis. Next base: position 9,136,686 of record NC_080764.1, read on the forward strand.
TGAGGCTTGTTTGACCTGCCCGGCCCACCTCACCGTGTTTTATCAGCCTTTGGGCTATCTTTCCACTGGCCCCTGCATTGGTCCATTTATGGACCTGGGTCTGGCTAGCTAGGTCGCTTCACAGGGTTGGGCCTGGCTGGGAAGTCACAGGATGTCTGGCCATAGGGCCTGGAGTAGAGGGCACCTACCTTGGGGTCTTTCCCTCCTGTTGCCACACATGGTGTGAGGACAGCCCAACAGACCCTCCTTAGCACCTACCCTGGAGAGCAGGCACATGGGGAGCCTGTGTCTCCCACAGGAACGAAGGGGTCCCTCCAAGGGCAGCGTTTCCTTACTGGCTATGGACCCCTCAGGTGACATCTTTCTTGGTCAGGTGGCGGAGGAGATGCCCTCTTCCCCATATGAGGTGACATGGCAGGAGGCAGGTGGAGGTCTGACCAACTCCAGCCCCTAGCCCCCTTGCCAGGCCCTGTTGAGCTCTGGGGCCGCAGGCGCTGCCTTTTGAGAGCTGCCAGTCTGGTGCAGGAGACCCACAATTGTGGCCCACTGTGGGCAGCGAGGTCAGGAAAGCCTTCAGGAGTTGTGCAGGCAGGAACTGAGTCTGGAGGTTCAAATAGGACTTCTCACCGGTGATGTTTGACAGGTGGAAAAACTGAGGCTCAGGGCTGATTAGGATCCTACAAGGTTCTCTGGGCTGGCTGTTCTTTCCCTTCAGGCAACTCCGGGCTGGCCCCTGTTCCCTCCCGGGTAATACACGAGAATGCTTCAGCTCAGACTGAGGCGAGAACCACAGATCTCACTTAACCTCATGACAGGCCAGCAGTGCCTGGCTCGAACCCGCACACTGAGGAGCATCCTTCTGACTGCCCTGGCCCCACTCAGTCATTCAGACCAGCTCAGAGGTTGGGACCCCTCACCAGGCCCAGGTGCAGGGAGGGGCCTACGGGCTCTAACGTGCTGCTTACTGAGAGACCTGCACCCTTTGGAATTTCCCCCCAGACTCAAATGCTCCTGAGAACTACAGCCAGCACTGAGATTACCCAGGCTCCAGGTCCCTGAGCCCTGTGATTTGGGATCTGCAAGATCACAGATGCTTCAGTGAGAGCAGCCTGGGAGCCCCAAATGTGAAGGGCCTGCTCAGCACCAGGCTGTTCCCACTAAAGGGACCTCCACTACGACTTGGCTAAACCAAACCAGCAATTCCACTTGGAAGCTCAGACTAGAAAACCCCCAGGGCAGCTTGGTCGAGGGCGCTCCTAGCAGCACTGTCCCTCATAGCAAGAACCTAGAAACGACTCATAGGCCAACATCGGGAAAATGGATCAAGTGCAAAGCCACACGACGTAATGTTACACAACAGTACAAATGCATCACCATGGCTATGTGCGTACCGTGCGTACCACGGATGAATCAATAGCGGTGTTGAGTGAAGAGAATCTCAGTATGATTCCATCAATTCAAACGCAAATAAGCTAAACATGTTTAAGCATATGTCTCTGATAAAGCAGCATTCAGGATAGGAGTTAGTCTGGGGAAGGCAGGGGACAGGTTGGGGTGGCAGCAGCAAGCGTTCGAAGTGATCCAAGTCCACCCACCTAAAAGCCACATTCTTAAAAAGAGGAAATAAAACACAGGAGAGCATTTTTTTTTTTTTTTTTTTTTTTGTGAGGAGATCAGCCCTGTGCTAACATTTGCCAATCCTCCTCTTTTTTTTGCTGAGCAAGACTGGCCCTGGGCTAACATCCGTGCCCATCTTCCTCCACTTTATATGGGACGCCGCCACAGCATGGCTTGCCAAGCGGTGCGTTGGTGCACACCCGGGATCCGAACCAGCGAACCCCGGGCCGCCACAGTGGAGCGCGCGCACTTAACCACGTGCGCCACCAGGCCAGTCCCCACAGGAAAGCACTTTTGACAAAAAAGCACAAACCATGAAGAAATTTGCCTTTGGGCAGGCCCCGTGGCTTGGCATGGCAGTTGGGTGCGTGCACTCCGCTACTCCGGGTTTGGATCCCGGGCGTGCACCGACGCACAGCTTCTCCGGCCGTGCCGAGGCTGCGTCCCACATACAGCAACTAGAAGGATGTGCAGCTGTGACATGCAACTGTCTACTGGGGCTTTGGGGGAAAAAAAAGAAGGACCAGGATTGGCAGTGGATGTTGGCTCAGAGCCGGTCTTCCTCAGCAAAAAGAGGAAGATTAGCATGGATGTTAGCTCAGGGCTGATCTTCCTCACAAAAAAAAAAAAAAAGTCTGTGTGTGGTGTGTTATAAAAACAAACAAACTGAATAACACAAGATGCGATCCATCAGAAACACAGATCTGAAAAATCATAGGAGACATAAATGTTTGCTATGGTCTAGATGAACTATTTCATTTTAAAAGATGCACATGTGCCCAGGAAGATAAGTATTTGGATATTCTTTGCAACACTGTTTGTAATAACAAAAAGTTGGAGGCAACAGAGATTACTGGGTATGTAAAGTGGACACATTGCTGCAGTGGAATACTATACAACAGTCAAAACTAATGGATAGGACTAAGAATCAGCTTGGATCACTCCCAATAATCTGATGTTGAGTGGAAAAACAAAATTGCAGGATATTGTATGTACAGTGTTAAACAATGTATGTAAATGTGTAATAAGCACAAATAGAGGTGACGGTTCTGGAGCGCCTACTAGGTGCCAGTGCCCACCTGAACTCCCACAGCAGCCCTGTGAGCTAGTTACTAATAGTATGTTTTTTCTCACAGAGTAGGAAACTGAGGCTCGGTGAGGCACAGCCCAGCCAAGAGGGAGCCCTGGTCTGGGACCCACTGGGCAGCCCCTCGAGGGCCCTCTCTGCTAGGCTGGCCCAGGGACTGGCTGCCCAGGCCAGGCTCTCAGGCCTGGGCCAGGATCCTGAGCTGGCACCGGGCAGGAGGCCCTGTAACTCCAGCCGCTGCTCCCGCCCCTGCCCGCCCCTCCTTCACCTCAGCCTGGGGCTGGGCTGCCCACAATGCCTCCCATTCAGCCCTGCCCCTGCTGCCAGGCCTGCGGCGGGGAGGGGGGCTGCATCCAGACGGGGACCGTCGCCGGCCTTTTCCTTGTGCAGCACCTCCAGGCTGGACTGGCAGTGCAAGGCAGCATGGAGGGGTAAGTCTTTGGGCCCTAGGGGTGCAAGGAGGGCTTAGAGAGGCTCAGTGGCTGCAGGCAAGCCCCTGTCCTTCTCTGGGCCTCTGAGGGGCTGGAGGATGGGGCTCTGGGGTCTCCCTGGGCAGAGATCCCCTAAGGGTCTCTCGGAAATGGGCTCTGAGAAGGCCGTGTGTGGGAGTGTGGCTGCCCCTGTGCGCTAGTCCTTCGGGGCCTTGTCTGAGAGCTCAGCAGCCCTCTGAGCCCTGGACGCCTGTCCCCCAGGGATCTGTCCCCATGGGCCCCCCTCCCTGGCCCACCCTGAGCCTCAGCCTCATCACAGCCTCTGGAGGATGCCGCCAGCCCAAGGCTGGGGCTGGACCCTGGGAGCCCAAGGAGGCTGAAAAGCACGGTGACAACCCAGTGAACGGGAATAGGGGAGGCACAGGGTGGGGGCCCAGCCCAGGGATCAGGGAAGGCTGCTCAGAGGCCGTGACTCAAGCTGAGAACAGAAGGAAAAGCTGGGTGAGCTGGTGTTGCGGGGCATGAGGAGGGGGCTCTGCTGCTGTGTGCTTATGGTGGGAGAGCCAAGGGGTGACACTGAAGACTTGGAGCAGATTCCAGTAGGGGAATCAGGAGTCAGGACTCTCCACCAAAGGCAGTGGAGAGATGCTGGAGGGTTTTCAGCTGGGGGTGTCAGGATATACCTGTATTTTGGAAAATTCCCTTGGGTTGCTGGTGGTGAGTGGAGCACTGGGGAGGCCAGAACCACCGTGGCAGCAGTGTCCCTAAGAAGAAACAGGCAGTGGCTGTAGTTGTGAGATAAAGGGGTCCAGGTGGGTAATGGATGGATGGATGGGAGGGGGCAGGTGGGTGCACAGACAGGTAAGTGGATTGACCTTGCCCAAATCACAGCCCCAAACCCATACCCTCAGTTCTCCCAGCCCAGTCTAGGCCAGCTGGGTGGCACTAAGATGAAGGAGGACAACAGGGGAATAAACAGGAGAAGAGGCCTGAGCCACCTGTTCACCTGTCACTGTGGCTCTGACATTAGGCTCCTAAGGGTCTCAGAGCCCACAATACCTGGTCCCCCAAGTCCTGCCTCACAACTCAGGCCGGGCCTGGGTTCCCTCTCCCGCAACCAGGTTGTCTTCTCAAGGTGGGTGCCAGTATGCTCCCTGCCACCGTGGAGCTGGCGCCACATCTGCCTGAGGACTGGCGGCTTCTCCCTCTGCTACCCACCTCACACTGGGAGGTCCAGGCCTCCCCCTGTACCCAGGAGCCTCACCACAGCCTGGGCACACGCTCTGAGCCCCGGAGCCATTCTTTCATTCATCAAGGCCTCCCTGAGCCAATGGGCGGAGACAGTCAAAGGGACTCGCCAGGGCGCCTTTCTGAGCCTCAGTTTTCCCCAGTGTACAACAGGGCTAACAATAGAACCTCTGCAGCCTGCAGGGTTGTGAGGCTCAGGGCAATGACACCTTCCCTGGGCCCAACAGAGGAAGACGAATATGTTCAAGGGGCTCTGGGAACAGGACCTGGGGCTCAGTGAGTGGACAGTGTGAGCCCCTTGCCCCTGTGAATACCTGACCCTCCCTCCCTCTCCCAGGTCCCAGAGCGTCTCCTTGGTGCTGCTGCTTCCTCTGCTATTGCCGCTGGGCCCCACTTGGCATCATGCCACTGCCCAACGCTGCCCACAGACCTGCATCTGTGACAATGTCAGGCGGCATGTTTCCTGCCGGCACCAGAACCTCACTGAGGTGCCTAACGCCATCCCTGAGGTCAGCAGGGGAGGGGTCCAGGGGAGGACAGCAGGAGGAGGAGCCTGGGCTGGCACCAGTGGATCTGCCACTGCCTGGCTGGGAGAACTTAGCAAGTCCCTTTTCCTCTCTGAGCCTCAGTCTCCACATCTGGAAAATGGGAATGATAATAACCAACCACAGGGAGACAATCTATTTAAAATCCTATGTGATTGAAACAAGTAGGTGAACTATAGATAAATATTGAATTAACTGCAGACCCTGCAGCAGAGACTGGGGATATCCTGGGATAAGAGAGAGTCTCTGCTCTGTGGAGTCAAGAGCTAGTGGGAAAGAGAGAAGGTAAATGGGCAGTGACAATTCAATGTGAAAAGTGCCAGAGTGTGGGATGCCCTGGTGGCTGGGGAGGAAGGCTTCCTGGAGGAGGTGTCAGATGAAGAGAATGTGGGAAAGGTGAGGGAACAGCACGTGCAAAGGCCAGGATTAGCAAGGGGCACAGGCCGTAGTCCTTGTGCTGCTCAGCCTCCCTCACCTCTCCCTGCTCAGCTGACCCAGCGGCTGGACCTCCAGGGCAACATGCTGAAGGTCATCTCTCCAGCTGCCTTCCAGGACCTGCCCTACCTGACACATCTGGACCTGCGGCACTGCCAGGTGGAGCTGGTGGCTGAGGGTTCCTTTCGGGGCCTGGGCCGCCTACTTCTTCTCAACCTGGCTTCTAATCGCCTGACCATGCTGCCCCAGGAGGCGCTGGACGGGCTGGGCTCACTGCGGCGCCTGGAGCTGGAGGGGAACATGCTGGAGGAGCTGCGTCCGGGGACGTTCGGGGCACTGGGTGCACTGGCCACGCTGAACCTGGCCCACAACGCCCTTGTCTACCTGCCCGCCATGGCCTTCCAGGGGCTGATGCGCGCCCGCTGGCTGCAGCTGTCCCACAACGCACTCAGCGTGCTGGCCCCCGAGGCCCTGGCTGGCATGCCCGCCCTGCGCCGGCTCAGCCTGCACCACAATGAGCTGCAGGCCGTGCCTGGCGTGGCCTTGTCTCAGGCCCAGGGCCTGGTCCATCTTGAGATGGGCCACAACCCATTTACCTATGTGGGCGAGGAGGACGGGCTGGCGCTGCCCAGCCTTCGGGAGCTGATGCTGGACCACGGAGCCCTGCAGGCTCTGGAGCCCAGGGCCTTTGCCCGCTGCCCACACCTGCATACCCTGGACCTCCGTGGGAACCAGCTGGACACTCTGCCGCCACTGCAGGGCCTGGGGCAGCTGCACCGGCTGCGGCTGCAGGGGAATCCGTTGTGGTGTGGCTGCCAGGCCCGGCCACTGCTTGAGTGGTTGGCGCGGACACGCGTGCGCTCAGATGGCGCGTGCAGAGGGCCCCGGCACCTGCGAGGTGAGGCCCTGGACACCCTGCGGCCCTCGGACCTGCGCTGCCCTGGAGATGGGGCGGAGGACGAGGAAGAAGAGCTGGCTACCATGCGGCCCCGAGCCCCTCTCGGCGTCCCCAAGGAGGATGATGGGGTGGCCAAGCCCTGCCCGCGCGCCTGCGTGTGCGCCTCCGAGTCGCGGCACAGCGGCTGTGAGGGCCAAGGCCTGCGGGCCGTGCCCCGCGGCTTCCCCAACGACACCCAGCTCCTGGACCTGAGGCAGAACCACTTCCCCTTGGTACCCCGAGCGGCCTTCCCAGGCCTGGGCCACCTGGTGTCGCTGCACCTGCAACACTGCGGCATCGCGGAGCTGGAGGCGGGCGCCCTGGTGGGGCTGGGCAGCCTGATCTACCTCTACCTGTCTGACAACCAGCTCTCAGGCCTCGGCGCTGCCGCCCTTGAAGGGGCCCCCCGCCTTGGCTACCTGTACCTGGAGCGCAACCGCTTCCGGCGGGTGCCGGGGGCAGCCCTGCGCGCCCTGCCCAGCCTCTTCTCCCTGCACCTGCAGGACAACGCTGTGGACCACCTGGCCCCTGGGGACCTGGCAGGCGTGCAGGCCCTGCGCTGGCTCTATCTGAGTGGGAACCGCATCACCCAAGTGTTACCTGGGGCCCTGGGCCCAGCTCGGGAGCTGGAGAAGCTACACCTTGACAGGAACCAGCTGCGAAAGGTGCCCACTGGGGCCTTGGAGGGGCTGCCTGCCCTCCTGGAGCTGCAGCTCTCGGGGAACCCGCTCAGGGCCCTGCACGACGGGGCCTTCCGTCCCATGGGCTGGTCCCTGCAGCACCTCTTCCTGAACAGCAGCGGCCTGGAACAGGTGGGCACAGGGGGTGTAGGGGTGGGGGGAGGCAGCATGAGGGCCCACGCAGTGTGCACTCAACAAACTCTGCCACCCCCGCAGTGCCAGGCCCGAGGCTGGGTCTGGGGACCCTGAAATAAGCCAGACACTGTGTGTGCCCCCAGGGAGCTCAGGTATGAGCAACAGACCAGGCAGAATCATATGCCACACGGAGAGGCCTGCCAGGGAGGGCACTGCTGGGACCTGGAGGAGAGAGGAACGTGGGTTCATAGGATTACCTACTGTTGTATGCTTTGAGGGCAGGGCTGGAGCCCCCAAGAGGCTTTGCCATTATGCGGGGTGCTCAGGCACAGCAGAAGGAACCATGAACTGGGGGTCTGGGTGGCTTGCAAAGGGCAAGTGCTTTGGCATCAGATCAACCTGGGTTTCCACACCAGCACTGCCCTTCCTGCCTGCGCCACCTTGGGCTCTCCTCCTCCCTTCTGCTGGGGGAGCACAGGGCTCCTTCCAAGCCTGGGGGTGGGGTGGGCCTGGCAGGAGCTTACACCAGAGCCTGGCACCTCCTTGCAGATTTCTCCTGGGGCCTTCTCGGGCCTGGGACCCCGGCTCCAGAGCCTACACCTGCAGAAGAACCAGCTGCAGGCCCTGCCGGCTCTGCCTGGTCTCAGCCAGCTGGAGCTCATCGACCTCAGTGGCAATCCCTTCCGCTGTGACTGCCAGCTGCTCCCACTTCACAGGTGAGCACCCACACCTGGAGCCCCAGCTGGGACCCACCAGCTGCTCTCATCAAGCCCCCAGCATCTCCCCAGGGCACCATGTCTGCGCCAGCCGAGCAGCTTTTGGGGTAGGGTCCTGCCAGGGCTGGCCACCCTTCCAGGGGGAACCAAACGTGCACGGGGCTTGGGGTGTACTTCTCTGAGCCTCTGTTCCCTCATCCATAGAGGGAATGAAATCTGTGCAGCCTGGTGTGGTGGGACCTAATACATATGCGTGGGTACTTGGCACAGTCACATAAGAAAGCAACAAGAACCCCGGAGTCAGCAGACCTGGGCTCAAATCTGGCTCTGCGACTGGCTAACTCTGTGCCGGTTGGTCCCTCATTGTAAAGGGGCTGATAGTGCTCCTGTCCACCCCGTGGTGGTGGTTTGTAAGAAAACATTAAACTCATTAGCATATGTACATTGGTCTGAACAGTGTCTGGGTCGTCAGCCCTCTGTAACTGTTCATTACTGTCACTGCCCCCTTTTTACAGAGAAGGGATCTGAGGTTTGAAGGGACTTGCTGGAGGTCACGTGATTGGTGAGCGGCCGAGCCAGCACTCTCTCCAGAGTCCGCTCTCACCCGCTAGGCCCCACTGCCCCCAATTCCCGAGGGCCTCCTTGCCCTCCTCAGGAAAGCTGAGCACAGTGGTTTCCCCGAACTCTCTCTTCTCCTCAGGTGGCTCACTGGGCTGAACCTGCGCGTGGGGGCCACCTGTGCCGCCCCTCCCAGGGCCCGTGGCCAGAGGGTGAAGGCTGCAGCTGCTGTCTTTGAAGCCTGTCCGGGCTGGGCTGCCAGGAAGGCCAAGCGGACGCCTGGTGCCAGAAGAAGCCCCATGAAGAGAAGACGGTGGGGAGCCGACAAGGTTGGCCTCGGGGCAGGTGGGGGCGGGCCTTGGTGGGTGGGTGAGGTTCCAAAACCCCCAGGGTAGCAGGAGTCTGACTTCTCTTGGTCTCAGGTTCATGTGGTGCCAGATCTGGGCAATGACCCTGTTGCTTCTGTTCAGTAATGTCCATTCCTCTCTCCTCACCTCCTCCACCTTGGGAGAGGTTTGTAAGGAAGGCCCAGGGTGGGTTTGTAAGGAAATGACTACACGCTATTCCATGCTATGGGACAGTGGCCTTTCCAATAAGCCATAGCATGCCGGGACCCGGTGTGTCCATGGAATCAATCCCGCTGTCACCGTAATTGCTGGGTCACTGTTGACCCTTTCCCACTCTGACCTCAAGGGCCCCTCTCATCCCTGGGACGGGAAAAGCAGAAGTACAGGTGTAGGGTTGGCACTGCCTCCCACCGCTTGTCAGCCACATGTTGGACCCCATTCTATATCGTTCCATCACCCCCTTGACATCACACCCACCATCCCGACAACCCATTCACACCTGAATGCTCAACTATAGCAAAATCTCACAGCATGTCAGAGAAGAGCGAGCAGGATATGGGGCCCCCTCCATGTGGGAACCCCTGCTGTATGGTTAGGGCATGTGGGGGGTCCATAGGGAGAAGCCAGTCCTTAGAGGAAAGTGAGAACAGAACAAAGGAAGGTGGGAGGAGGGCTCTGCCTGCCTCTGGAGCCGCATTTGAAGATTCAGGGTGCCTGGGGGCCATGAGATGGTGCTTATATTAGTTTCCTTCGGGCCGCCATAACAAAGCACACAAACTGGGCGGCTTAGGACAATAGCCATTCATATCTCACTGTTCTGGAGGTTAGAATTCTGAAATCAAGGTGTGGGCAGGGCTCACTCTGAAGGCTCTAGAGGAGGATACTTCCGGTCCCCTTCCAGCTTCTGGTGGCCCCAGGTGTTCTTGGATGTTGGCAGCACAGCCCCAATGTCTGCCTCCATCTTCATGTGGTGTCTGCCTGTGTCTCTTCACATCATCTTCCTGCTACATCTGTGTCCAAATTACCCTTTATAAGGACACACGTCATACTGGATTAGGGCCCACCCTAATGACCTCATTTTAACTTGATTACCTCCGTGAAGACCGTATTTCTATACAAGGTCTCATTCTGAGGCATATCTTCGAGGGCACGTAATTCAACCCATGACTGTTCCTTATGGAGGTAGGCTGGGAGTGAGGAAGGAACCCCTAAAAAGACCCCACACTAAAGTTAGCAGTTCTCAGGGCCGGCCTGGTGGCACAGCAGTTAAGTGCATGTGCTCCGCTTCGCTGGCCGGGGTTTCACAGGTTCAGATCCTGGGCGTGCACTGACGCACCACTTGTCAAGCCACGCTGTGGCGGTGTCCCATATAGAGAAAGATGGGCATGGATGTTAGCCCAGGGCCAATCTTCCTCGGCAGAAAAAAAAAAGTGAGTTCTGCCTTAGAAGCAAGACCTAGAGCTAGCATAAATCAACAGCCAATATTAATCTCAGCCGACACTTGCATGGCACCAACTTTCTGCCAGGCATTGTGCTAATAATAAACAGCACCAATGCCGTCTCCCTGCGTCAGCCCTGGGGGAGCGCGTGTGGGCGCTGAGCCTGGCTCAGGAGCAGAAGCTTTCATGGGTCTGCCTCCAGGTCAGGGCTTTAGTTACAAGAGAAGCCCGCCCCGCCTAGTATGGCGGCTGTGGCAGGAATCAGGACATCACGGACTCTTCCATCCAGCCACCCTTTCTTACATGGAGATGTTCCACCAACTGCCAGCCCTGGAGTTCTAGGTTTTTCTTTTGTTGAAAGTGGCAGTTTCCTCCCAGGAACACAAAGGAGTTGAAAGATAAGGATCCTGAGCCCTGCCAGGGTGCTCACCTTGCTGAAGGCACCAGGCTGAGCTGCCAGCGCCTCACTCTCCTCGGAGGTGCCAGCCTCTAGTTTGGTGTCTGGCCCGTGGAAGGGGCTTAGTAAACACTGTTGAAGGAGAGTGAGTACTGGTGGTAACATGGCAGACCAACCGGGCTTTAGTCCCACCGCTGTCATTTAACAGTCGTACACTTAAGCAACCAAGTTACTAAATCTTAACAAGCCTTGCTTTTTCTCATCTGTAAAATGAAGTCAACATGTACCTCACGGGGATGCTGTGGAGATGAAATAAGCTGTGTCAACACGTGTAAGCTAGTGCCTGGCATATGAGGCTGTTATGGCAGTTCCCTTGCTTCCCTGTCCCTCGAGCAGAGCCGAGGGTCTAGCTGGGGGACCGTAAAGGTGCAAGGGAGCTTCCTCTAGTGTGTGCTTTTGGTCTCATCTGTGCCAGGGAGCCACTGCAGGTCACTGAACAGCGGAAGCAGGGAGTGCGAGTGCTTCTGGATAATGTTCCCCAGCCAGCGGCCCCACTGCTGCGAGACTCTGGGACTGTCAGTTCCTTCCAGGGGCAACCGAGGCACAAGGTTCATTCTGTGCCTTGAGTGAAAATGTCCCTCCCAGAGGTCAACACTTCCATCTGTGACAAATCAAACTGACCTTTAGGCCCCAGCAACACAACAAGTCATGTACACTTCCACACCATACGCACTCACTGGGGCCAACTTTGTGCCAGGCACGAGGGACAGACAAGACCTGGGCTTGGACTTTGGAGAAATGGCAGAAACATGAATCAAGATAATACAGCATGTGGTTGCTATGGAGATGGGGCACTCAACAGATGACAGGAGACATTATTGTTCTGTGCACACTTCACGTGTGAATTCACTTCATCTTCATAATTGATACTATGAGGTGACATATCAGAATACACTCTGCTGTAAGGAACAGAAATCTGACTAACTGGACTTCAGCAAGGAAGGGATTTAATTGTCTCATACAAGTTAAGAAGTCTGGGGAGCCAGTCCAGGGCTGGAATGGCAGCTAAACTTGTCTTCCAGCTCTGCCATCCTTACCATGGGGCTTTTGTGCCCATAGCACCTGTAGGCATGTCTTCATTCAGGAGGAGGGAACTAAGGGCGGAAATGCCATACAAGTCCAGTTTTCCCAGAAGCTCTTCAGCCAGAACCGGATCCCTTAACTGCAAGGGAATCCAGGACGATGAATTATTTTTAGCCGGGCACATCAGCCTCAACAGAAGTCGGGCTCCATGAGCAGGAGCCAAAGTGCACACCTGGGCCATCTTCCTCCCCTGGGGCTCACTGGCCCATCACTGCTCAAGTCTGGGGGTGTGTGTAATGGCGGGGAGAGGCAGGGCCCCTCTGTCCTGAGACATGCCCCTATCCTTGGTCTTCACTGTGTTCCAAACCTAGTCACTTCTTGGAAAATTCAGACTGCACCAACAGGTCGCTTTCTGGGCCTGGTTTCTGCAGCATGTGGGGCTGCCTAGTGCCTTTAGCAAAGGAGATAGGATCAGGTTCTCTATGAACCAGCTGGAAATTGGCTCCCCTTGGCCTGGTCACCCATCTTTGGGATGATACCAAACAGCCCAGGTCCTGAGCAAACCAAGTTAGCACCCATCCAGCAAGCACAGGTGACCATCTCCCCAAGAGAGCTGCTCCAGGCCTTCATATGACTTGCTCAGGCACGCGCGCGCGCGCGCACACACACACTTCACTCACTGTCTTGTCTTCCAGAGTGACTGGGGGCAGCCCTACCCCCCGGCCACTGAGGGATATAGTGGGTACAGAGAAGGCTACTGTGAGGAAGAGCTTTGGGAACTCCAGCTGGAGATGGAGTTGCTCAGAGACAAGTCTGGGGGCCTCAGGCAGCCCCAGTCACGTAGGCCTTGCCACAGAGGAGGGCAGAGGCAACAGTGTGGGTCAAAGGAGACCCCAGCTGTTGCTTCAGTGCCCGGCCCTCAGCACCAGGCAGAATCTAGGCAAAAAGGCTCAGTCTCCAAAGTCAAGTGGGGTGGAGGGATGGGGGCAATGAGGAGCCTGGGCTGGCTTCCAGCGAGGTGGCCAGGCTGCCAGTGGGGAAGGCTTAGTCATCTGTCTCCTGTTTGATGTTCTTGATGGGAACAGGCAGCTCTGGACTTGGGGCCTTGTCCGGCGTGGCCACGTCAAGATGCTCTTCCTTTACACGCACAGCAATGACTAAAGGGGGAGGTGGGGAGGGCCGGGGAACAGAGTGAGTGTGTGTGTAACTCTGTGGAGGGCAGGGGACCCAGCATCTGGGGAAGGGATCTGGCTTCTTACAGATGGGGGCCCTCAGGATGTGGCAGGGAGAGTACCTTCCCCCTCCATGGGGGCAGGCAGCAGAGAAGGCCCAGGGCCCTGTCACACCCCAGCCAGGCAGGCTGTGCCAGAGCCACTGGCACCTGCCTCTCTGCTGCCCACTCTGCCAAGCACACGAGGTGGGGGCAGAGATGGAGAGGGCAGGCTGGAGATGCTCGGCTCCATTCAGAGTTGGGGGTGGATGTTTGGGAAGCTCTCCAGGCCCGGTGGTCCTGCTTGGTGCCCAGAAAATTCCCTTTAAACTTTACTCTTTTGTGCCAGGTAGGGAAGGAGAGGGGCCGTCTCTGAGCACTGCCTTGACCCCACCCAGGAGGCTCTTACTTTCATCGGAAACGGGCTCTGACGAGGTCTTCTCTGCGGCCGGCAGGTCGTTCTCCAGCAGGGGCTTCTTGGACCCCTGTCTGAGGGGCCGGGTCTTGGTTGGTGGTATTCTTTTCCCTTTGAATAAAAAAGGAATTAAACCAGCATAGGGTTGTATCCACGTGAGGTTCAAAGGCTGGGTCTCATCCAGCAGAGGCGAAGGTGCCGACCTGCAGGAACAGGAGGCCTGAACTCTGACATCGCCCCTCAGGGCTGCCTTGAGGCTCAGAGAGGTTCTCTCCAATAGGGGATTAATGCCACCCCCTGCCCATGCCCCCAGTCCCCCACCCCACCCCCATGGTTGTTAAGCTTCTCTTTTCCAATCCTTACTTTCTTCACCTGTGAAATGCAACTTTCCCAGCCCTACGTTTTGAACGGCACAGGGGCCTCCCGCTTAATCAACTCCATATCCTCACAGGATCTTAATGCTGCACAGAGACTATATCCATTTCCTCTTTGTCCCATTTTGGGACATCCTCTTCTCTGGGTGGTGCCATGTCGTGGAGACCACCTCACGGCCACCAGCCTGCAGCTCTGGAGGACAGCATTGCCCCCTCTACTCCCTGCCCCCTCCAACCTGCTGCCTGAGCTGAGCCCACACTAGGCTCAGGACCTACTGAGAGGGAGGCCCCGCCTAGGGAGAGACACCAAAGCTCGGTGGCAGCTCTTGCTCCCACCCCTCAGGGGGTCACGAAGGAAGAACGACAGCCTTGGGGAGCAGCTTCCACTTCCTCCCAGACTTGTTACTTGCAAACACAGCAGTTGCACACTGCCGAGGAAGCCATGCCGATTTCTGACTGTGGGGCAGTGGGGCTGGGATCCCTGCTTCTCTCTCTCAATTACAATCTCTTGTCGCTTTTCCTTGGCATCCTGACCACTGCCAGAGACTAAAGACTCCCTATTTATGCTCGGGGACAGGCCCGTGGGGCCAAAGGGCGAGGGCGAGGAGATGGAGGGACCATGAAGAGCGCCACCTAAGCGGCAACTCCCCCCTCCGCTCCCAGGACACAGGCCCAGCCGATCCCAGGTCCCACACCAGCCCAGGGCCGCTTAAAGCATCACGTACTTTTCTTCCCAAACTGTTTCTTTTTCTTCTTCGTGGCCTCTTTGGCCTTCAGAGGTGTGGTCGGCTCTGTTGTTGAAAGACAAGGGCAGGAGGTGAGAAGAGGGTTGAGAGAGGACATGGGGTACAGGCACATCCCAAGACCCCTGCCTACCCCTCACTAGCCTCCCTTACTCACAGGACACCCCAAGAAGGAGAGCCAAAGTTGGGCAATGAGAACCGAGGCAGGGGGCGCTGAGGGGAGGGACTGGAGAACAGCTGTCCCTTCTGCCCACCCTCGCCACCGGGGCTGCTCGGAGGGACCTGGGTAGTTTACCTGGGTGCACAAGGGCACGAGCATATGACAGAGTGGGGAGGTCAAGGAAGGAGCTCTGCAGGCCAGAGGGAGAGGGAGACAGAGAAGTCAGGAGCGGGGGGAGGGGAGACGAGGGCCCCCCTACTCAGAGGTGGCCCAGGAGACTTCTCGATCTCATGCCAAAGAATGAGGTGGGCATGGGGCAGGGGAGTGGGTGGCAGGAAGGAAAAAGAAGAGGAAAGTCAAGAGCCCTTTAGGGCCGCAAGAGCCCAGACCTGCAGCCACGGGCGGCTGGAGCTGGTAGCCTGTGAGCTCACACCAGCCGACGGGGTAGATGTCCGGGGACTCACAGTCCACCCACTGGTCATACTCGCTGTCCCAGCCATCGAAGTGGATGCTAAGGAGCCGATGCACCACCCGCTTCACTGTGGCCACGCAGATGAGCCGGGGTTCCATCAGGTCCACAGCCTCCAGCTTCATGCCCACCTTGAAGCCGTGGTTGGGGCAGTCCTGGGGAGGGGGAAGAAGGCAGTGACCAAGCCAGCCAGCTCCCTGCCCCAGCGGGGCAGAATCGGGGGGAGGGTGCAGGGCTGAGTGCTCACAGGGGAAGGTTCCTCTGACCAATGACGCCACTGCACTTTCTTCCCACGCTCCAGCCCCTCTGGGAAAGGGACTGGCTAAACCGCTCAGCACAGTGCCCATGTCAGAGTTGGGACTTCTCCCCCAAAGTGGCTGATCTCAGCAGCAGAGACTCAAGAAAAGAGAAGGGGTTGAACTGCCACCACTGACAGTGGGCAGGGCCAGTCCTGAGGCCGTTCCCGGCCCCATGCATCCTCAGTCTCCTCACCATGTTAAAGAGTCTCGACGGAGCTGCTTTGGACTTGGTCTTCTCCAAGTAGGTCTCCCAGTTGAAAGTGTGTGGCTCGTACCCTAGAGGAACAGAATGCACAGATGTGGAGGGAGAGGAGGGGGATGGGAGGGAATCCAGGAAAGGAGCACACTGCCAAAGGGGTGCCTGCAGCTTGGTCAGGACCCAGCCTGGAAACTCCCCAGAAGCCTTCTTCCCTTCTCCCCATGCTCTAGGACCACTGTCCTGTTGTACAGGTTGTTCACTGCCCAAAAGGACAAGTGGGAGCTCTGCTCACCAAGTCACACACCAGCTAGTGGTGGCCTTGGGTGCCTCTGTCACCTCTCCTCTCCAGTCTGAGACTCCACGCTCCAGGGGTCTGGTTTGGCCAGGAATCTGGGCCTGTGGCCTCACCCTGCCCCTTCCGACTGCAAGGCCAGTCTTACCTTTTGGGAGTGTGAGCTCAATGTCATTTTTCTGGCAGAAGGTGGCTGGGAAGATGGCATGGGAGGAGGCATGGTAACAGAACCAGTCGGAGCCATCTGTGGAGGGGCCCCCATCCACACAGATCATCAGGTAGCCGTCCAGGAGAACCTAAGGGGTGGTGGGGTGGGGGCAGAGCAGATGGAGAAGACGGTGTCGTGAACTGCACCCCCATCCCAGGGTAAGGTGTCTACGGTGGGGATGCGAGGCAGATGGATCCAACTGGAGCTAGAGCTCAGCCTTCCCTGAGCTTGTGCTTCAGAGCACTCAGCACTCCTGTGACCCAGACCTGTGAGATGATTTACCATCCTCACTAGACAGCCAACGCTGTGCCAGCAGGGACTACATCTGTCTTTTTGCCACTGTGTCCTCAGTGGTGAGCACAAAGGCCCAGGCTGGAGATTTGCCAAATGGACAAGCCAGCATGTCCCCCAGGAGGGCCAAAGGGTGGGCATTTGCTCCTCGGGCTGCAGCAAAGTCAGCCTGGCTGTGGCTCTCGGCTAGACCAGCACTCAAAAGATGGCAAGTGGCAGTGGGAAGCCCCCAGTGAGGTGACAGGGCGGGGCCTACACCTGACCAGGCTCAGGCCAGGTGTTCAAAAAACACCTGCCCAACTCGTCTCGGACCCTGACATAAAAGCAGATTCTGAGCAAGGAGCAGATAAGTCCCCTACTCACAAAAATCAGGTACCCCAGGAGCAGCCTGTGCTGGGCAGGTGGGATGGACATGGAGTGCAGAGCTCTGTGCCATCTCCGGCCCCTCAGAAAGCCACACTGGAGGCGGCAGGGCCAGCCCCACGCTCACCTTGCAGATGGTTGCCACGCAGATGTTGCCCAGATTCAGGGGGTCAATGGCCTCCAGTTTCATCCCCTCCTCAAACCAACCACCTTCCGTGTAGACAGCTCGAACCTTAAAGGAAGGGGGCAGTTGGGGCATCTCTGGGTCGGCCCAGGTGAAGCCGGGGGGGTGGGGGGGAAGCAGGCCTCATCTGCCATAGGCCTGGGAAGGAAATGGGGAAGGAAAGGGACATCCCGGGAAGAGCCAGGGGCCTCAGGCCTGGAATGGACCTATGGCCAAGGGGAAAAGTGCCCAGGGGCGTGCCTCACCTTCTTGAACAGGTAAGGAACAGCATCACAGTAGATTTTCCGGAAGGTGGGATGGTGGGCCATGTCACTGCGCCTCTCTTTTGGGGAGATGGCAGAAGGAGTGAGGGAGAGAAGGGAGATGAAGGCTGCTAACAGGGCCATGTTCACGCCTCCCCCAGAAATGTGGGGGCTGCCTTGCTCTAACCTGTACCACAGCACCCCCAGCCCCCACCTAGACTAGAAGACAGAAAACATCAGGAGCTCTCTGTAAGGACTTTTCAGCCCTTGAGACCCCGACTCTTCCCACATGACAAGGGAGAGGATGGGGCCTGTAGCCTCTGGGTTCAAATTGATTTTACCACTTATAAGCTGAGTGACCTTGGTCAAGTGTCTCAACCTCTCTGGACCTCAGTATTGTCATCTGCAGGGTAGAGATGACCACCTCTACCACAGAGCATTGTTGTGGGGTGTAGAGAAGGTGCTCTCACCCAGGCCTTGGGGCAGCAAAGCCTGGGGTCACGCTGGATTGGGGCTTTGCTAACCTGATAGCTTGATGCTGTGGCCGACACGCCGTGACCAACCCACTGGGTGGATCAGGGGGCTCCACATATGGCACCAGAAGTCATCATCACTGTCACCATCTTCGTACAGGAGCCGTAGGCGACCCCCAATTACCGTGTCCACTACGGCCATGCGGGTCCGTGACACCTGAGACTTGTCGACCACCTCCAGCCGCATGCCTTGCCGGAAGGGGTACTTCATGCTCTCCACCATCTGCAATGACATCAGAACACAGGCCTGCTGTGGTCATGAGGACCCTCCACCCACATTCCTGCTCTGTCTCTGGAAAGTAACCAGAGAACAGGGAAGGTGGGGTGGAACCACCCCAATCACTAAGTCAGGAAGTGGGCAGGTGAGCCCTTCCATCCTGGTCCCCAATTCTCTAGGATGATACTGAGGGACAGTGCACAGCTTACAACGTGTGCGCCAAAATGCCAGTCAGTCAATATGATGGGAACTACAAACCCATTTCAGACTAAGGAAACAGGTGCCCTGGAGAGGTCAGGTGACTTGCCCAGAGGCACACAGACACATTAATGCCAGAGCTGAGCCTGGAACTTGGTCCTGGTGTCCAGCCTTGTGCTCTTTCAGGGATCTGCACTCTGATCCCACAGGTACCCCACACTCCGCTCTACCTCCTGAGCCCCTGCTGGGGGCACATACAAGCCTCGTGTCCGGAGAACTGAGTCCCCTTGTGCCCGCATAAGTCTAATTCTAGCTCTGACCCTGCTGGGCTGAGGCTCTGAACCTAGCACCTCAGTAGCAATGCCTGCCCCCTCTGACCCAGCAAGGGACAGGGACCAAGAGGACGACAGACTGCTCAAGAGAACCCCGATGGCAGGGCATGGGTGAGGGGGTGGGAGATTCCTTTTGTCACATTTTGTCACATTTGTCACAAAGTCACATTCCTGTGACTTTGGTGCCATCTTGCCTGGGGCAGGGGAATGGGTGCGGTCAGCTCTGTAGGGCTTTCCAGCCCCAGGGCACTGCTAGCTCAGTGGGAACTGGCCCCAGCCTGGGCGTGGTGGGGAGTGAGCAGCGCCATTTCAAATCCCACCAGAGGAGGAGAGCCTCAGAGGTCACAAAGCAGCCACCAGGAAAAGCTGCCAGAGTCCTGCACCACACACCCTCCAGCCCTCAGCTCAAGGGCTGGAGCACACCCGACACCGACTGCCTGACGGGCCCATTCAGGAGAGTGAGGCGCCTCCCGGACCTGGCCCCTCCTTGACACCCTCCTTTCCTGTGGGCCCACCCAGCACAGCCCTGACCCAACACCACTTCACTGCCCTGTTTTGTTCACAGTCATGTGTGGGAACGGGAGCCCTGTAAGGGCAAGGCACTGTGGGCAATACAGGAGAAGATGCTTACAGTTTTGCTGGAAAGATAATATGAAAAGATAATTAACATTCAGGGAGATAAACAGCAAATGAGTAGTACCCAGCGAGTTCAAATAAGGGAAAAATCAATTCTACTTTAAGGAAAAAAAGCCAGAGAATGCTTCCTTGAGGTGCTGGAACCATTCCTTGCTGAAGGCCTTTTCCCCTGCATCAGGCCCCTTAGGTGACATGGCCCCCACTCCCACTCCAGCCTTGTTTTCCACTGCGGGCTTCCACACCACCCCCACCCTACCCATCATGGCAGAATCAAACGCCATTTTCTCCACAAAGCCTTCCTCAATACCTGCTCCTCCTGAGGCCACAAGGCCAGTTCAGTTTCGTGTCATGGCAGTGCCTGCCCTGCACCCCTCCACTCACTGCTGGGACACTTACCCAGGGCAACCTGGGAACCACACCCATGAGCATCTGGGTCAGGAGACCTCAGGTGTGGCCCAGGCCCTGTGTGAGCGAGCCCCACACTGGAGGTCTGGCATATAGAGTGGGAGAGACTAAGTCTTCACTTGTACCCTGTGATCCCTTTGAATTTTTACCATGTGCATGATTTTCAAGTTCAACAACTAAATGATTTTTTTAAAGTGAAATTAAATGCCACACAGGGGCCGGCCCCGTGGCTTAGCGGTTAAGTGCGCGCGCTCCGCTACTGGCGGCCCGGGTTCGGATCCGGGCGCGCACTGACGCACTGCTTCTCCGGCCATGCTGAGGCCACGTCCCACATACAGCAACTAGAGGGATGTGCAACTACAACGTACAACTATCTACTGGGGCTTTGGGGGAAAAAAAATAAATAAATAAAAATTATTAAAAAAATAAATAAATGCCACACAGATGATTCTGAGGTACATCCCTGGTTCAGAACCAAGGCTATTTTATAATTATTCAGGTGCATGACTTCATTTCCTCTGCCAGACTGGAGAGTCCTGGATGGCAGGGTCTGTATTTCCTACAGTGCCTTGTTTACAACAAGTACTTAATAAAATCTGTTGAACGGACGCTCCTAAAAAATGCTATGAGCAAAGGTAAGGGTCTGGAAGAGCAAATGGCTGGATGAAAGAGTCTGGGTGGGGAGGATGAGCCACTAAACCGTCAAGCAGGGGAGTCTTAGGAAAAATACTCCAGTGAGCAGCATGAAGGACAGATAAAAGGGGAGATAGGCAGGAAGGAGGTCAGTTAGGAGACCCAAAGGGCTCACTGCCAGACCTTGATATGGAAATCCACGGGAAGCGTCCTGGAGCCTACCAACCGTTTCATGAGGTAGCCCTTCCAGTCGGTGAACTTGGCATGGATGGCTGTGGAGAGACAAGCTGATTACACAGACAGACAACACTCCCACCGACAGGGGGTGCCAGAGATCAGCAGAGGGGACAGAACAATTTTTTTCTGCCTCATCAGGCCAGCAATCAACCTCATCTTATAAAATCAGGCTGCACAACTTGGATCTGCCACAGGGCCTCTGAGTCAGGGGAGAACAGGAAGCAAGGTGGCAAGGGGGTTCTGTTCTGGTCTAACCTAAGACAGAGAACTCCCCCTTCTACCAAAGGCCCGCAGGAACCACGACAGAGAATGTTCTCATTAACTCACTCCGAGGGGGCACCAGGATCTTGCTGTTGATGGCACACCAGCCAATGGGGTGGACATCCACAGTTCCCAGGTTGCACCAGAAGTCATGGCTAGCGTCATTTTCAAAGCCTTCGTACCGGAGCAGCACCCGGTACCCTGAAAGAAGGGAAAGGGCACCAGTGAGGAAGGGTGGGATGGGGAAAGGTATATTCTTAGGCCTTCTCTCTTCTGCAGCCTACAGCGGACTCTCCACTGCCTATTCCAAGAACTCCTTCCAGGAGCTGAGTCCCTGTTGTCCACAACAGTCAGAGCCCAAACAAACCCATGCCACTTACTTGGAAAGCAGTACGGCATAGTGGTGAGAATTTTCTATAGCCTGATCATCCTTGGAATCAACTTAAAAAATGGGAGTTTCCAAACTTGCCAAGCTGAGGTCCCCTCCAAGGTAGGGAAGGTAGGAGAATCCCAGGAAGAGAGGCAGAAACTGGGTGGGTTTTTTGTTTGTTTTGTGAAGCCAATTTCTTCCTATAACACTGCCCACCCATCTGGAGATACCACTCTCCAGACACTGACCCTACTTGGCCAGAGGAACACCCACCTGCTGCCTGGATGACAGAAGCGATCCAGTATACCCGGCTGGGGAGCACAGCGTCACTGTTGAGCACCTCCACCTTCATCCCCTTCATCACGTCCTCCCACTGGTCATACAGAGGGACCTGTGTGGGGATGAGGCATTCAGGGAGGGACAGTGAGCTGCCTGGACAGGCAGGAAAGAGTGGCTGGCCTCACGAGTCATTGCGTCCTTCTCTGCACCTCAACTTTTCACATCACTCATGGTGTGTGGAAAGCCAGGCACCGGGACCAGGGATAAAGAGATGACCAAGACGTGTCTGCTGTCCTTAAAGAACTGAGTCAGGAAATAGAGGGGTGGTGGGCAGAGATCCAGAGTCAGACAGCCCCGAGTGCTAATCTTTACAGGACCAGCTCCTAGCTGTACTGTCTTGGGCACATCACGCCTGTACCAGCCTAACACTTCCTCGTGCTCACCACGTGCCGGGCACTGTGCTCAGCACAAGTATCACCTCTCAATCATCACTTGAGCCTGGGCAGTAATGATCATGACCCCCTCATCTCTCAGCTATTACCATGCTGGCTCTCTCAGAGCTGTCTACCTACACATTATTTCTGGCACATTCTCTCTCCACCTCTCCAGCTGGTCTTCTCCTGTGAAAAGCCCCATCAGCAGTGGACCATTGGTGGTTGCCTCCCCAATAGCTAATCCTCACTTTGCTGCCAACAGCACCTCGATCCTCCTTTGGGGAAATTGACCATTTTTTCATTCTCAGCCTTGGCTTAAGCCAATTGGGGTATCCCATTCCATCTCCCCGGCCAGAGACTAGGTCCATCACAGAACCTAGAAATGGTTATGCTACACAGGGGTGGGCTTTTTATAGAGCATAGTGGATGAGATATGTTAAATGCAAGTATGATGTACCTGCCCTGCAATGAAAATGCCAGGACTGCTAGAGAATGCACGGCAAAAGAGCCTTCCCTACTAGGTGCACCTTCATTAGTAATTCAGAGGGGAGGAGTAAGAGAGTCAAGCTGCTTCATTGTTGAGGACGCTCCTCAGAGTTCAGTAGCAGTTCAGAAAGGAGAGGCTAGGAAGTGGGTTTACTCTGGTGAGAGGACTCCACGAGGAGGAGGCCTCCTCCTGAATTTCCTGAGGTTTAGGAAATCAGCTTGAAAGACAAAACAAGAGCGCTGCTCTCGGCTTCTCTCCTGGCCTGCAGACTAGCACAGGCTACGGATGCTGCATGTTAAGTTCTTCCACTCGAAGCCCAACCCTCCAGGGCCTCACCCTCCTGGTGTTTCTCAATGATAGGGGGTCAGGGAGGACCAGGGGGCCCAGGGCAGTTCAAAAGCACCAAGCTTTCAATGGGAAAACAGTAAAAACGGGGAAGAAAGGAGAAAAGGATTTCAGAGTTGACTCTTAGACATCAACTAGCACAAAGTTCCATTAGATAAATAAGCAAAGTGGGGACCTCAGAGGGGAAGCACAGTGCTAGAAGCCTTCAATGAGGATTTGTGGGAGGACTTTCCGAAAAGAAGTGGGCAGAAAGGTAAACCGGAGCAAGAGGCAAAGCTGGGCTCTGACCACCCAGACCTCACCACTGTTCTCTCCCCACTGCCAATGTCCAGCCTGGAACGACGCTCACGATGCAGGTGGGTGAGACGGGTGGCGAGCACCGGGGTTCCCTGCTCTCCCTCCCCTCATCTCCAGGGCACTCACGTGTTTAAAACAGCTGACAGGAGCAGCCTTGTAACTGTGATCCTTCAGGAACTTTCCCCAGTCAAAACCCAAGACCAGCGCTGCAGAGCAGAAAGAGGAAGAGTTGAGAGTTGAGGCTGGGAGCTCAAGCAGCAGCCACTCTAGGAACGTGGCCCTTGCAGAGCGTGTAGAAGCAGCTCCCTTTCCCACCCCAGCAGCACCTCGATCCCAAGTCCACGGGGGGGCCACCCTCTCCTCAGCAGCCCTGTACCCACTCCCATACCTGCCCTATCAGTGGCCATCAGGATGGGGGAGGACCTTATCCAAAGGCTGCCAACTCTCAGAGCATAGGAGACACTTACAGGGAAATGTCTGACCTTTCTTTCCCCAAAGGAAGGAAATTCAAAGACCCTTGGGTTTACATTCCTCAGACCTCCCCCAACCTCTCATTGGCCACAGCCAATCTAAATGGGTGGGAGGTGCACACACCCAGGCCCCTCCAACCCTCGTGCCTGTGGAGTCCCACTTGTTAAAAACTCAGACCATCTAGAGCGGAGTTGCTCCATGCCTACATTTAATTTGCTTAGAAATTGCTACACACACTCAGAGAGAAAGGTTCCTTTCCTTACCCCACCACCCCTCTTCAAACCAGATCTGGGTCTCCAGTGCCCCAGGAAAACAAAAGCCATAGAGCTAAAAGCAATGCAAAACAAAAGCAGCCAATTCTCTGCTTGTCAATCATTAGGAGTAGGGCAATTTAAGAGCAACTGAAGGGATTTTTCTGAGGTAATTTCCACAATACCTACCAGGTGAGGAAGATGCAATCCTCCATGAGCCTGGGTTAGGTCACTTTCTAGCTGGCCATCTTTTCCATTCCTGGCTCCTAGGGAGGCCACCCCAGTCCTGGCATCCCCCTCCCCCAGCACTTCCTGAGCACCAGTCCTCTGCTGTCTTACCATCTTGCCCTGTTGGCGTCCCATCTGCTAGCTGTCCTGTCCCCTGGGAATGGAGGAAGGCTCCAATTTTGGCAGACCAGGCAGCCTTGTGCAGGACCTTGGCTTTCTTGGTAGGTGGTTTCCCCTGGAGGGAGGAGGAGAGGATGGGTATAGCCTAACGGCTAAGAACATGGATCTGGATTTGGACTGCCTAGGTTTATCCAGGCACTGGTTCAGTTAACTTCCTTGGGGCTTCAGTTTCTTCATTTGTAAATCACGATGATAATAATAACAATGCTTAGCTCAGAAGGGCGTTAAAGGTTGAGAGTGACTACTGTGCCCTGCACTCACTTAAGTGGTCAGCTCTTGTTCAACTCTGGAGGGGTGGGGAGGTGAGGCAGGGAGGGACACCTGTTCTATCTTTTAAGCCTTCACTTCCTCCAGCCATCTCCTTCCTCTGGTGCTCCTACAGATTTATGCAGACAATGGGCTTCAGAGGGTCTGTGAGCTGAAGCAGGAGACAATATTTTGTACACACATGAATGTTCTGGAGAGGGTCCATGGCTTTCATCAGGTACTCAAAGGGTCATCCCCCAAAATGAAAGGCCACTGATCTGGTCTGTAATTTATAACTTAAGCACTGATCAGAAAGGCCCAGAGAATTTATTAAAGAGATCAGTAAAGTAGAAACGTGGGTTTAAATCCCACAAAGACCTCAGTTCCAATCCTGGCTCTTCAATTTTATTTGTGTACCTTTGTAAGTTACTAAAAGTTTTTGAGCCTTTAAAATAGGAATCTTTAAAAATTCATCTTTTAGGGATCAGTGGTTGGACTGAGAGTGCCAAGTCCTTAGCAAGTACCCCCAAATTGTAGCTATTAACAATATTACTATTAGCTCACTGAGGAGAGGGATTTTTCTGTGCCTTGACTAAAATCCGCAAAATGAGGGAAAAAATGGTAATTATCTCACAGAGGTGAGAGATAATGTATGAAGCACTAAGCAGGAGACCTGGCATGCTGAAACTTCAATTGTTAAAAAAAGAGACAACAGGACCAAAATGGAGTCACTTGTGCTAAGCCCCATGTCTGCAAACCAAGACTGAATACCAAGAGCAGTTGCCAGTTCTCCCAGGAATGCAATCTTAAGTAAACCTGGAACTTCCTGGTCAGCACTAGTGAGGTAATCTGCCTGCTAGATCCCTTCCGTTCCCCAAAGAAAGATGAGGTGATCTGCTCTTTCCTTGTCCCTGCCCCCTTCTGCCTATAAAAATCTCCCATTTTGTTCAGCTCTTTGGGGCTCCTTTCTATCTGCTAGATGGGATGCTGTATGATTCATGAATCATCGAATAAAGCCAATTAGATCTTCAAATTTACTCAGTTGAATTTTGTTTTTAACACAATAAATGTCAGAGCAGTGGGTCTTCAGCTTTGCTGTACATTACAATGACCTGGGGAGCTCTTTAAAGCCCCTATGTCCAGGCCACACTCCATCCCAATTAAATCAGAATCTTTGGGAGTAAGACCCAAGCAGCAACATTTAAAAACTTTTCCAGGTGATCCCAACGTGCAGTCAAGTTTGAGTACCAGTGTTGGGGACTGTGGCCATAGTTACCATGAAAGGACACGAGGCCAGGCACCTGAGATTAGGTTCCAGTCCCGGTTCTGTCGCTGTCTTCCTACCGAGCCACCCTAGGTAAGTCGTTCTTCCTCTCTGGACCTCAGCAATTAATGTGTGGGTTAGACAACACATCTCTAAGAATACTTCCATTTCTAAAAATTCTATGAATGTCAATAATTAACTAGAGATTGGTAAGACGTTCTAGGTGGCTGCCTATGACATGGAGTCAGAGATGATGCATCAACGTCCTAAACCCACCATAGCTGGTGAACCTTGTGCCTGTTTCCCATCCTACTGTCAGAGCATTTATAAAAGTATGGTGGGGGGCTGGCCCAGTGGTGCAAGCGGTTAAGTGCGTGCACTCCACTGCGGCGGCCCGGGATTCGCCGGTTCGGATCCTGGGCGCTCACCGACGCACTGCTTGGCAAACCATGCTGTGGCGGCGTCCCATATAAAGTGGAGGAAGACGGGCACGGATGTTAGCCCAGAGCCAGTCTTCCTCAGCAAAAAAAAGAGGAGGATTGGCAGATGTTAGCACAGGGCTGATCTCCTCACACACACAAAAAAAGTATGGTGGGAAGACCAAGGGCATCAGACTCCCTCAAAGTTCTTGTTTAAAACTTACTGAACATATCAGACTCTGAGGGGTGAGGGTGGGGAATGGAGGGTAGCCCCAGGAATCTGCAATTTAACAAGCTCCATAAATGGATTCCCCTGCCCTGTACGGTTTGAGAACATAATACCATGAAATTTACAACCTCAGACAGCCATAAGCAAGGTCCTTCCCTAGCCCTCCTGGCCCCTTGCCATCAGTCAATTGTTGTTGCTATCTCAGCACCCAGGGCCCTGGGAAGGGTCTTCCAAATACCTGCCTCTCACCTGTAATCTAGCCAAGATACTGGCTTTCTTGGAGTTGGAGGAGTAGCTCCTGGAACAGGAGACACTGCAGAATCTCTTGGTCTTGGAGAAGAAGGCTTCCCTTGTACCCACGATACCACACATCTCACAGACAGCTGGGAAGAGAACTTAGCACATGACTCACCTGATGCGGTTACCCCAAATCAAACAAAACGATGGGCCCTTCAAAAGCTGGGGCACTGCATTTACCGGGTTAAGTCTCAGTCCCCCTAAGGCTGGCAGAACTGGAAGAGAAGGAAGTTCTGGGGTGTCCATCTGAACCTATTTCACCCAAGATAAGCTGCTTGGCATCCCTTGGCTACACGTGTCAACAGTGGCGCTAAGGAAAATCCATGAGGATGACAGAGGAAACAGGTGAGGAAAGTTTGCGAAGAGAAAACTGAGAAGGAAAAAAGTGCTCACATCACTTAACTTCTGTGGGTCCATTTTCTTCTCTTCTATAAAGAGACTGAACTAAATCAATGTTTCAACCTTGACATCGTATTAGAATCACTTGAGGAGCTTTTAAAACTGCCCAAGCCTGAGATTCTAATTAGCTGGTCTGTGGTGGGACCCAGGCATTTCCAGTTTGTTAGAAGCTCCCCAAGCGATTCTTTTTTGTGTGTGTGTGTGTGTGAGGCAGATCAGCCCTGAGCTAACATCCATGCCAATTCTCCTCTTTTTGCTGAGGAAGACGGGCCCTGAGCTAACATCTATTGCCAATCCTCCTCTTTTTTTTTTTGCTTTTTTTCCTCCCCAAAGCCCCAGTAGATAGTTGTATGTCATAGTTGCACATCCTTCTAGTTGCTGTATGTGGGACGCCGCCTCAGCATGGCCCAACAAGCGGTGCGTCGGTGCACGGCCAGGATCCGAACCCCGGCCGCCAGTAGCAGAGCACGCACGCTTAACGGCTAAGCCACGGGGCCCGCCCCCTCCCCCCAGGTGATTCTAATGCACAGCCAGGCTAAAGAACCCCTGCACTAGATGGTCTCTAATGGTTCCTTCTAGTTCTAAAGTTCTAAGATTCTAAAAGAATGGTTGAAGAAGATAGAGGGGAGAAAGATAAAAGAAAGGAGAGAGGAAGGGAAGACATGACAAATAGAAAGGAAATAAGATTCAACTGGCAAGAGTATTCTCTTCTGAAAAGTTCAGGTACCAAGCAACAGGAGTGTTATTACAAATTGTCTAGCCGGCCTCTTTTCACAGGCAGTCCACACGCTGGAGGCACTGACAGTGGGGTCCAGCAGCTGTCCAAGATCACAACTCTGAAGCCAAGTGGCTTCCAGATGATCCATGGGGATTCTTATCTGCTCACCTCCACCCTACTCCTCTTACTTGGAGGTCACTTTATTCTATATTTCCCTCCCCCTCACTCCCACCCCGCAAGCTATTTCTTGTCCCTACCCAGATAGTAACCAGAACAAGTGTTCTACCTTCTCAACCTCCAGGCTTAGAAATCCACTAGCTATTCACACAAATGTACAAGCAGCACCATGTTAATGACTGGCATGTAATGTGTGCTAAATAAATACTAGTTGTATGAACGAAATCAGACTACTGCAGAAGAAATGACCCTTGGGGCTACTTGGGATGCTCTGTCTCTCTCACAGGCCCTTAGACATCAGATCAAACAGCCCTTTACACCTGGAGGGCTCTGCCCACATGGCTCTATCCCCCTCTTCCTCCATAGCCTCCTGAAACCTCCCCATCTTCAGGGGGCACTCTGAAGGCACCTGGCTCAGAACCACTGCCATCCAAGGAGCGGGGAGTCCCAGGGCTGAGCAAATGCAGCGGGGAAGTGGGCAGCTCCCCTGCTTCCCGATCCTCATTTTCTGCTTCACTTGACTCCTCTAGGTAGGAGCTGCTCTCACTGCCCGCACTGCTGTTATAACTCCGGAAACTGTCATAGCCACCAAAGAGCTCCAAGTCGTCATCTTCCTCTTCTTCCTCCATTGGTTCTGAAGACGGAGTCTCCTGGTGGAAGGAAACAGGCAGAAGGAATCATGGTTGGTTTAGTGTATGGGGAGGGAGGTGGCAGATCTACCAGCTCCCGTTCCAGTTCTTGGTGAAGTCAACACTCTTGGGCAAAGTGGCAGGCAGAATCAAATACCCCTTTTGCAAACACCAGGATCATTACTCTTGTTTATACATTTCTCAACAGGCAACAGCGACCGCCTCTGGCCCGGGTCAAGCCTAACTACCTCCGTCTATCCATCTTTCCACACTCCGCCCTCCAGCCTTCACTAAAAGGCCTAAAGGGTCCACGAGTGAGGCTCTCGGGGTTCCCCTTCTCAGTCACGATAAGTCCTTCCCCCCTCACCTCGACTCCCCGGGGCTTCTCCATGAGACCCAAGACAGGGTCTTTAACCGTCACCAGGCGCAGGAAGCCATATTGGCCTCGCCGCTCTCGCGAGCGCACTCATTGGCCGTCTCCCAGAGCCGCGGACCAATCACGCTTCAGGAAAGAGGGAAAGCTGGTTCCGCGCTCGCTCGCGCCCCTCCTCCCCGGGGGCGGGAAAGCCGCGGACGCTTGTGGGACTTGTAGTTCCCGGGTGCGTGCGCGTGGAGCGGGGCGTTGCTACAGCGACGTGAAAATCCCGAGCTCGGGCCTTCCAGCGGCTGTTGCGGACAGTTTTCCTACCTCTACGTCAGCGTCTTCCCTTCACCCCTACCCCATCCTTCATTAAACAATTATTGAGCACCTACGGTAGTCAGGTACTGTTCCAGGCTGCAGGGATAACCTCGCATTCTCCCTGATTAGAAATTTCAGGTGCCGTTGGGCCGGAATGCCTAGCAGAGAGACTCATTTCCAATTCAGGCCGACTGGAATACTCTTATGCCCAATGCTGTAGATGTCCTGCATGCTCAAAATCCTGCAACACTCGCCCTCCGTCACCATCTTCTAAATAAAACCTGGACTATGAGGCTCGCCACCTCGTCGCGTTTGGATTTCCCACAACCTTCTTACACGCTGGGAGCTCTAGGCATTCTTGTGGAGCTTTACAAACATCTCAAATCCGCAGACATCCAATCATCGTTTTAAAGATGAGGCAACAGTGGCTGTTAGGGTTTAGACACTTTCCAAGATCACATAGGACTGGAATTTAAGATTTAGTCCAAGTTCTTTGCCTATGCTATGCTGTGCTCCAATTAATTAAGAAATTAAATGTAATAAGTGGAGGCTGAATATATGTTAAATATATTTCTAAATTTGAGGTTCACCACATAGATGTGAAAATCTTCCTTAATTTTTTTCTTTCCTTCAATCCCTTCTATCCCCAACCCCAATATCCACATTATGGACAAGTACTGTTGGTTCTTCTACCTCCAAAATATATCCTGTACAGGCCGGCCCGTGGCTTAGTGGTTAAGTGCTCACACTCCGATGCTGGCGGCCCGGTTCGGATCCCCAGCGCGCACCGACGCACCGCTTCTCCAGCCATGTGAGGCCGCATCCCACATACAGCAACTAGAAGGATGTGCAGCTATGACATACAACTATCTACTGGGGCTTTGGGGGGGAGGCGACAAAATATATCCTGTATGCCTCCACCACTACCACCCTAATACAAGCCACTGGTCCACTGCAACAGCCCTCCATCTGGTCTCCCTGTTTGAATCACCCCCTTCTTTAATCCACACAGGTGATCTTTTAAAATCATAAACCAGCTCATATTCATTTTCTTGCTTAAAACGCCTAATAGCTTCCCCATGCACTTTGAATAAAATCCAAACACTCCACAAGACCCTGAATGACCTAACCCTGGCTTTCTCTACAACCTCCTCTTGTACCACCCTCACCACCTTTCCCTGAACCCGTCCATGCTCCTCTTCTTAACTGCCAAGCTTGAGTTGGCCTCAGGGCCTTTGCACTTGCTGTTCAATTTGTGTGGGACATTCTTCCCATGGCTCTTGTCACGGTTGGCTCCTCATTTTTCAGATTTCAGCTCAAAGTCACCTCTTCAGGGACCTTATTTAAAGTAGTTGCTCCCTCCCCTCACGCTGTATTCCTTCACCATTTTACAGTCTTGCATAGCACTTGTTTCTGTCTGAAATATTCTTGTTCATTTGTTTACTTGTTTATTGCCTATCTCCCAGCACTGGAGTGTCAGCCCCATGAGGGCAGAGATTTAGTCTGTCTTGCTCTCTGCTGCATTTCCAGAGCCAAGAACAGAGCCTGGCATACTCTAGGTACTCTGTGACCAACGAGCTAGACAGTAAGACTTCAAGGATGACAATGGGCTGCTTCTCGAAGGCAGAGCAGGATGGGTAGCTTGCTAGTCTGACCATTGTGAACAGTTTTGTTTTTACCATTAACAGGCTTCCAGGCCCAGTTCCTCCATCAGGAGACTTAGGCGTTCCTTCTCTGGGCCTTACCTTCCTCATCAAGTAAACTGGATTAAGTTAATCTCCTTCAACTTGAAAAATTCCGTGATTTCAAAGTGCAGTAAACAATTCAAGATTCAACATCAAGAACGATAAGCAGATGGAGTTTAGGTTTTAATTTGTAAAACAGGACTAATAGGACCACCTCATTGGGTTGTGCAGTGCCTGCCATGCACGGGGCACAGTAGATGGTAGTTATTAACACCTATTAGACACTAGAATGGCAGCAACCAGGAGAGTAAACCAGCCAGGAAGAATAACCTTCATGAGTTGCTTAACTCTTTATTAATTTTTATAAAAGTGCAACCATGAATCTCACAGGCAGAAAGTCTGCTCATAGCAAAGCATTTTATTCATCAAATAAAGTACCTACTGTGTGCCAGGCATCATGCTGGACTCTGAGGAAACACAGGTGAACATCTCTGTCCTTATAGAGTTTACTGCCTCCTGCAGGGAGACTGTGAAAACTTAAAATATCTAGTTCCAACTGAAAAGGAACTTGGCAGGGTGCTGTGATGGGAAACAGGGAAGGGAGCCTCCGGTAGGGGGTGTGAGAGAAGGCCTGCTGCGTAAAAAACAAACCTCCTTGACTTGTAGGATGAGAAGGAGCCAGTAGGAGAAGAAGGTTTTTGGGAGAAGGGCATTCCAGGCAGAGACACAGAATTCAGGGAGGGATGTGAACAACTCCAGTTGGCAGGAGAATATAATGGGAAGCCCTTGGAAGGTTTCAAGCAGAGGAATGAATTGATTCAATTATGTTTTAAAAGATCGTTCTCTGGGTGGAGGTGGGTCAAGAGAAGAAGCCAGGAGGGGCTGGCCCGGTGGCGCGGCGGTTAAGTGCGCACGCTCCGCTTCAGCAGCCCAGGGTTCGCAGGTTCACAGGTTCGGATCCTGGGCGCACACCTACACTCTGCTTGTCAAGCCATGCTGTGGCGGCATCCCATATAATGTAGAGGAAGATGGGCATGGATGTTAGCTCAGGGCTACTCTCCCTCAGCAGAAAAGAGGAGGATTGTCATTGGATGTTAGCTCAGGGCTGATCTCCCCCCCCCCGCCCCCCAAAAAAGGAGAAGCAGCCAGGAGACCAGTTAGATGGCTCTTGTAATGATCCAGATGAAAGATGATGGTGGCCTGGACTAGGGCAGACTCAGAGGGCATGCAGAAAAGTAGAAGAATTTGAGAAGTGTGTCAGAGGCAGTAATTAATTGTATGGAGTGGGTAGAGGGAGGAATCCAGAATGACTCTGGGTAGATGTGTCAGATGGGTAGATGGTGGGACCATGTTCTGTAATGGTTAAATACTGTAGGAGGAATGAATGAGTTTGGGTGGTTAAATAGAGTGAATTAAGTGTTCTGCTTAGTCTGAGACGCCTGTGGGCAAGTGGGCAAGAAGGCAGTTGGAGTTCATCAGAAAGCCCTGAACTCGAGATCTAAATCCTGCAATTTTTGGCAACTGGAGATTTAAATCCCTCCCGCCTCTCTGGCTAATCCTCTCTCCTCTGCAGGGCCTTCCTTTTCTACCTGAACTCTTTTCTTCTTCCTTAAAATTGAATGAGAGTCCCTAAATCCATCTTCTCTGTGAAGTATTATTTTTCACATCTCAATGCATATATTATTAACAGTACAAGAAAGAAGAAACCTGAGCTTTCCAGTTTCGTAGCATTTCAACAAAAGAGTCGGAAGTACCAGACTTTGGGTGAGGGAAAGAAGCAGAGTGGGGACCCCAGTGACAGGAACTGTTAGCATAAGTTGAAATGGCGGTTAATAAGGAATTCAGTTGAAACATCTTATTAAAGACAGGTTGGTAAGCAACAGTGACCCTTGGAACAGTGTGGCTGTTCCTTCTGCTAAGGAGCTCCTGGGCCTGGGTCTCATGCTGGAGCAAAGGTATGCTTTTTGGCTGGTCTGAGCCACGCCTGTACACATGGACCTCATATGCTGCTCTCTTTTCAGGGCCTTCCCTCCGTGAGTCACTGTTCCTCTCTCTGGGATCATTGATCTCTCTCTCTCTCTATTGGATCATCCCCAATCACAACATGAACGAGCTCCCGTGTTACCCACACTTTACAAATAAATCCCTCGAACCACACCCTCTGTCCCCTGCCCTTGTGCTATTCCAACCTCCAATCTCTTGAAAGACTTGTCTGCACACACTACCTCCACTTCTGCTTCTCCTCACTTCTCCATCTGTCCCCAAACTCCACCAAAACCGCTTTGTGACATTCACGCAGCTTCTCCGACGACAGCCATGGATGGCCCTCTTCTCCCAGTGGCCTTTGACATAAGTGATGACTCCATCCCTCCTGAAACACTGTCCTTTCTTGGGCCCCTCTTGGTTCCCTCCTGCCTCCTGCCGATCCTCTCTCCTCTGCAGGGCCTTCCCTCTCTACCTGAACTCTAAATATTGGCGTTTTCCAGGGATTTGTCCTGGGCCAGCTTTTTTTTCTTTACTTCTCACCATAAGTGATGTCTTTTATTCTTAGTAAATACCATTTATAGGCCCCAAATTCACATGTCCAGCCCACGTGTTTGTCCTCTGAGCTCCAGATTCATATACCCATCCTTACAGATGACAACTTGATATTGCATCATAAACCACAAAACAGAACACTTGATTCCCTGACCCCAAACCTGTTTCTCTTCTGTCCGTTTCAGGACACAGCACTACCTACCAACCAGGAACCTCCTCCTGATTCCTCCTTCTCCATCCCTCACTTTCAATCCACCAGCAAATCCCATTAATTCTCCACAACCTACCTCAAATATTTCCACTTCTTTCTGTCCCTACTGCCATCACTTAAACTCAGACCACCATCATCCCTCCTCCGGATTCCGCTGAAGCCTCCAAACTGATCTCCTCTCTTACCCAGCCCATAAATTGGATTGAGTAACTCCCCTGCATCAGTCATTGGCAGGCTGGGTGCTCTTTTCTATATCATACCACTCCCTTCTGTCTGGCCTCCCCCAGTTATTTCATAAGACCTTTGGAAATGGGGCAGGGTGACCCAAGTTGAGGTGAGAGAGTTAGGGAAGGGCCAGAGTAAGAGTAATTTACCGCGTGCCCACTGTGTTCTGGGCACTGTGGATACAACAGCGAACGGAACACAGCTCCTGCCCTCGTGGAGCTTCCGTTCCAATATGATCCAAAGGAAAGGAGACCAACGCTTTCCGGCCCCGACAACGAGGTGGCGCGCAGCGCTTAACCGCTTTGACACCCGGCCTGCCACCTGTGACTCTGGGAAGACCTCAGTAAGCCTCATCTGCAAAATGGGATGATAACTGGTAGCTCCTGACCCTGGCGCTCCCGTGGTAGGGAGGCGGTGTGCAGCTGGAGGGGAGGGGGTGGTCGCACCACCCGCCCCGCCCCCATCCTGGCCAACTCCAGGCCCGGAGGGGCGCGGCGGGGGCGGGTCGCAGAGGTCACGTGGCCGGGCGGCGCGCGCCGATTCCGAGCGCCAACTGCCGGCCGCCCCGCCCCGCTCTGCCCGCGGCCCGCCCCCCGCGCGCGGCCCCCCGCCCCTCCCCGCCCCGCTCCCGGGCTGGAAGGGTGCAGCCCTTGCCGGTGCGAGCCCGGCCGCAGCGGGGAGGAGCGTAGCGGCGGCTCGCCCGTACTGCTGGACAGCGGGGTCCAGTCTGGGGGGGACGGTGACGGCCGTGTAGGAGGGAGGCGCTGGGGGCACAGCGGGCAGCGAGACTGGAGAACTATGGAGCTGGGGGCTGGCAGAGCTGGGACGCCCGCCCCGGGGTTGCGCCCAGTGGGGGAGGGGGACGGCGAGGCCCCTTCCCCCCACACTTTGTCTCAGCTACACTGAGGAGGGGCTGCGCTCGGCTAGAGCAGTTAGCACAGTGCCTGGCACCGACGAACCCTCCAAGTATCCCGGCTTGATTGCAACCACAGCGCGGGGAGAACACAGCAAAGAAGTGATCACTGGGCTGACAAAGGGT
This sequence comes from Diceros bicornis minor, assembly GCF_020826845.1. NCBI lineage: Eukaryota > Metazoa > Chordata > Mammalia > Perissodactyla > Rhinocerotidae > Diceros > Diceros bicornis. The sequence continues at coordinate 9,171,339 of NC_080764.1, forward strand.
AACTGCCGTTATTAAGCACCCAGGCTGGCCAGGCGCGGGCACCACCCCTTCCTTCCCGCAGTGGCAGCCCAGGCACACAGGGCACAAGCGTGTGTCCTGGGATCGTGGAAGAGGCAGAGCTGGGATACGAACCTGGGACGTTTGGTTCTTGGCCCCCTGCGCCAGGCTGAGGAAGACGTGTACTTGAACCAGGCTTTGAAAATTGGCAGGGGGTTGATGGGTGCAGGTAACTGAGTGAGCTCTGTCCTAATCGCTGTAAGACCTTGCGGAGACGTTCGATCTTTATAGGCCACCCTTTCCTCCTACATAAAAGTGGCTGGATTTAGGAAAACTAGTAACTAATATGTAAGAAGTGTTTTGCAGCGGGTAAAGCGCTTTGAATTGCGTTGTCATAGATAAAGCCTCACAGTTAACTCACCACATGAGCGTTTTTATTAGCCTCCTTTTACAGATGAAGAAATTGTGTCCTAGAGAGGTTTATTAGATCAGGGAGCAGTAACAGAGCATTACTACCGAAGGAACCAAAGGTTTCTCAGGATAACTGCCTTGGATGAGCATAAAGCTCTGAAGCTCAAAGGTCCTGTGACTCATCTTCCCAGCTCCTACCTACTAGTTTAAAATAATAGTTTTGCTGCATCTACTTGCCCCTCCCCAACTACCAACAACTGTATCCCAGCAACTCAGATCACCAGACACAGCAGTTTTAATTATTATTATTTTTTTAATGTTTCTTACTGGTTTGGGCTGGACCAACTATGAGGAGTCCTTGGGCGAAGTCAAAACTGAGAGGTAGTTGGATGGGGGGCGGAGGTTGATTGAATTCTGAAAATTCCAACTGATTGCTTTGGGTTTTCTGTGTAATAATTATTTTGAGGGCATTGGTGATAAATAATAATTTTTATCCTTCCTATTGACAGGTCCACCTCCTAGCAAATTATTGGAAGGAACATGAGAAATGTAAGTAGGGATTTTGAAGTATCAGTTAAAGGAACCAAAATTGTTTATTTATAGAATAGTGGCAGTTGATTTGGTGATACCGTTTCTGGATGTATAAAGTTAATTGGCAGGTGCCTGTCAAATGCCGGTTTTTGAGGAGTATATTTACTAAGACATGGAGAGAGGTCTACACAGGTGGCAGTCCATCACTGCAAACACTGACAAATACCCTGAGAGAGGCGATTTTTTTTTTCACTCCCCATAGGCCTGTGAAAGGGAAGAGGGGCCAAGTGTTTCCTAATGTCTGTGATGTGTTCTAGGTGTTTTCTGGGCTCAGTGTCTTCACCTATCCTGTAACCTCCTTTATCCTCACAACAGACTTAAAGGGCAGGAGGAATTCTTATCCTTTTTAGAAATGAGGAGACTGAAGCTGAGGAAAGTTAAGTAAACCAGCTGTGTCGGTGCCGAAAAAAGTTGTCCCTAAACTACAGCTTTCACATTGTTGATCCAGGTTCGGAGTCAACAAATACTTAATGAACATCTGCTTATGCCAAGTGCTTTCAAGTATTTTATTTAATCCTCATGACAAGCCACCATACCTTTTGCTCCTTTCAACTGATCACCTTGAAATCAGTTAGCAAGCCTTTAAGAAAAAATAGCCTACTCCTTCATACAGGACAGGAAATGAGCATTTGTAAATCTGTGGTAATGTTATAGCCCCCCCTTTGTAAATATGACGTGGTACTGTGGGGATACCAACCGCAGCAATTCCTTTAATACAATCCTGACGTCTCAAAAAGAGTGATGCAGAACAAAAATGTGGGCCGTATGTAACAAATTTGAACTGCAAGAGCATTTTCTTCCACTGATGACAATGAATCTGAAAATGCCACTGGTTTCCTGTGATAAATGCACACAATATTGATTAATGGGGCTAACTATTGATCTGACACTTGGACCAATTAGCTGTTACTTATGAAAAACATCCAATGAAAATTCCAATGTGGCCAGCAAGAAAGGTGGTTTGTAGATGGTTAAAAGGCCTTCACATGCTTAAATCTGAGCATTGAGGGGAATAGTGACAGAGGCAGCCATCAGTCTTAACCCTCCTCCAACCGACCTCCACAGCTCTGAGTGATGTTTTTAAAAATATGTCTGTTCAGGTCATTTTTTTTTCTCTGCCTTTAGTGGAAAGACACATTTGTACAATCAGGAAGCAGATCAGTGGTTGCCTGGGGTGGAGATGGGAACAGGCGTTGACTGCAAACAGACAGGAGGGCTCTTTTTGGGGTGATTGAAATCTAAAACTGGATTGTGGTGATGGTTGCACAACTCTGTAAATTTACTAAAAATCATTGAATTGTACACATAAAAGACATGAGTTTTACGGGATGTAAATTATACCTCAATAAAACTGTTAAAAAATAGGACCGGCCCCATGGCTTGGCGGTTAAGTATGCATGCTCTGCTACTGGTGGCCCGGGTTCGTATCCCGGGCACGCAGTGACGCACCGCTTCTCCGGCCATGCTGAGGCCGCGTCCCACGTACAGCAACTAGAAGGATGTGCAGCTATGACATACAACTATCTACTGGGGCTTTGGGGAACAAAAAAAGGAGGAGGATTGGCAATAGATGTTAGCTCAGAGCCGCTCTTCCTCAGCAAAAAGAGGAGGATTAGCATGGATGTTAGCTCAGGGCTGATCTTCCTCACACACAAAAAATAAGTAAAGAAAATAGATAAACAAAACCCCTTCTGGTTCCCCATCTCTTACCCAGTCAAGCCCTGGGTATGCTGAGAAGCTGTCTGCCCTCCAGCCTCTCCCAGCGTACCAGGCATATTCCCTGCATGTGAGCGTTTTGGAGCTGGTTGCAGGTCTTTCGATAAAGGCTCGGTCTCAGTCATCTCCATGGCTTTGCACATGCTGCCCCTCTGCTCCGGCTCTCCTTCCTGCCCTCGTCTGCCCGGGCAACACTTACTTTCTTCAAGACTCAGCTTGAGCATCTCCTCTGCCAGGAAGCTTTCCCTGACTTTTCTAAGCAAAATCAACTGACATTGCTGTTATTTCCAATGTACACATCTGGTACCCTCACCAAACTGTGAGCCCTCTAACTGTGAGCTGTTCATGTCTAGAGCCCAACAGGTCTGATGCATAGAATGATTGTTGAATAAATGCCTGTGTTGTCAAGGTCACTCTTCGGAGCTTACCGTATACACATATACGGATGGGGAGTGATCCATCCATCCATTCATTCACGAACATTTCGTGCCAAAGTACTGATCCCTATGAGTTCAAAAGTGATTAAGACGGGATGCTAGTCCTCAAGGAGCTCCCGGGCTAGTGCGGGAGAAAGTAGTGTTAGATCCTGGCCCTGCTCTGTCTAAACCGTGTGATCTCTGCAGGTTACTTAATCTTACGTAAAATGGGGGTGGTAGTCTTAGCTACCTCAGAGGTGTGTTGAGAGGATTAGATGGGTTTTTACAGGTAAAGTGCTTCCAGCAGGGCCTGGCACAGAGTGTGCTCGGTAAGTGTGTGCTAGCCCTGCGGTGCATGGTGAGCAATGGGATAAGGGATCAGGGGAAAGATTCCTGGAGAAGGTATCATTGAGCTGGGCTGTGAAGCGTGAGTAGAAATTACTTTTTTTTGTTTACCCTGACGCATGTTAAGTGCAGTTTCAGATACATTGCAAAAACAGACTATCAGCGTTATTGTTGACGGGGAAAGATATGAGGACGGACAGGCTGAAATCATTTGTACACACCTGGCAAAGGTGAAGGAGTAGCACCTTGTGGGCAGTATTCATTTTTACGGTTTGCCCCAGCTTCAATTTCCTAAGAAATCTTGTTGAAAAGAGTGGTGCAAACTGGAGGCTTACGTGCTGAATTCAGACTGCATAAGGTGTTGTGGTTTTTTTTTGCTGACGAAGATTCGCCTTGAGCTAACATCTGTTACCAATCCTCCTCTTTTTGCTTGAGGAAGATTCACCCTGAGCTAACGTCTGTTGCCAGTCTTCCTCTATTTTGTATGTGGGTCGCCGCCACAGCATGGCTTGATGAATGCTGTAGGTCCGCATCTGGGAACTGAACCTGGGCCACCGAAGCAGAACGTGCTGAACTTACCATTTGGCCAAAGGGCCGGCCCCACTGCATAAGGGTTTGTTTGGCCTGTACTGTGGTTATAAAAGTTTTTGAAGTAACATTTAAATTTTACAAAAATAATCTGGATTTCCAGCTTCTCTCTTAAAATTAGAAGATGTGGTGACACTGAACTTATATGCCTACATGGTGAGCAGCATGTGGCTGGAACTGCTACTTCTGTTTCCTCTGGAAGGCATTGTCCTCTTCTGTTTGCTAGTCCTCACTGTTTACAGAATGTAGGCATCTGTACTCACATGTGGCCACTGAAAGCACACGAGTGTGCCTGCTGGTTTGTCATCTGCATAGTGCTCATCCTTGAAGAGAGCTGTCACCCTGGATCCCTGTCTCCTAACTTGTGATTTAGAATGGAAGTCTAGGGCAAAAGAGTCCTAAGAAACCATTTTCTTCTCCCAGGACAAGCCCCTGACCTGCCCAAGGCCATACCTATTCTTTTTTTTTTTTTTGGTGAGGAAGACTGGCCCTGAGCTAACACCTGTTGCGAACCTTCCTCTTTTTGCTTGAGGAAGACTGGCCCTGAGCTAACGTCTGTGCCCATCTTCCTCTATTCTGTGTGTGGGCTCCACTACAGCATGGCTTGATGAGTGGTGTAGGTCTGCTCCTGGGCCACCGAAGCGGAGCACACTGAACTTAATCACTACGCCACCAGGCCGTCCCTGGCCATTCTTATTCTTAAACATGACCCCTCTCTCCAGGGTTTGGGAGTTTGTGAAAAACACTGGATATGGATTGGAAGACCTAGATCTGTTTTTAATTTTTATGATTAATTTTACTATATCTTTATTTTTCTGATTTTCAAACAGTACATAAAAATATGTAAAATGGAAATTTAGACTCCCTCAAAATGTATCCCCCCCACACTCCATACTCACCGTTAACAGTCTGCTATATATTTTTTGCACTTTTTAAAAGCTGCCGTTTACTGAGTGCTTGATGTATGCCAGGAACTTGGCTGAGCACATTACATAAATTCTCTCTTTTGATCCTGGCAACAACCCTGTGAGGTTATCATCATTCCCATTTTACAGATGGAGACATTGAGTCTTAGGTTAGTAACGTTTCAGGGTCACACAGTGAGTATGTAGTGGAGCCAGTGTTCCGACACGTTTCTGATTCCGCAGCCCTTTGTCCTAACCGTCTCGGGGTAAAGCCTCTCGAAGAAGACCGCCAGTTAGGAGCTAAACGTACCCACCTGAAGAGGTGTATTCGTAAGGGTCTCCTCCTTCCACCTATTCCCCATTCATTCATCAAATGGTCCCTGAGTGGCTGCTGTGCGGGGGTTTTGAGAATGCACAGCAGGGATCAAGGTGCTCACCCTCCGGGAGTGCACAGGTGGAGATACAGATACTTGCGGAGCGATCAGTGAAGTACTGTAATTATGTGCAGTGCACAGTGATAGTAGAAAGGAGAGAGCAGTTCTGCCCAGGCGGAGAGGAAGGGCGGATACGTGATGTTTAAGCTGTGTCTTGACAGATGAGTAATTGTTTAACAGGTACACGAGGGAAAGGATACTTCAGCAGAGGAAACAGCGTAGGGAAAAGCATGGTGAGTTGGAACAGTAGTGTATTCAGGGAAGTGAAATAATTGAGCATGGCTAGAGGCTAGGGTGGGGGAAGGGGCTGGCCAGGTAGGCAGGCAGAGTCCTGAGTATGGAGGGACGTCATTCTAAGGCATTTGGGTTTTAATCTGTAGGCACGGGAGCCATCGCGATGTTGATGAAGGGGAGTGACGTGATTGGTTTCTGTGTTAGGGAGAGTCCTGCCGCAGAGTGGAGGATGGGTTAGAGCAGGTGGAACTGCAGGCAGGGAGGCCAGGAAAAGAACTATTGCAGTTAGTTCATCGGAATGAACGTGGAAATGTCCAGTAACTGATGAAAGTGATAACAGCTAACATTCATTGAGCTTTCCCTGTGTGGCCAGATTCTGTGTGAAGCGCTTTGCGTGCCTTGTCTTATTCACTTTCACAGCTACTCTGAGCCAAGTACCATTTTACAGGAAGGAAGCTGTGAAGATGACTTATGTAAGGTCACACAGTGACTAAGCGATGGAGCTAGAATTTAAATCCACGTCTGACTGAATCTAAAGCCCTAAGGTTGCAGATCTAAATCTATGCTGCAAATGTAACCACCTGTGACTAGTTTTAGGCAGGATATCCAGATCTTTGTACCGCGGAACTTGCGTATAAAGTACAAGTCTGGTTGGTTCTACCTCTAAGACACATCCCAAACCTGTCCTCTTACCTCCGTCCCCTGCCACCCAGATGAAGTCACTGTCGTTTCTTGCCCGCAGTCCTACAGCACACTCATAACTAGTTTCCCTGCACCCTCCCTTCCCACCCTAAAGCCTGTTCTTCACACGACAGCCTGCCTCATCTCTTTAAAATAAGTCAAACCATGCCATCCTTCTCTTTAAAACACTCCCCTTGCTCCTCATCGTTCTTCAAATGAAATCGAATTCTTTACTCTGACCTATAAGGGCCTGTCTGATCTGTCAGCTGCCTGCCTTGCCAACTTCATTTTGCATCATTCCCTCCCTCTCTCATTGAATTCCAGCCCTACTGCCATTCTTTCTGTCGCTGGAACATGCCAAGCTTGTTCTTGCCTTGGGGAATTTGCATTTATTGTTTCTTTCTAGAATGTTCTTTTCCTAGATATTCTCATGTCTGACTCCTTCTTGCCATTTAGGTCTCAGTTTAAATGTCATCTCCTCAGAGAGGCCTTTCCTGAGCACTCAGTCTCAAGTGGTTCGTGAAGTTCTCTATCACATCACCCTTTTTCGTTGTCTTCATTGAACTTATCACAATATACTATTTAGTGTTTGTTTCTTTTCTGCCTCCTTCCGCTAGAATGAAAGCTCCCTGAGCTGTAATAGCTAAAACTTCTAGAGTGCTCCCTCTTGTTAGGCACTATTCTAAGTGCTTTAATATGTTAACTTATTTAATCCTTATAACAGTTCTAGGAGGTGGATGCTTTATTATCCTCATTTTACAGATGAGGAAACTGAGTCTTAGGGAGGTTAAGTAACTTGCCCAAGGTCACACAGCTAATAAGTTGTGGAATTTGAACCCAGGCAGCCTGGCTCCAGCATCCACACTCATCATCTAGTGAAAGCAGGGACCGTATCTTTCCTGCCTCTGGATCCCAGTACCCTGGACATAGCTGGTATTTTGCAGGCCCTCAATAAAAATTGTGAAAATGCAAGATCGTAGTCACAATGGAAATATAACTATATTCTGAATAAAAACCTAGGAATTATCCTTGATTCTGCTGTCTCCCACTCACAGACCCATCTGGAAGTTCCGAGTCTGAGCTACTTCTCACCACAAACATATCCCAATATGTCCACTTTTCTGCATTCCCACAGCTACCATCCTCCTCCAGTTCATGATTAGTTTTCTCCTGCATGACCGCCAGCAAGCTTCCAACTGGTTACCTAAATCTCTGGCCTAGGGTAACTCCTCTAATTGGTGATTGATACCGGCTGAAGCAAAGAATCAGGTGTGTTATTAGGGCAGAAACGTTTGTTTATGCTAAATGAAAATTTGCTGGCTGACTTATACCCTCGCAGTATGTCCATTTATCTCCATTACTGGTTTGAGTAGGGTCAGACTCATGGAATATTTGAGACTCTAGATCTGTGGTTTTCCAACCGTGTGTTGAGGTGCTCTGAGGCATGGCAGGAAACTCACAGGGGTGCTGAGGGGTATTTTAAAATGTTAGGGGAAATGTAGTGTGTTGGTTTGCTACATTGCCATAAGAAAATACTACAGACTGAGTGACTTAAAGAAGAGATTTATTTCCTCACAGTTCTGAAGGCTGGAAGTCCAAGATCAAGGTGTTGGCAGGTTTCATTTCTTCTGAGGCCTCTCTCTTTGGCCTGCAGATGGCAACCTTCTCCCTGTGCCCCTCACATAGTCTTTTCTTTTTGTGCATGTATATTTGTGTCCTAATTTCTTCTTATAAGGACACCGGTCATATCGGATCAAGGCCCACCCATATGACCTCATTTTACCTTAATTACCTCTTTAATGGCCCTGTCTCCAAATACAGTCACAGTCTGAGGTACTGGGGGTTAGGACTTCAACATATAACTTTGAAGGGGGAGGCACAATTCAGCCCGGAACACACAGTGACATCTGTCTGGTACTGCACAAACTGCTAGTTTGAGGTAGTTTCAACATTAGGTCGTGCTACATTCCTTTTGATAATGTCATGTCTTTGCGAAACTGAGGTTTTGATAAAAAGCAAGTATTGTGTGTATATCATTGCAGAACAGGAAATGAGAGTGATGGTGTCCAGTCGGATTCCAGCGTTTGGGAAGGTGTGCGGTGCCCAAAACGCATTAAGTTGTTAGGGCATAAACACTTAACTGAGTTTGTTTGAGCTTATCTGCTTAATGAACAGAACTGTTAGGTATTTCTGTAGGCCTAGGGGCGTCATGAAACAATCATTGAGACACTAAAGGCACCATGAATGGAGAAAATTTGGGAACCTTTACTCCAAGTAAGCAAGTGAATCTCAGAGATCAAGGACACTAGGGGAGATTTTTAATTATACAGATTTCTGCAGGTCCCACCCCAGACCTATCGAAAAAATAGGTGGGAGTTGAGTACAAGAACCTGGGTCAGTTTTGGGATCCACTGGTCCAGCCTAAACCCTTCATTAAGGCCTAGAAAGGGAAATCTCTTGCCAGAGGTCATACAGCAAGTTAGTGGCTGAGCTGAGGATAGAATCCAGGTTCTAATGGAATCCATCAGATTCTCCTCTTCGTCAGCATTTCTGATACCCATACCTGCAGATGTTGTCATGGCCGTCTACTTCTTAAGCAGATGAGGCCCTGACCTCAAAGACAGAGAGTATTACATGGACAGACTCCATATTGAATACATCAATTGCATTTTAAAAGTTTATGTTATACAAGATCTATATGAGGAAAACTACAAAACTCTGATGAAAGATATTGAGGAAGAATTAAGTAAATGGAGAGATATTCCATGTTTATAGATAGGAAGACTCAATACTGTCAAGAGATCAGTTCTTCCCAACTTGATCTATAGATTCAATTCAATCCCAATCAAAATCCCACCAAGTTATTTTGTGGATATCAACAAACTGATTCTAAAGTTTGTATGGAGAGGCAAAAGACCCAGAATAGCCAGCTCAATATTGAAGAACTATATCAGAGGACTGACACTACCCAACTTCAAGATTTCCTATAAAACTACAATCATCAAGACAGTGTAGTATTGGTGAAAGAATAGATAAATAGATCAGTGGAACAGAATGGACAGCCCAGAAAGAGACCCCACATAAAAATAGTCAACTGATACTTGACCAAGGAGCAAAGGCAGTATAATGGTGCAAAGATAGTCTTTTCAACAAATGGTGCTGGAACAACTGGACATTCACATGCAAAAAAAAAAAAAAAATCTAGACACAGACCATACACTTTTAACAAAAATTAACTCAAAATGGATGATAGACCTAAACGTAAAATGCAAAACTATAAAACTCCTAGAAGATAACATAGGAGAAAATCTAGATGCCCTTGGGTTTGGCAATGGCTTTTTAGATACAACACCAAAGGCACAATCCATGAAAAAAATAACTGATAAACTGGATTTCATTAAAATTAAAAATTTCTGCTCAAATGAGACACGAGAGAATGAAAAGACAAGCCACAGACTGGGAGAAAATATTTGCAAAAGACATAATCTGATAAAAGACTGTTATCCAAAATATACAAAGATCACTTAAAATGCAATAAGAAAACAACCCAACTAAAAAATGGGCCAAAGACCTTAACAAATGCCTCTCCAGAGAAGATACACGGATGGCAAATAAGCATATGAAAAGCTGCTCCACATCATATGTCACCAAGGAAATGCAAATTAAAACAACAATGAGATATCACTACACACCTATTAGAATGGCCAAAATCTGGAACACTGACAACACCAAGTGCTGGTGAGAATGTGGAGCATCAGGAACTTTCATTCATTGCTGATGGGAATGCAAAATGGTATAACCACTTTGGAAGACAGATTGGTGGTTTCTCACAAAACTAATAATCTTACCATATGATTCAGCAGTTATGCTCTTTGGTATTTACTCAAAGGAGTTGAAAACTTATGTCCACACAAAAACCTGCACATGGATGTTTATAGCAACTTTATTCATAATTGCTAAAACTTGGAAGCAACCAAGATGTCCTTCAGTAGGTGAATGGATAAATAAACTGTGGTACATCCAGACAATGGGATATTATTCACCGCTAAGAAAAAATGAGCTATCAAGCTATGAAAAGACGTAGATGAACCGTTAATGCACATTGCTAAGTGAAAGAAGCCAATCTGTAAAAGTTGCATACTGTATGATTCCACCTATATGACATTCTGGAAAAGGCAAAACTATGGAGACAGTAAAAGGATCAGTGGTTGCCAGAAGTTAGAGGGGAAGGAAGGATGAACAGACAGAGCATAGAGGATTTTTAGGGCAGTGAAACTTCTATGTATGATCCTATAATGATGGCTGCATGTCATACATTTGTCCAAACCCACAGAGTGTACAACACCGAGTGAACCCTATTGTAAAGTATGGACTTTCAGTGACAATAATATGTCAATGTAAGTTTATCAATTGTCACAAATGTACCACTCTGGTGCAGAATATTGATAATGGGGGAGGCTGTGCCTGTGTGGGGGCAGGGTACGTGTGGGAAATCTCTGTACCTTCCACTCAATTTTGCTGTGAACCTAAAACTGCTTTAAAAACTAAAGTCTAATAAAAAAAATTTTACAGTTGCTTTTGTGGTTTATAAACGTGATGATTGGGTGTTCATGCTGTTGTCTGAGATGCGCCTCCCTCAAACCTTGTTACGATGTTGACACGTTACCTGTCTGACGTGAAAAAAATTTTTGTATCTAGAAGTCAATAAACAAATTTATGTATTCTCCATTAGTAGCATTACCCACTTAGTGAAGTAAAAAGAGGCCTGTGGGAATTACATAACTCTCTAATTAATCAAAAATATTTTAATGAGCATCTACCATATTCCTCTTGAAAGACACGGGACAATAAAAGAGAAATATAAAACACTGTCCCTGCAGAGCTAAAAGTCTGGTTCTTTGCCCTGAATTGTGATAAATCATCATGCAAATGGACTTTAAAATCCCCACTGCTCTGTTCCATCTCTGTGTCTGTAATTCAGAGGTTGAGAAAAAGTGTCCACTGTTAATGGCATGTTCTCCAGCAGATATGTATCATCTTATTTGCCTCAAATGAGAGAAGGAATGTAAAAAAAATACTCTGTAAACTATAAAGTGCTTTACAAAGACAGATTATTGGCGTTGCTTTGTGGGTTGCACATCTTAGTTCCTACCTGTTGAAGGTATACAGTGGAACAAAAAGACAGTCTAGAATCTGAGCAAGGATTAGAAAGGAACCCCTTGGAGATTTTCACTTCCTGTCACTTGAGGATTTTACAAGTTTCAGATTTAAGGAGCAGGATGGGGACCTTAGAGCTCAGTGGAGAAGAGCAGAGATTAAAATGTTTTTGGAACATGGGACCCAGGAAGAAAGACTACAACTATTAAGGAATTAGAGCTATTAAGCCCAAAGAAGATCAAGTATCTATTTATTGAGAAGATAAAGCTAAACACATATTTGTGTTGAAATAGGCCAAGGGAATCTCTGAAAAGATGATTCTGCTGCCACCACCTATGGGAATTTTATCTGGGACTCTGGGAATAAGCCCAAATTCCTCTTAGTTCTCTCTGGTACTTCTCTATAGTGTCTTCTGCATAAGAATATGCGCAACCATACAGAACTTCTCAAATTCTAAGAGTCAGACTTTTGAAGGTGGGTAAGGGTTAAGGTGAGGTAGAAGGTAGAGGTGGGGTGAGGGCGAGGTTAGCTAGCTCCCCGCACCCCCCCATCGTCTTTTTTACTAATAGGTATCTCTGTGGTCTCAGAAAATGTTAACAGTTGCTCCGTTGGCTAAGGATTCTTCAGGAAGGTTTACTCAGGAGGCCCATGATTCCCCATCAGTAGAGACTCCTGGCCCTTCAGGAAGCTATAGTACTGGTAGCTATTCTCTTTTGAGTGGCAAATGGAAACATGTTAGCCCTTTTCTGAGCAGTTGCTGGTGATTAGTAGGCCAGAGAGATTCCCCTGGGACTTCAGCAGGCGGCTAGTGATTATTTAACAAATTCACAGGGTTTCATTTAAGGAGAGGCACAGGAGTCATGGAGCCCAGTGGAGAAGGGCAGAGAGAAAAATGGTTTTAGCACATGCGACCCAGGAAGAAAGATGAAAGGGCTTGAAACAATGCCTGGCGCACAGTAAGCCTGTTGTGTTTCTGGAAGAAGAGGGAGCAGATTAAATAGAGGGTAAACCTCACTGAGAAGGCGAGATTTGAGCAAAGACTTGAAGAAGGTGAAGGAATTCGCCCAGTGAGTCTCTGAGGAAAGAGCATTCCAGGCAGGAGGAACGGCTACAGCACAGGCCTGGCGTGTTCCAGAGCAGCGTGGACGCCCCGGGGCTGGGGTTGTGTGAGACATTCATAGGAGGCCTGTGAGGACTTGGGCGTTTACTCTGAGTGAAATGGGGGCCGCCACTGTTTAGCAGAGGAACAAGATCTGACTTACACTCTGCTGTGTTGGGAATAGACTGGGGGTATCGAGTGGCGAGGGTCACAGTAGGAAGACCTGGTAGGAGGCCTGGGAAAACTGGGCAGGAGGTCATGAGGCCAGAGTAATCATGGAGGTGGTGGGAGAGTCTGAGTCTGGAAATACTGTGAAGTAGAGCTGGTGTTAACCCCTGAGTATGGTATACTCAGCGTATGGAGTGGTGACAGTGGGCCCAGCAAAACTGGACGTCTTTTCTTAAATGCTCGGATGACCCTGTGTGGTTTGGCCTGAGCAGTTGGATGGATGTGGCTCTGTCAAGTGGCTGTGAGAAATAAAGGATCGTCTTGAAGTTGGCAGTTCTTTCATTCATTCAAAGTATTTACTGAGCACCCACTGTATGTTAGGCATGAAAGACAAGCTAAGACATTACCCACACGGAGCAACCATTCTAGTCAGTAGAATTAGACAGTAAACGTGAACAAATAATGCTAACTAGAGATTGGTGCCATGAGGAAAATAAAATGGGGTGTTGTGATGGTATCTTGGACTGGGCAGCTGTAGGGTCTGGAAGAGCCCTCTATGGAGGTGATATCTGCCCTGACTCCATTTATCTCTGGATATCAAAAACTTGTCCTTAGAATGATCTAGAATATCAGAGGACTGTGTCATGGCCTCTCATAGAATTGCTTGAACTGAACTTCATTTTGTTGTTACTTCACGAAGCCTTTGAAACAACAGTCAAACGAAACTCCGTGTGTAAACTAAGGGTATTGTTGAGAATGTTGTCCACCAACTCAAATAGCAGCATCCTTTCCTGAGGCTCAGTGGGTGAATTTCTCTCATATCACAGTTCCAAAAATTGTAAAAATACTGAACGACTGATTTTTTTTTCAATCTTTTGGCAACAATCATGTAACTGATTGTTGTCCATTCTTTGCTTCTGTGACTAATCACCTAAAAGTAAAATCTGTAACCCTCCCGTTGCAAGTGTACAGGGTCCGATGGCCTGCATTTTGTTTACTAATGTAACCGCAGTTTCAACTCACTTTTTAAAAATTTGAGGTGTAATTTATATATAACACTTCTACTCCACACTCCACAGACAACCATTGTGGTGATTTCTATAATCATAGCTTAATTTTACCTGTTCTAGAATTCTATATAAATAGAATCTTGAAGTATGTACTCTTTTTTCTTTCACACAGCATGATGTTTTTCAGATTTAGCCATGTTCATGCATGTATCAGTAGTTCATTCATTTTTGTTGTTGTGTAGTGTTCTGTTGTACCAATTTGTTTATCCATTCACCTGTTGATGGATGATTGAATTGTTTCCAGGTTTTGGCTACTATGAATACAGCTGCTGTGAACATTCTTTCTTCTTCTTTTTTTTTTTTGGTGAGGAAGATCAGCCCTGAGCTAACATCCATGCCAAGCCTCCTCTTTTTGTTTGTTTTTGCTGAGGAAGACTGGCCCTGGGCTAACATCCGTGCCTGTCTTCCTCCACTTTATATGGGACGCCGCCACAGCATCGCCTGACAAGTGGTGTGTCGGTGGGTGCCCAGGATCTGAACCCGGGCCGCCAGCAGCGGAGCACACGCACTTAACCACTATGCCACGGGGCCGGCCCCTGTGAACATTCTTTTTCTGGACAGATGTTTCATTTTCTTGAATAAATACCGGAAGTAGAATTGCTGAGTCATAGGGACAGTATATGATTAACTTTTTAAGAAATGGCCAAGCCTTTTTCTAAGATAGTTTTACTATTTTATTCTCTACCAGCATTGCAGGAGAGGTTCAGTTGCTTTACGTCCTTGCTGACATTTGGTATTGTCAGTCTTTTCATTTTAGCCTTTCTAGTGGGTGTGAACTGATGTCTCATTGATGCTTTTTTTTTTTTTTGTGAGGAAGATCAGCCCTGAGCTAACATCCATGCTAATCCTCCTCTTTTTGCTGAGGAAGACCGGCTCTGAGCTAACATCTATTGCCAATCCTCCTCCTTTTTTTTCCCCAAAGCCCCAGTAGATAGTTGTATGTCATAGTTGCATGTCCTTCTCGTTGCTGTATGTGGGACGCGGCCTCAGCATGGCTGGAGAAGCGGTGCATTGGTGTGCGCCTGGGATCTGAACCCGGGCCTCCAGGAGCGGAGCGTGCGCACTTAACCTCTAAGCCACGGGGTGGCCCTCATTGAGGCATTTTAAAAGTAAACTTTAATCTATAGATGGCTTTAGGAAGTATGGACATCTTAACTATGTTAATTCTTCCAATCCAAGAGCACGGAATATCTTTCCATTTCTTTGTGTCTTCTTCAGTTTCTTTCAGAAATGTTTTATAGTTTTCAGTGTACAGATCTTTCACCTCTTTGGTTAAGTTTATTCCTCGGTATTTTATTCTTTTTGTTGCAATTGTAAATGGGATGGTATTCTTAATTTCTCTTTCTGCTACTTCGTTGTTAGTGTATAGAAATGCAACTGATTTTTGTATGTTGATTTTGTATCCTGCAACTTTACCATATTCGTTTATTACTTCTAAAAGTTTTCTGGTGGATTCTTTAGAGTTTTGTATATATAAAATCATGTCATCTGCAAATAGTGACAGTTTCACTTCTTCCTTTCCAATTTGGATCCCTTTTATTTCTTTCTCTTGCCTGATTGCTCTGGCTAGGACTTCCAGTACTGTGTTAAACAGGAGTGGTGACAGTGGGCATCCTTGTCTGGTTCCTGTTCTTACAGGGATAGCTTTCAGTTTTTCACCATTGAGGATGATATTAGCTGTGGGTTTGTCATATATTCAATGCAATCCCTATCAAAGTTCCAACAACATTTTTCACAGAAATAGAACAAAGAATCCTAAAATTTATATGGAACAACAAAAGACCCCGAATAGCTAAAGGAATCCTGAGAAAAAAGAACAAAGCTGGAGGTATCACACTCCCTGATTTCAAAATATACTACAAAGCTATAGTAACCCAAACAGCATGGTACTGGCACAAAAACAGACACACAGATCAATGGAATAGAATCGAAAGCCCAGAAATAAACCCACACATCTATGGACAGCTAATCTTTGACAAAGGAACCAAGAATATACAATGGGGAAAAGAAAGTCTCTTCAACAAATGTTGTTGGGAAAACTGGATAGCCACATGCAAAAAAATGAAAGTAGACCCTTACCTTACACCATACACAAAAATTAACTCAAAATGGATTAAAGACTTGAATGTAAGACCTGAAACTATGAAACTTCTAGAAGAAAACACAGGCAGTATGCTCTTCGACATTGGTCTTAGCAGCATCTTTTCAAACACCATGTCTGACCGGGCAAGAGAAACAATAGAAAAAATAAACAAATGGGACTACATCAAACTAAAAAGCTTCTGCACAGCAAAGGAAACCATCAACAAAATGAAAAGACAACCTAACAATTGGGAGAAGATATTTGCAAACCATACATCTGATAAGGGCTTAATCTCCAAAATATATAAAGAACTCATGCATCTCAACAACAAAAAAACTAACAACCCAATTAAAAAATGGACAAAAGACCTGAACAGACATTTCTCCAAAGAAGATATACAGATGGCCAACAGACACATGAAAAGATGTTCAAAATCACTAACTATCAGGGAAATGCAAATCAAAACTACAATGAGATATCACCTCACGCCTGTCAGAATGGCTATAATTAACAAGACAGGAAACAACATGTGTTGGAGAGGATGTGGAGAGAAGGGAACTCTCATACACTGCTGGTGGGAGTGCAAACTGGTACAGCCACTATGGAAAACAGTATGGAGATTCCTCAAAAAATCAAGGATAGAACTACCATATGATCCAGCTATTCCACTGCTGGGTATTTATCCAAAGAACTTGAAAACACCAGTTTGTAAAGGTACATGCACCCCTGTGTTTATTGCAGCGTTATTCACAATAGCCAAGACTTGGAAGCAACCTAAGTGCCCATCAAGGGACGAATGGATAAAGAAGATGTGGTATATATACACAATGGAATACTACTCAGCCATAAGAAACGATGAAATCCAGCCATTTGTGACAACACGGATGGACATTGAGGATATAATGCAAAGTGAAATAAGTCAGAGGGAGAAGGTCAAATACCGTATGATTTCCTTCATTAAGTAGTAGATAATAACAACAATAAACAAACACATAGGGACAGAGATTGGATTGGTGGTTACCAGAGGGGAAGGGGGGAGGGAGGAGGGTGAAAGGGATAATTCAGTACATGTGTGTGGTGATGGGTTGTAATTAGTATTTTGGTGGTGAACATGATGTAATCTATGCAGAAATAGAAGTATATTGATGTACACCTGAAATTTTTACAATGTTATAAACCAATGTTACTGCAATAAACAAAAAATTAAAAAAAAACAAAAAAAACCAAAGGAGGACATAAACATTAAAAAAAAATAATAAAAAAATAAAAGTAAACTTTATTGAGGTATAATTTATATATAATAAAATTCATCCACTTGAAATCTACAATTCTGTGAGTTTTGATAGATGTATAATGTTGTGTAACCAGCACCAGAATCATTTCCATCACCTCAAAAAGCTCCTATGTGCCTCTTGCCTGTGGACCTAAAAATAAAGCAGCCAGTTATTTTACCAGCAAAATGGGTTTATTTGGGAATAGCAAAGGAATTGCAACTGGGGACAAGCCAGCTGTAGCAAAAGCCATAGGCAAGTCCAGCAAGCAAAGGAGAGGAACATTATTTTATAGAGAAAAGGGAGGAAGTCGGGACAGGTTGTTTTGAACAAAAGTCCGTTGATGGAAAGCGATAGTTTGGGGAGGTGATAGTTTCTCATGGGCTGAGTTGCTGGGGTAATCGATTTCTTGCTGGGGATGCATTGTATAGCTCTTTCTGTTGGCGTCTGTAATTGGCATTCTTCCTGTTGACAACTTTTGTTGAGGTCTGTAATTGACAGTCCTTCCTGTAATTGACCTGGAGCCGCAGTGTGCTGAGGGCTCCCCCTTCTGGCCTCCCAGCTCCATTTTAAGTGAGGTTGCCCTTAATTTTCACATGCCCTTCTCCAATCATTTTCCCCTGGAAACCACTAATCTCCTTTCTGTTACTATATTATGGTCTTTTCTAGAATTTCATATAGTATTTAGTCTTTTGCATCTGGCTTCTTTCACTTAGCGTAATGCTTTTGAGATTTATCCATGTTGTGTTTGTCAGTAGTTTGTTCCTTAAGATTGCTCTATGTGGATAGATCACAGATTGATTATGCATTCACCATTCGTCAGGCTGTTTCCATGGCATGGCTGTTATGAATAAAGCTGTCAACATTCACGTGAAGGTCTTTGTGGGGACACAGGTTTTTCTCTTTCTTGGGTAAACATCTAGAAGTGGGACTGCTGAGTGGTATGGTTAAGTGTATTTTAGCTTTTTAAGAAGCTGCCAAAGTAGTTATACCATTTGACATTCCCACCAGCAGTGACAGAGAGTTCCTGTTGCTCCGTATCCTTGACAATACTTGGTCTTGTCAGTCTTTTTAATGTTGACCATTCTAATGGGCATGTAAAGGAATCTCATAGTGGTTTTAATTTGCATTTTCATAATTACTAACAATATTGAGTATCTTTTAATGTGTTTATTGCCCATTTATATACCTTCATTTGTGAAGTGACCACGTCTTTTGCCCATTTTAATAAATTGGGTTGTTGTCTTCTTTTAATTGAATTGTAGGAGGTTTTCTTTTAATATAATCTGAATATAAGTCCTTTGCCATATATATGTATTGTGACTATTTTCTCCTAATCTAAGACTTGCCTCTTCATTTTTTTTCTGATGAGCAGAAAATTTTAATTTTGAAGTCCAATTTATCAAGTTTTTCTTTTATGATTAGTGCTTTTTGTGTTCTAAGAAATGTTTGCCTATCTTAAGGTTGTAAAGATATTCTCCTTTGTTTTCTTCTAGAAATTGCATGGTCTTAGATGTTTACATTTAGTTTTATGATCCATCTTTAAATAATTTTTATATTTGGTGTAAGATAGGGATCAAGGTTAATTCTTTACCGTGTAGATATCCAGTTGTTCCAACACTATATATTGAAAAGAATGTTCTTTCCCCATTGAATTATTTTGATGCTTTTGTTCAAAATTAGTTGATTGTACATATGTGAGTCTGTTTTTGACCTCTCTCTTCTTTTCTATTGATTTAATTGTTTAACTTTACACTATTACACCGTCTTGCATATTGACTCTATATCCTGCGACTTTGCTAAATTCACTTATTCTACTAGCTTTTTTGTAGATTCCTTAGGATTTTCTTTTTTTTTTTTAAACTTTATTTATTTTTCCCCCCAAAGCCCCAGTAGATAGTTGTATGTCATAGTTGCACATCCTTCTAGTTGCTGTATGTGGGACGCGGCCTCAGCATGGCCAGAGAAGCAGTGCGTCTGTGCGCGCCCGGGATCCGAACCCGGGCCGCCAGCAGCGCAGCACGCACACTTAACCGCTAAGCCATGGGGCCAGCCCAGGATTTTCTATTTATATAATCGTGTAATCTGCAAATAAAGACAGTTCTACTTATTTATATCCAATCTTTATGCCTTTTATTTCTTTTTCCTATATTACATTGGCTAGGACTATCAGTACAATGTTGAATAGAAGCGTTTAGAGAGGACAGCTTTTCGTTGTTTTCAGTCTTATGGGGAAGGCACTCACTATTTTATCAATAAGTATGATGTTGTTACTATAGGTTTTTCACAGATGCTCTTTATTAGTTTGATGCAATTCTCTCCCATTCCTGGTTTGTGAGGATTTTTATCTTGAATGGGTATTGACTTTTGTCAAATACTTTTTCTGTATTTATTGAGATGGTATCTGATTTTTCTCCTTTATTACATTAATGTGGTAGATTACATTGATTGATTTTCAAATGTTGAACCAACCTTGTATTACTGGTATAAACTCCACGTGGATATGATTATTATTTTTATATATTGCTGGATTCAATTGGCTAATATTTTGTTTTACAGCTCGGTAATAATATTTGCTAATTTGCATTTTTTGAATGATAATATCTGCAATTTTCTTTTTCTATGTTCGTGAATGATAATATCTGCAATTTTCTTTTTATATAGTATCAGGTTTTGCTATCAGAGTTATGTTGGCCTCATAAAACAAGTTGAGAAGTGTTCCCTTCTCCTTTATTTTCTGAAGGAGTTGTGTAAAATTGGTGTTATTCTTTCTTAAATGGTATAATACACCAATGAAGCCATCTGGGCCTGGAGTTTTCTAGTTGGAAGGTTATTAATTATCACTCCAATGTCTTTAATAGATAATGGACTATTCATATATTTAATATTTTCTTATGTTTTGGTAAATTGTATTTTTCAAGAAATTTGTCCACTTCACTTAAGCTGTTAAATATATTGATTGACATAAAGTTGTTCATAATTTTATCTTATTATTCTGTAAGCTCTGTAGAGATGTCTTCTCTTTTATTCCTGATGTTGGTAATTTATGCTTTCTCTCTTTAATTAATCAGAGATTCATCAATTTTATTGGACACTTATTCCATTTACATTTAATGTAATTACTGATGTGATTGGTTTTAAGTCTGCCATCTCATAGTTGTTTGCTCTTTGTCCCCTCTGTTCTTTGTTTTTTAGGAGGGTTCTTTATTCCTCCTTTCCTGTATTGTTGGGTTATTTGAGTGTTTTTAAGTATTTCATTCTTTCTCTTCTATTGACTTTATAGCCAGTTCTTTGAATCATTTTTGAAGTGGTTACTTTAGGGATTACACTATATATATATCCTTAATTTATCACAGCTGATTCATATTTAATGAAAACCTTTACAACAATGTCATTGTATTTACATGCCTACTGTCCTCTGTACTTTGTCATTTATTTTACTCTATAAATGTTATAAACTTTACAATACACTGTTATTTTTACTTTAAACAGCCAGTTGATTTTTTTAAAAATTTAAGAAAAGAACATTGGTTTTTTAATATTTACCCACATATTTGCCATTTTCAGTGTGCTTCTTTCCTTCCTATAGATCTTAATTTTCATCTCTCTCTCCAGCCTGAAGAATTTCCTTTAGCATTTCTTGGAGTGTCTGCTGACTACAAATTATCCCAGCCTTTGCTTATCTAAAATGTCTTTATTTCATTGAAAAAAAATTTTTTTAATTGTGGTAAAACACACGTAACATAAAATTTACCATTTTAAAGTGTACAATTCTGTGCCATTAAATACATTCATATTGTTGTGCAACCATCACCACCACCTATCTCCAGAACTTTTTCATCTTCTCAAACTGAAACTCTGTGCTCATTACATACTATCTCGCCAATAGAATATAGAGCCCAGAAATAAACTCTTGCATATGTGGTCAAATGATTTTCAACAAGGGTGCCAAGACCATTGAATGAGGAAAAGAGTCCCTTCAACAAATAGTGCCAGGAAAATTGGATATCCTCGTGCAAAAGAATGAAGTTGGAACCTTACCTTACATCATGTACAAAATTTAACTCAAAATGGATCACAGACCTGAGAGACCTAAGAGATCTAACTGTAAAGACCTAAGAGCTAAAACTGTAAAACTCTTAGGAGAAAACATAGAGGAAAAGCCTCAAGACGTTGGATTTGGCAGTGATTTCTTGGATATGACACCAAAAGCACAGGCAACAAAAGTAAAAATTGATAAACTGGACTACATCAAAATTTAAAACTTCTGTTCGTCAAAAGACACAATCAACAGAGTGAAAAGGCAACCTACAGAGTGGGAGAAAAATTTTCAAATCATATATCTAAGTGGTTAATATCCAGAATATATAAAGAGCTCCTACAACTCAACAAAAAACCCCAGATAACCCAATTAAAAAATGGGCAAAAGACTTGAATAAATATTTCTCCAAAGAAGATATACAAATGGCCAACAAGCATATGAAAAGATGCTCAACATCACTCATCATAAGGGAAATGCAAATCAGCACCACAGTAGAAAATAACAAGTGTTGGCAAGGACATGGAGAAATTGGAACCCTTTTGCACTGCTCCTGGGAATGTGAAATGAGCAGCTGCTGTGGAAAACAGTATGGCGGTTCCTCAAAAAACTAAAAATAGAATATGATCCAGAAATTCCGCTTCTGGGTATATATCCCAAAGAATTGAAAGCAGGGTCTTTTTTTTTGAGGAAGATTGGCCCTGAGCTAACATCTGTTGCCAATCTTCCTCTTTTTTTTTTTCTTTTTTTCCTCCCCAAAGTCCCAGTACATAGTTGTGTGTCATAGTTGTACAGCTGTAGCTCTTCTATGAGGGACGCTGCCTCAGCATGGCTTGATGAGTGGTGAGTAGGTCTGCACCCAGGATCCAAACCAGCAAACCCCGGACTGCCGAAGCAGAACGTGCGAACTTTCTGCTACGCCACCGGCCGGCCCCATGAAAGCAGGGTCTTGAAGACATATTTATACACCCATATTCCTAGTAGCATTATTCACAACAGCCCAAAATGGAAATAACCCAAATATCCATGACAGATGAATCCATTTATATGAATAAAAACACTATAGACACACACACACACACACACACACACACACACACACGAATATTATTCAGCCTTAAAAAGGAAGGAAATTTTGACACATGCTACAACATGGACGATGAACCTTGAAGACATTATACTAAATGAAATAAGCTATTCAGAAAAAGACACTGTATGATTCCACTTATGTGCGGTGCTTAGAGCAGTCAAACTCATAGAGATAGAAAGTAGAATGGTGGGGGCTAGAAGCTGAGAGGGAGGGGGAATGAGGAGTTGTTGAATGGGTATAGAGTTTTAGATTTGCAAGTTGAAATGAGTTCTGGGCATCAGTTGCACAACAATGTGAATGCATCTAACACTACTGAACTATACACACAGAAATAGTAAAGATGTTTAATTTTATGTTATACGTATTTTACCACAATTAAAAAAAATCTTTGAGAGAGAAAAAAGAACACTAATTCTGATTTCCAGTGTTTGGTGATTATGAATAATGCTGCTGTGAACATTCTTGCACCGGTTTTTGTGTGAACATAAGTTCTCATCTCTCTAGGGTAAATATCGGGAAGGAGGATTGCTGAGTCATAAGGTAAGTGTATGTTTGACTTTATAAGAAACTGTCAAACTGTTTTCCAGAGTGTTTGTACATTTCGCGTTCCCAATGTCTGAAAGTTCCTATTGTTCTACATTCTTACCAGCACTCGGTATTGCCATTTTTTGCCCCTCATTCTAATAGGTGTGTAGTGAAATCTCATTGTGGTTTTAATTTGCATTTTCCTAATGTCTAATGAAGTTGAGTCTCTTCTTATGCTTATTTGCCATTTGTATGTCTTTTTTGGTGCAGTGTCCAGATCTTTTACCCATTTTGAAAAATTGTGTTGTTTGTTTTTTTTTGAGATACAAATCCTTTATATGCTCTGGATACCAGCTTTTTAAAATTGAGATATAATCGACATATAACGTTCTATTAGTTTCAGGTGTGCTATGTAATGATTTTTTTTTTTTTAAAGATTTTATTTATTTATTTATTTTCCCCCCAAAGCCCCAGTAGATAGTTGTATGTCATAGCTGCACATCCTTCTAGTTGCTGTATGTGGGACGCAGCCTCAGCATGGCCGGAGAAGCTGTGCGTCGGTGCGCGCCCGGCATCCGAACCCTGGCCGCCAGCAGCGGAGCGCGTGCACTTAACCGCTAAGCCATGGGGCCGGCCCTGTAATGATTTGATATAATGTATATATTGCAAAATAATCACCACAATAAGGCTGGTTAACATCCATCACCACACATATTTATAATTTTTTTTCTTGTGATGAGAACGTTTAAGATCTACTCTCTTAGCAACTTTCAAATATACAGTACAGTATTATTAACTATAGTCACCATACTGTACATTACATCTCCAAGACTTATTTATTTTATAACTGGAAGTTTGTACCTTTTGACCCCCTTCACCCATTTCGTCCATCCCCATCCTCTGCCTCTGGCAACCACCAATCTGTTCTCTGTATCTGTGAGGTTTATTTTTTAGATTCCACATATAAGTGAGATCATACGGTACATTTTTTTGTCTGACTTATTTCACTTGGCATAATTGCCCTCAAAGTCCATCCATGTTGTTGCAGATGACAGGATTTCCTTCTTTTTATGGCTGAATATTCCATTGTGTATATAATGGAATAATAATATTATATACATATTATATTATATACATATTATAATAATATTATATAATAATATTATTATATAATAACATTCCATTGTGTATATATACCACTTTTTTTTTTTTAAGATTTTATTTATTTTTTATTTTTTCCCCCCAAAGCCCCAGTGGATAGTTGTATGTCGTAGCTGCACATCCTTCTAGTTGCTGTATGTGGGACTCGGCCTCAGGATGAACGGAGAAGTGGTGCCTCGATCGATGCGCACCCGGGATCCGAACCCGGGCCACCAGGATCGCAGCGCGCGCACTTAACCACCAAGCCACAGGGCCGGCCCTATACCACATTTTTTAATCCATTCATCCATTGATGAATGGACATTTAGGTTGTTTCCTTGTTTTGGCTATTGTAAATAATGCTGCAGTGAGCACAGGGATGCAGATATCTTTTTGAGTTAGTGTTTTCATTTCCTTCAGATAAATACCCAAAAGTGGAATTGCTGGATCATATGGTAGTTCTATTTTCAATTTTTTGAGGAACCACCATACTGTTTTCCACAGTAGCTGTACCAGTTTACATTCCCACCAATAATGCACAAGGGTTCCCTTTTTCCACGTCCTTGCCAGTGCTTGTTATTCTTGCCTTTTTGATAATAGCCATTCTAATAGGTGTCAGGTAATATCTCATTTTGGTTTTGATTTGCATTTTCCTGATTATTGTGATGTTGAGCACTTTTCATCTACCTGTTGTCCATATGTATGTCTTCTTTGGAAAAATGTCTATTCAAATCCTCTGCCCTTTTTTTTTTTTTTTTTAGGAAGATTAGCCCTGAGCTAACATCTGTTGCCAATCCTCCTCTTTTTTGCTGAGGAAGATTGGCCCTGGGCTAACATCCATGCCCATCTTCCTCTATTTTATATGAGGTGCCACCACAGCGTGGCTTGATAAGTGGTGCATAGGTCTGTGCCCGGGATCCGAACCTGTGAACCCCGGATTGCCAAAGCTGAGCGCAAGAATTTAACCACTATGCCACCGGGCTGGCCCCCTCTGCCTGTTTTTTAATTGGATAGTTTTTTTTTTGCTCTTGTGTTGTATGACTTCTTTATATATTTTGGCTATTAATCTCTTATCAGAATATGTGATTTGCAAATATTTTCTCCCATTCAGTAAGCTGTCTTCATTTTGGTGATGGTTTCCTTCGCTGTGCAGAAACTTTTTAGTTTGATGTAGTCCCACTTGTTTATTTTCACTTTCTGTTATGCTTGTTTGTGTTTTTTGGATACCATTTTTTGTTGTGTATGTGATTTACAGATATTTTCTCCTAGTCTATGGCTTGTCTTTTCATTCTTTTTGCAAAGCAAAAGTTTTAAATCTTGATAAAGTCCAATTTATCATTTTTTTGAGACCTGTTTATAGAGTCTTATCTAAGAATTCTTTGCCTAACCCAAAGTCACAAAGATTTTCTCCTATGTTTTCTTCTATGAGTTTTATAGTTTTATGGTTTACATTTAAGTCTATGATCCATTTTGAGTTAATTTTTGTATTTGATCTTAGGTATAGGTTGAGGTGTTTTTGTTTTTGTTTTTTTTTGCTTATGGATGTCCAAATGTTTCAGTACAATTTTTCAAAAAGACTATACTTTCTTCACTGGATGGCCCTTTGTGAAAAATCAGTTGACCATATTTGTGTGGATCTGTTTCTGGACTCTCTGCTCTGTTCCCTTGATCTATGTGTCTATTCTTTCTCCAAAACCACACTGTCTTGATTACTGTGAGTCTTATAGAGAGTCTTAACATCAGGTAGTGTGAGTCCTCCAGTTTTATTTTTTTTTTCAAGATTGTTGACTACTCTAGTTGCTTTATGTTTCCACATACACTTTATAATCAGCTTGTCTATGTCTACAGAAAATACTGCTGGAATAATCATTGGGATTGTGTTAAATCTACAGATCAATTTGGAGAGAATTGACATTCTAACTATATTGAGTCTTCCAATCCATGAACATGGCATTTCTCTCCATTTATTTAGGTCTTCTTCGATTTCTTTCATTGGTGTTTTGTACTTGGCAGCACAAAGATCCTGCATACGTTTTATTAGATTTATACCTAGATGTTTTTCCTCCTCTTGTTTCTTGTCCTCCTTCTTTTTGAGATATTGTAAATGGTCCTGTAAAAAAATTATAGTTTTTAAAAAATGTTTAACTGCTAATTCTAACATTGGAGTGGTCTGTGTGTCTATTTCTATTGCCTGGTAATTCTCTGGGAAATAGATCATATTTTCCTGTTTTTTTTTGTATGTCTAATAATATTTAATTGTATACTGGACATTATGGATGATGGGTTGTAGTGACTCTGGATGGATTGAGTTATGTTTTAGTGGGCGGTTTAACTTTGATTTTATGGTGGCTTGGTTTTAGGATTCGTTGGGGCAGTCTACCTTGGTTTTACCCTTAATGTTAAGATGAATCCCGGGCCGGCCCCGTGGCTTAGCGGTTGAGTGCGCGCGCTCCGCTGCTGGTGGCCTGGGTTCGGATCCCAGGCGCGCACTGACGCACCGCTTCTCTGGCCATGCTGAGGCCGCGTCCCACATACAGCAACTAGAAGGATGTGCAGCTATGACGTACAACTATCTACTGGGGCTTTGGGGGGAAAATAAATAAATAAAAAAATCTTAAAGATGAATCCCTTAGTCCTGAGATGTCCTCGTTTGTCTTCAAGTGTGGCTCTTCTGGGGTGTCAGTAGA
This sequence comes from Diceros bicornis minor, assembly GCF_020826845.1. Lineage (NCBI taxonomy): Eukaryota > Metazoa > Chordata > Mammalia > Perissodactyla > Rhinocerotidae > Diceros > Diceros bicornis. The sequence continues at coordinate 9,197,986 of NC_080764.1, forward strand.
AAGTCAAAGTGTTTACTGAGCCTCTGTAACCTGGCAGGACTCAGGCTCCAAATGTGTGTTCCCCTGCAGTGGGAGGCTGCTGAACCCTCTGGTTGGCCCTTTCAGCCTTCCCATGGGTGCCTTGGAGTCTCACCCACTGAGTGTGCAGCTCAGGAACCAGCCAGCGCCTAGAAGGGAGCTCATTCACAGACTCTGGGGCTTCCTTCTGTGGTTCCCTCCTTTATAGGATTCTCACCCCCTCGATTTCTACTTTGGTAGCCCCAGACTCTGACCTCTGACTGCTCAGGCCATTAGGATGGCGTCTTTCAGCTCAAGCTCTCTCCCCTGCCTGCTCCAAGGACTGGGAGTGCTCTCCCAGTGGGGGCAACCTTAGAAAGGTGGATCTCACCCAGTGGTGGTCTCTTTTTAAAAGGGTAGAGTCCTCTCCATTTTGCATGCTTTTTGTCCCTCTTCACTGTCTTCAAATAGTTAAAAAAAATTGTATATATATATATATATATATATATATATATAAAGTACACTGCTGTTACTAACAGCTGGAACATTCACTTATGTTTAATCTTATAATTGTGAATCTTTATAAAGCATCTCATATCTTTTTGGAGATGAGATAGGGTACAAATTTAAAAATAAACATACACTATGACACGTGCTCTCCTGCTGATGGAGATCATTATAGACACTCTGATGGCATCTTCTAAAGGAGGGTTCACTGTGTGCTCATCTTCATGCAGCTGTGATTCCAGCCCTCTTCCACATTCCTGTTTTTTGGCATGGGTCACTATGTCCTTCCCCATTGCAGTCTGATTTCTCTTCCTCGTGTGCACGTCAGCCTGGGAATGGTGTGCAAGCCACAGCTCAGGTTCTCTTTGCATTAAAATGCCCTTGACTTTGAAATACCCATAGTCTGCTTAGTTCTCTCTCTCCAGTTACCTTTCAGCCACTTACTCTTCTTCCCTGGTTCTTGGACTCTTTTCCTCCTCTCAGCAGGGCATCCCCAGAGCATGGTTCCCTTCCCATTCCTTCTACTGTTTTCTTATTATTCCCTGAGAACTTCTTTACTGGGACTCAAAAGATGCTTAGGCCAGGGCCAGCCTGCTGGCGTAGTGGTTACGTTCGCACACTCTGCTTTGGCGGCCCAGGGTTTGTGGGTTTGGATCCCAGGTGTGGACCTACACACCACTTGTCAAGCCATGCTGTGGTGCTGTCCATACACAAAGTAGAGGAAGATTGGCAACAGATGTTAGCTCAGGGCCAATCTTCCTCACCAAAAAAAAAAAAAAAAAGATGCTTAAGCTATAACCCAGTAAGTAGTTGAAATGCAGGTACAGGATCTTGTCCTAACTCACTTCCTGCAGCGTGACACACCAATCAGATGTGTATACTCTCTCCGTTTCTGTTCTTCCCCGAGGGGACACTGCCTGCATCAAGTCAGCCTGTGATCTACTCTGTTCTTCCTGCTCCCTGAGCTCTGTTTCTGTTTGTTATTACTATGTTCCATAGTCTTCTCTCTTTATTCCATGTCATCTTAGTATTCCAGCACTCAGGGCCACATGAGTTCACATTCCTGACCTGATTTTCTTCCCAGGGGAATATCAGTGTATCTACTTGTTCCTGTAATAACTTTGCCTACAAAGGCACAGATCAAAATACCATCCACACTGAATCCCAGAGGAGTATGTGGCTTCCTAGTCCCTAATTACGTGCTTTATGCCGTCCTCACCTCTGCAAAAGCTCTGATACTGGTGGAGTGATGCCCCAGCCGGTGAGGACCCCTCCCTACACAGATGGACACGTCCGCAGGCTGCCACCAGCTCCGAGGCTTCCAGACAGCCCTGCCCTCCTGGTATGAAAGGAGAAGCTGAGGGGCATGCTATTGTACACAGTGTCCTCTACTCCTTAGCACCGCTCTGAGAGGTGAGCCTCTTGTTCCAGATGAGGGCACTGTGCACAGAGGATTTTGTGTAATTCCACCACTAGTTCCCTATGTAACCTTGGGCAAGTTCTTTTTTTTTTTTTTTTTGTGAGGAAGACCGGCCCTGAGCTAACATCTGTTGCCAGTCCTCTTCCTTTTTTTTTTTTTTCCCTTTTTCTCCCCAAAGCCCCAGTAGATAGTTGTGTGTCATAATTGCACATCCTTCTAGTTGCTGTATGTGGGACGCGGCCTCAGCATGGCCCGACAAGCAGTGCATCAGTGCGCACCCGGTATTCGAACCCGCGCTGCCAGCAGCAGAGTGTGCCCTCAACTGCTAAGCCACGGGGCCGGCCCCTGGGCAAGTTCTTTAATCTTCCTGCTTCTCAATTTTCTCATGAGTAAAACTGGAGTAATAATAGCACTTACCTCGCTGGGACTTTGTGAGTCCTAAATGAAGTGACATCTGTAAAGGGCTCAGGAGTGCCTGGCAGGGAGCAAGTTCTCACGAACTTTTAGCTATAACTGTTGTTATTGACCAAAATCACACAGCCAGTGGGTCGCGGCACCAGGACTTCTGCCAGTCAACAGGATTGAAACAATAAACAAATAGGAGAAAGTCCGGTTAGTGACAAGGGTCCTGGCGAGCATGAAAACAGGGCGGTGTGCTGGAGGACAGCAGTGTGGTACTTCACCCCGAGCTGGAGGACCTCCCTGAGGAGGTGATCCTTTAGCTGAGAGCTGCGTGATCAGAAGGAGCTCATCACGCGATGGTCGGGGGCAAGGCAGGGCCAGCTAGAGTGTGCATGCCTGAGGTGGAGTGAGCGTGTGCCGGGCACAGGCCCAGAAGGCAAGCCAGCATGGCACAGGGGTGTGTGGGTGAGCAGGAACGTGGTACCGCATGCAGTGGGGACAGTGTGTGACCAGGAGCCCAAATGTGCTGTGAGAAGTGCTCTGTTAGTTGAAGGGAAAAGAGTCTTTGTGGGCCAGTGGTCAGGGCAGCTTCCTGGAAGAGGAGAGCTTTGAGCCACCATTGGGTGGCTCATGCTTCCTGCATGTCCCTGGTCTGCGCTAAGCGCCATGGATGGTTGCAGTTTGAACTGGAAAGGAGATGTGCAGAAAAGCTGGGGAGTTACCTGGGAAAGGCCAGCTGGCCCCCAGACAGCTTCCCATCAGGGGACACTCATCACCTTAGCAAGCCAGCTGTAGTCCTCGGCCTGGATCTCCACCTGCAGGCTCAGAAACCTGACTCAGCACAATGAGGGCCCTTCCTGTTCTTAGGGCCCCGCACGCGATAGGCAAGGGTGCAGAGGCTGATGGAACGAATGCCACCCTATGAATTTACATGGAAAAATAGAGAACTGATTCAACGTACTTTTCCGGGAGCCAGACCAAATGGGACACCAGGTTATCATTAGCCTGTTGCTGGGACTTCCAGGAATCGCGCAGTGGGAGTTAGTTGGTAGTGAGTGTCATTAAGCTCTAAGAGCCTGAAGACTCATCGGCATGTCTGGGCTGACCCTTCGCCAGGCCTGCGAGGTGTGTTAGAGCCAGCACTGTCTTCTCTTGGTGCAGCAGTGTGGGTATATCTGACCATCCTTTTTCTCTGTTGCCTCATTGACTGGCCCTTCTTCTGATGTGTTAACAACATGAGTCAGGACGTCAATGTAGACTTGGGAACTGTTCTGTTTCTTTGTGGTGACTTTGTATCTTTGAGCTGATTCGTTAGAGGACACCCAGTTTCACATTTCCATTTTTTCTCCTGAGTGGTGGGGAGAACCTTGTTTCCCTCGTGTAGTGACAGAGACCTCCCAAGAACCCCAGTTTATTCACTTGTAATATGAGGAGGATCATCCTCACTTCAGGGAGAGCTAGAACTGTACTAATACAGTAGCCACTAGCCACATAGAGCTATTTAAATTTAAATTAATTAAATTAAGCAAAAATTCATTAGCCGCCTTTCAAGTCCTCAGGAGCCACATGTGACATCAGACAGTGCAGATCTAGGACGTTTCCACCATCACAGAATATCGTATCTAGAGAGTTCAATGAAACACAGTACATGGCGCAGAGTTCAGCAAGTGGTTGCTGGGATTGGTGGCCTGGCGGTGGGAAAGGCTAGAGAAGATGTGGCCTCTGGCCAGGAGGTTTGCTAAGTGAGATAAGATGAGACATGTCTTTATGAATCGACCCACAATAAGATCATAGTAGACCAGAGGGGCCTATGTGAGTTGAAAGATTCCTTCTAGGCTCGCTGAAGCTTGAGGAGGACAGAGAAGGGACTGAGAAGGTGTGCTGGAGGCTGGGGTAGGGGTAGGCTCCATGGAGAAACTGAATCTTAAGCTGGGCCTTGCTTTAGTTCTTTAAGAAGGAAACCATCCAGACTTCTCCTGTCACCTACTCCTCTTCCTTTGTTGCTCCTTCTAACCAGGATTTTTCCTGGAATTCATCAGCTACAAGGAAAAATTAGAACCCAAAGTTCTAAATCCCCTTGAATGCCCTTGGAGATGTTCTCTGCACTCCCGCTAACTAGGGGAGGAAGAAGAAGCAGGGTTGCTCTAAAGAGCATCAGGGTTCTCTAGAGCCGTTTGTGCAATCATTCTCCTGTTTCCATGACAACTGCTTGACCAGGCCAACACTCTGTAATGTCTCATACAAGAATTTTCAGTTGTTCATAAAATACAACAGGAAGAAAAAAATCACAGGAATATTCGGAGAGAATGAATTGAAGATGATGTGAATGTATGCGTATGGGTGTGCAGTATTAAGTAGAAACCAGGGGGCCCAAGAGCTTGCTTTTTTCCTTCCTTCATGTAGCCATTTATTCTTTCATTCATCCATCCATTTATTTAACATTTATTGAGCAACTACTCTGTGCCAAGCACTGTGCTCTAGGCTCTGGAGGGACAGAGGTGAATGAGACTCTCTAGGCGCTCATGGTTTAGTGGAAGACAGATTCAAATGTAGAAAGTTATAGTACAGTGTGGTGTATACTCACATGCTGGGGTATAGGTAGATGTCGAGTGCTCTAGGAGCATGGAGGGAGGGCCAGGGAATGCTTATGCAGCAGGAACATGAAGCTGGGTCCTGAAGAATAAGTGAGAATTGATCCCCAGGAAATAATGGCCAAGGGCATTCCAGACAGAGGAAGCGTCACGAGCCCAGGGAAGAGAAAATACATCCAGAGTATGTTTTAATGGGAAATAGCGTGATGTTCTGTGGCTTGGAATTGTTGCAAGATGGTGTTGGAAGGAGGTGATAATGGAAAAGGAAGCAAGACTGTATTGTGAATATCATGCTAATTTGGAATTTGGAATCTGACTTATAGGTAAGCTGTGTTCTAGAAAGTTTTTAATCAAGAGAGTGATGAAGGTAATCTGGCTGTGGTTAGGAGTATGCATTGGAGGGAGAAAGGCTGGAGATTGGGATACTATTTTGGAAGCTATGACAATAGACTAGGAAAGAGAGTCTCTGAGGGCCTGATCCAGGCTAGTGGGGATGGACAGAAGGGGACAAATTCATGAATGACTTGGGAGATAGAATAGACAAGACTTACATTGGTTGGGGATCACATAGGAGGGAGGAATCTAGGAAGACTCCCTGGTTTCTTACTTGAGCAACTGGGAGTCAGTGGTCATTAAAGGGACCCTAAGCTGTGTTTAGGGAGTAGGTGATGGCCCAGTATAGGACATGTGGAGGTGGAGGAAGATAGTATATTCGAGGTAGAGCTGTTTGCCCTGCCTTTGGGAAGAGTGTGGGCCTGAGGCTTAGGGGACAGATCTGGGCCCAAGATAAAGGTTATCAGGTAAAACTGGAAGTGGAGGAGGTCAGCCAGAGTATGTTGAGAGAGCAGCAGAAATCTGAAAAATACCAATATTTGAGGAATTGGCCAAAATTGTGAAACCTGTCTGGGAAAGAGTTTAAGGAGTATGGTTGGTGAAGGAGGAGGAAAATCAGGAGAGATGGTATTAGGAAGTCAAAGAAAGAGTATGTGTTAGAAGGAAGGAGTGAGCAACAACATCATGTCTTGCAGAAAAGTCTAAGGAAATAAGGAAGAAAGAAAGTCAATTAAATTTCTGTTTAATTAACTTTATTTCAATATAATGCATATACAATAAAATGCATCCATTTTAAATACAATTCGATGATTAACCACCACCACAAACAAGAAATAGGATATTTCCACCATCCCAAAGAGTACCCTCATAACTCTTTGCAGTCAACCCCTCTCCACCTGACTGTTCTGGCCCTAGGCAACCACTGTTCTGATTTTTGCTACTAATAGATGATCAGCTTTGTCTTTTCAAGAATTCCACATAAATGGAATCATACAGTATATACTTTTATATCTGGCTTTTTTCACTCAGCATGAAGTTTTTTGAGATGCCCCCATGTTGTTGCATGTATTGGGTTATTTCTTTTTATTGCTGAGTAGTATTCCAGTGTATGGATATCCATTCACATAGGGACAGACATTTACGTTGTTTCCAGTGTGGGGCTGTTATGAATAAAGCTGCTGTGAACATGCATATACAGTTCTTTGTGTGGACAAATATTTAGGGTAAGTACCTAGGAATAGAATTACTGGGTCTTATGGTAAGGGTATGATTGGCTTTATAGAAAACTGTCAAGGGCCGGCCCTGTGGTGCAGTGGTTGAGGTCGGCGTGCTCTGCTTCGGTGGCCCGGGTTCATGGGTCCAGATCCCGGGTGCGGACCTACACCACTCATCAAGCCATGCTGTGGCGGCAACCTACACACAAAATAGAGGAAGATTGGCACAAATGTTAACTCAGGGCCAATCTTTCCCAAGCAAAAAGAGGAGGATTGGCAACAGATGTTAGCTTAGGGCTAGTCTTCCTCACCAAAAACAAAAACAAAAACAAAAACAAAACAAAGCAAAAAGACTGTCAAACTGTTTTCCAAAGTTTGGCATTTTACATGCCAAACAGCAATGTAGGAGAATTCTAGTTGTTCCACGTTCTCACCAACACTTGGTATTGGCAGTCTTTTTAATTTGAGTCACTTCAGTGGGTGTATAATGGTATCTGATTGTGGTTTTAATTTGCATTTCTCTGAAGACTAATCATGTTAAACATTTTTCATTTGCTTGTTAACCATTCACATATTGTATCATGTGAAGTATCTGTTTAAATCTTTTGCCCATTTTCTGATTGGGCTATTTGTCTTCTTTTTAGTAACTTGTAGGAGTTCTTTATCTACTCTAGATGCCAATCTTTTATCAAGTATATCAAATAAATGTATTATGAATATTTTTTCCCAGTTTGTGGGTTGCCTTTTCATTTTCTTAATGGTGTTTTTTGAAGAAAAGTTTTAAATTGTGTTTTAGTCAAGTTAATCAAAGTTTCTTTTATGATTCATGATTATGTCCTATCTAAGAAATCTTTGCCTCCCCAAGTTTGCAAAGATTTTCTACTGTCTTTCCTTCTAGAAGTTTCAATAGTTGTAGCTTTTACTTTTAGGTCTGAATTAATTTTTGAATATGGTTTGATGTATAGATCAAAGTTATTTTTTGTTTTTTGCTTATAACTCTGTTTGTTCCACTACCATTTATTAAAAAGATTATTCTTGGGCCAGCCCCGTGGCTTAGCGGTTAAGTGCGCGCGCTCCACTGCTGGCGGCCCGGGTTCAGATCCCGGGCGCGCACTGACACACCGCTTCTCCTGCCATGCTGAGGCCGCGTCCCACATACAGCAACTAGAAGGATGTGCAGCTATGACATACAACTATCTACTGGGGCTTTGGGGGGAAAAAAAATAAATAAATAAAATCTTTAAAAAAAAAAAAAAAGATTATTCTTTCATATTGAATTTCCTTGGCACCTTTGGAGCAAATCAGTTGTCCGTGAATGTGTGAGTCTTTTTGTGCACTCTCTATTCTGTTCCATTGATCTGCTTGTTCATGCTTACAATAATATCATACTATTTTGATTATTGTAACCTCATAGTAAGTATTGATATCGGGTAGGGTAAGTCCTTGAACTTTGTTTTTCCTTCTCAAAATTGTTTTGGCTATTATATCCTTTGAATTTCCATATAAATTTTATAATCAGCTTGTGAATTAAAAAATAACCCTGGAATTTTTATTGTGATTGCATTGAATCTATAGGTCAACATGGGGAAAATGACATCTTAACAATATTAGGTCTTCCAATCCATGAACATGGTATGTCTCTCCATTTAATTAGGCCTTTTTAATTTCTCTCACTAATGTTTAGTAGTTTTCTGTTTATAGGGCTTTTACTCATTTTGTTAGATTTATTCGCCAATCCTCCTTTTTTGCTGAGGAAGACTGGCCCTGGGCTAACACCCGTGCTCGTCTTCCTCCACTATATATGGGACACTGCCACAGCATGGCTTGACAAGCAGTGTGATGGTGCACGCTCGGATCCGAACCCCGGGCTGCTGCAGCAGAGCATGCACGCTTAACCACTACACCACTGGGCCAGCCTCTTAACAGGATTTTTACAGGGCAAAAGTTTTAAATTTGATGAAGTCCAATAACATATCAATTTTTTTCTTTTATGGATCATGCTTTTGGTGTTATGTCTAAGAATTCTTCAACCAAACCCTGGGTCCTGGAGATTTCCTCTTATGTTATCATATAAAAGTTTTAGAGTTTTATGTTTTACATCTAAATCTATGACCCAATTTGAGTTCATTTTTGTACAAAGGTTTAGCTTGAGGTTCTTTTTCTTTTCTTTTCCCTGTTTTTTTGTTTTTTTTTTTTTGCTTATAGATATCTAGTTACTGCAGCACCCTTGGTTAAAAAGATTAACCTTCCTCTGTTGCATTGTTTGTGAACATTTGTCAAAAATCAGTTGGTTGTACTTGTGTGTGGCTGTTCCTGGGTTCTCTATTCTGTTCCATTGATGTATATGTTTATCCCTCTGCCAATACCACCACAGTCTTGATTAATGTAGATATAAGTCTAAAATCAGGTAGAGTGATTCTTCCCGCTTTATTATTCTTTTTCACAATTGTTTTAGCTATTCTAGTTCCTTTGCCTTTCCATAGCTATCCTGCTAGAGTCCTTTGATGAACAAAAGTTTTCAATTTTGATGAAGTCTAATTTTCTTTTTGGTTGCTTGTGCTTTAGGTGTCATATCTAAGTAACCATTGCCTAATCCAAGGTTATGAAGATATATACCTATGTTTTCTTCTATGATTATTTTTATAGTTTTAGCTCTTATATTTAGGTCTATGATCTATTTTGAGTTAATTTTTATATTTGGTCTGTTAGAGGCCCAACATTATTCTTTTGAATGTGGGTATCTAGTTAACTGTCTCAGCACTATTTGTTGAAAATGCTATTCTTTCTCCATTGAGTTGTTTTGGCAGCCTTATCGAAAATCAATTGACCTTAAATATATGGGTTTATTTCTGGACTCTCTATTCCATTGTCTAATGTCTGTCCTTATGCCACTACGATAGTCTTGACTATTGCAGCTTTGTAGTTTAAGTTTTGAAATTGGGAAGTGAGAATCCTCCAGATTTATACTTGAAGATTGTTTTGGCTATTTTGGCTCCTTTGCATTTCCATAATGTATTTTAGGATCAGCACGTCAATTTCTGCTGCAAAAAAAAAAAAAAAAAAAAAAAGCCAGCAGATATTTTGATAGAGATTGCAGTGGATCTCTAGATCAATTTGGGGCACTTTCTTTTTTTTTTTTTTAAGATTTTATTTATTCCCCCCAAAGCCCCAGTAGATAGTTGTATGTCATAGCTGCACATTCTTCTAGTTGCTGTATGTGGGACGCGACCTCAGCATGGCCAGAGAAGCGGTGTGTCGGTGCGCGCCCGGGATCCGAACCCGGGCCGCCAGCAGCAGAGTGCACACACTTAACCGCTAAGCCACGGGGCCGGCCCTGGGGCACTTTCTTAACAATGTTAGGTCTTCTTGGTCTTCTGAACAAGGTTTTATTTTTTATTTAGGTCTTTAATTTCTTTCAAGGATGTTTTGTAGTTTTCAGTGTACAAGTCTTCCACTTCTTTTGTTAAATTTATTTGTAAACATTTTATTCTTTCTGATGCTTGCCTGTGTGCTCTTTAAACAGGGTGGCCTCATCATGAACAGAACATTCCAGGAAACCATCCGTCTACACATCAGTTTCGTTGGTTGTAAAAGAAGTCTGGGGCGCTTATCTTTATGATTCCCTAGGTTTTTTTTCCCTTTCAGTTTTTAGTGTGTATTTTGAATTTGCTTGGAACAGGCCCCCTGTGCCATATGTATTAGTTAATTTGCAGCCATCATTAGGGCGTCTTAACAGTAAGGGAGACAAAGGATTTGGAGAAGAAAGGAGTCCAACAGAACTTTGCCTTGCTGGTAACTTTTTCCTGGCTGTGTGATCTTGCGTAAGTTAGTTCATCTGCGCTGCAGTTTTCTCATTTGTCAGTTGGGGCTGTTTTTGAGGATTCAGTAAGCTAAGTAAATGAAAGCTCCTGAAATATTGCTAGTCCCCATTGGCCCATTCCCTAGATTGATGTGTTAGAAACAGTCCAGTTGGAAACTTGTGGTGCCTTTTAGCTCTTCCCAACTTTTCACTGTGATAATTTTCAAATACATGGAAACATTGAAATCATCTTCTTGTATTCCTGATTCTGGATTAATCCATATCTTCTCCCTCCTTAGCACTACCTCTGGCCTGGGCAAGGATAGCTTTTTTCCCTCCCCATTTAATTATTTCTGCCCCCACTTCCTCCTTGCGACATTGCAGTGAAAATGTGGTCTACCACTTCAACCCAGCTGTCTTTAGCCAAAGAGACTAAAGCTATCAAAGCTAGGAATTTACTGCTTGAAAATGGGGTAGAATTCTCAATAGTTCCCTTTCGGTAGCTCAGATCAATCCTGAGCCCCTAGTACCAGGGAGCAAAGGAGCAAAATGGGGGTCTTTCTGTAACAGGCATTCACCATCTTCTGTAATCTGGTCTCAGCCAAGTGGATCTGAAGCTGTTTTCCCAACAGGATCTGATTCTTCCCTCTTCTGGGTGGAGTTCCTCTTCACTCCTCGCCACCTTTTCCCATTCATCTCCCCTCCAAAATCCACTTTAAATACCACCCTTTCCAGAAACTTTCCCAATTCCCCTCAGCCAGGTTTCCCCCCTACTTCCTCTACCTGTTTCCTGCTCACACCAATTAACACTTTCTTTTTATCTATTTAAGCATCATTCCATCTTTTCTAGATCTCAAGCTGACTAGCTTGAAGACAGGGCCTCATCCTGTCCACATGTGCTCTGTCCAGCCTGGCACAGAATGTAGGCGCTCCATGTACACCTGCTGGACCACTGACCTGAGGCAGGTGGATGCTTGATCCATTTTCCGAGGTGAGCTCTGATTAACGCTGAGCGTGCAAGTTCACCTCACATTAAGATACTGGTTATTTTTTTTTGCTGAGGAGGATTTGCCCTGAGCTAACATCTGTGCCAGTCCTGCTCTATTTTGTATGTGGGTTGCTGCCACAACACAGCTGAGGAGTGGTGTAGGTCTGCACCTGGGAACCAAACCTGGGTCACTGAAGCAGAGTGTGCTGGTCCTAAGATACTGGGTATTTTTGTTGAGACAATGTAAAATAGTAGAAAGAACAAACAGGAGCTTGAATTAGCTCCTCGAAGAGGGCTTGCTTGCTTTAGCCTTTAGCAGACTATCATACATGGTGTAAAAAGCTCTATAACAAAAACAAGGAAGACCTGCCAAATGATGCTAAAACAGCTAATAGTATTCTCCTAATTTTTCAGTTGTTCATAGCCAATGTAATTCAGTTGGAAGGACCGTAACCTCTCCATTTTTTTTAAAATAATTTTTATTTATTGATTGATTTTTCCCCCAAATCCCGAGTAGATAGTTGTATGTCATAGCTGCACATCCTTCTAGTTGCTGTATGTGGGACGCGGCCTCAGCATGGCCGGAGAAGTGGTGCGTCGGTGCACGCCCGGGATCTGAACCCGGGCTGCCAGCAGCAGAGCTGGCGCACTTAACCACTAAGCCACAGGGCTGGCCCAACCTCTCCATTCTTTTAACACCTAGCACAGAGCGGGACTCACTGTGGTACTCTCTCTCAGCCTTCCAGGTTTTATTTCTACGCAATTTTCCTTTCCTACAACCCTTTCGCCCCACTGACTTCTTGGCGGGCAGTTAGCAAGAACAAAACGTGTACGACAGAGGAACGGCTGCACTGCTGCCCCAGCTTCAGGTACTATCTTTGCAAGTTGTGACAGGCAGACAGGCTCTCTCTCAGGTGCTCAGTCTCATCCCTGTAAGATGAGGGTGATTGGAAGACCATGGGGTCATCCATAGGGGACCATGGAGGAAGGTCCTGTATGCAGCTGTTAAAGGTGAATTAATCAATTCCAGTCAATAAAATTGACACTTAGCTGGGACTTGTAATATTTTTCCCTGAACTTTGGACAAATTTACCACAATCTACTTGTGAATTCACTTTATATAATTAGTTAGGGAGGCTGTAAGCTAGTGCTTGGCTTTTTCCTGAATCCCACGCATCAGGCACTTAAACTGCTGCATTCCAAGACACAGATACGATGGCGAGAAATGAAACAAAGTCGAGTGTCTGTCTCACACAGTTTATTTAACAATAGGTAATAAGAAATCAAATTTAACAGTCTATACAGTGATCCAAAGTTCATATTTATAAGTAATCAACTTTAATTGCATGATTTACAACAGTTGAGGGTTTTTGCTTTCTATTTTCAAGTTTTACAGAAAGTGTGTGTGTGGGGGGCAGGGTGAGGAGGAAGAAAGCAAGCAAAGAAGAAACCCCAGGGACTTTGCATGTTAAAATCATCCCACTGGAATCGTTTCTTACCCTCTTTTTAATTTTTTTCCTTTGTTAGATGTAAAAATAACGAAAAAAATTCTTTCAAGAAACAGAACCACAATATATAATACATCAATTTGGCAGCTGCCCCTGTATATTTTGAAAAAGTCATTTTTCTCTCTACATGTACAAATTATTTTAATACTTGAAGTTTTTACGCTCAGACTTACAGAATAGAAAATTTTCTGGAGCACAAAAGTTGACTTGAAGGGAAGAAGGGGAAATTTTTTTTTTTTTTACATTTTTAAAAGAATGAACATCTTTGCACCCAGAGAAAAAAAACTGGTATTTTAATATATATTTATATATATTTATATATATATAGAATGTAATTTTAAAGTAACATTAACCCCTTTTGTCCTCTGGTTTTAGAAATGTTCTTTTTTAACTCTTCCATAAAGTGAGGAAAATAGGGAAAAATGTCAACCATCTGCACCAGTAAATAATAACTATTAATATTACATATTTTCATTAATTTAAAAAAAATAATAAAACCTATTGGAGGTGCAAGGCAGGAGCATGTGGTGGGCTTCACAGACCTCAGCCTCCTCCCAGTGCACACTTGAACCACACACACAAGGGCAAAAGGCTGGTGGGAACCAGCCATAACAAAAATATATTCTCTGTACTCTGTCATCCCTCAGGTTCATCTTGCATGTTTGCTTTAAACCACAAACAGCTACTGCACAGTTCTTATGTGTTCCAAGGAAAATTGTCTTTTAGGCTAAGAAAGATTCAAAAAAATTGTTTTCAGTACAAAAAGTCTTGTTAAGAGAAAATAATTTTTTTGCTCCCAAAATACTACAAGGTGTCTCTAGTGTATGTCTAGTGTACTCTGTGAGAGGTTTGAATTCAAGTCTGAGTTGTCGGTGCTGAGTCCCAGGTCCGCGGCGCTTGCACCATGGAGGTTTGCCATGCCTGGATTGCTAGCAAGCTGAGAAAGCATCGAATTCTGGTCCGGGCTGGCAAAATGCCCTTGTTCCATGGGGTTCGCCTGGGCAGCTACCAGTCCAGGATGTGGAGAACTGGTCTGTGGGGAAACGTGGTGTGGAGAAGGCTGAGGTTGCATCCTTGGGGAAGGGCTGGAGTGGGGGGGCTGGGACTGCGGCCGTGGAGAAGGGACAGGCTGGGGAGAACGCACTTGATTGGAGAGAGAAGAAGGGATCTGCTGGCCTTGTAGGTGTGGGGACTGAGCCTGGTTTGGGAGCATATGCTGTTGGGGGCTCATGGGGTTGGGCTGAGCAGGGGACCCCATCTGCTGCTGAAGGAGGCGCTGCTGATAGGCCTGCAGACTGGCTCCTGCCTCTGCTCCCAAGGCCTGGGGGAGCTGGCCCATTTGTCCCATGTTCCCTTGCTGCATCTGTTGCATGTGATGCTGCATCCGCTGCTGCTGCTGCTGCTGTTGCTGTGGGGGGTAGCCAACTCCTTGGGGTTGCTGGAACTGGTTATGGTTGGCCATTCCAGGGCCAATTCCCGGCCCTGCTCCCTGCTGCTGCTGCTGCTGCATCATCTGCTGTCGTCTCAAGATGTCTCGGAACTGCGAAGGCATGGTGTTGTGATTCATGTTCATCTGCTGCGCTTGGGGGCTCATCCCCCCCATGGGTGGCTGGAGCTGCTGCTGTGGTTGCTGCTGGGGCAGGCTAGCCCGCTGAACGCCTGCCTGCATGGGATTCATGTTCTGCATGGCTGGATTGGAGTGGACCCCCTGCTGACCTGGCATGGTAGGTGGCTGCAGCCCTGGCTGGCCCTGGGGCATGCCAGGTTGCCCAGGGAGGGGTTGCGAATTAGAGTTGGCATACTTGGCAGCCCGCTGCTTGATGAATGCAGCCAGTAGCTGGGGGTTGGCGTGAAGGATACTAAGCACCTGTTGCTGCTGTAGGGGAGAGCTAGGAGACCTGAGAGTCCGCAAAAGGTTTTGTAAGGCTTGTTGAGACACAGTGCCTGGTTTGAGAGGGCTCACACCTACCTGGCCCAATCCCGGTTGGGGAGCCATGTTCAAGGGCTGACCATGCTGGGCCACTGACATCATGGCTGGCCTTGGCATCCCAGACTGCAGTTGCTGGGACTGAGGCAATCCTCCTTGGGCCCATGGCGGCTGCTGCTGCATCCCTGTGGGCCCCATCCCTGGCTCCAAATGCCCACTGGGACCTCTGGCCATGGGGGGTGGGTTCATACCCATGGGGGCCATTGGAGTCATCTGGGGCATCTGGTGCTGGATTGGCCTTTGAAATATTTGCACATGGGCCATCTGGCGCTGCGTCTCGGCTGCCCTCTGAATCTGCATTGCCATTTCCACTGCTGCAGGTGGGGGCCCTGGAAGGGGTGGCTGAGCAGTCTGAGGAGGGGTTGGAGGGGTCACCGGGCCTGCTGCCTTACCCTGGGACACAGGGCCAGCAGCTTGAGTCCTGGGCAAGTAGGGTGGCATGCTGTTGGGAGGGGTGGGCTGGGGCTGAGAGGGGGGCTGGGGCTGGGGTGTCTGTGGGGTGGTTGGCTGTTGGCCAGTCGGTGTGGTTGGAGTGGCAGGAGTGGGGGAAGGCAGGCCCTGTTGCTGCCCCACCACACCAGTCCGCTGCATGCTGGCCATCCTCCTGCGGAGCATCTGGGCCTGCTGCAGCCGGTGCTGCAGCTGCTGCTGCCGGAGCTTTTGCTTGATGTTTAGGCAGAACGGCACAGGGCACTTGTTCTCCTGGCAGTGCTTGGCATGGTAGCAACACAGGGCAATGAGCTGCTTGCAGATGGGGCACCCTCCATTGGTTTTCCGTTTGCAACCCTTGGTATGCTGCACAACCCGCTTCATCTTCTGGCAAGAGGGCAGGGAGCAGTTGGCATTTCGGCACTGGCAGGCATGGACCAGAGACTGGATGCAGCGCTGGATGCTCAGGCGGCGCGAGTCTCCTGGGCTCTGGGTGGCCGTAGCCTGCTGGTTGTTGCTCTCATCATCTAAGCCGAGACCTAGTTTCTCCATTTTGTGGTCATGGTTTTTAGTGTTATAGCAGGTGATACACAAATCATAATCCTGGGGGATGAAACACAGGTGCAGGTCAACTCTCCAAGATTTAAGTCATTCAAAAGCATTTTACATATTCTGCATGAGCTAAAAAGCCCCTTCTTAGAGAAAGCCTCTTCACCTCTACCACTCAAATATGAGGCTAGCCCCTCTCAGCTTTTTCTATGTCTCACCCCTGGCACTGGAGCCCAGGAAGGTCCCCAGGCCTATCTAACATCTGTTTGCATTGCCTCTCAGGCAGTCGGACCCTACCGCGCTCTCTCCTTCCCCGACCTGGGGGCCTACCTCGCAGACGGTGCAGTGCCAGCGGGTCTCCACGTGGTGCTTGCACTCATTGCAGGTGTAGACAAAGCGGTCCTGGCTCTGGGTGTGCAGCTCCACCAGCATGCACATGGTGGACCACTGGGCTCTTCGGAGTGAAGAGAACTCCAGGTGCTTGTCTCTTGCAAGGGTGAGAAAGGCATCCCGCCCGTCCATCAGATCGCAGGGGATGAGGGGGTCAGGATCCACGATGGGAGGCAAGGAGTTGGCAGCAGGGCCGGCGATGAGACGGATCACAAAGAAGACCTGCAAGAGAGACCATGTCATTCTGACCCTGGAGCAGAGCACCACAAGGCGCTGAATCAGCAGCAGCAGACAGGTGAGTCAGGCCAGATGCCTGGGAGGCTGGTGAACGCTTTAGTGTATTTTACAACCGCATCATCAGGTTAAACGATACCCCCCCCCCCTTTCTCCTGTTTCATGTATTTCTGGTCTCTTCTCTGAGACTGATTACAATGGGCCTAAAATCTACAACTTGCTATCTTTTCTACCTCATTCAGTAATTCCTTCAAAGTAAGAATGGTCTAGGTCAGGTACACACATGCACAGTGGACATTGTGCCTCAAAGTGGTCTACTTTAAGACGCACTCCATGATTTAATCTGAATCTAATCACAAGGAAACAAATTAGACAAATCCAAACTGAGGGACATTCTGCAAAACAATTGGGCTGGACCCTTCAACAAAATGCCCATGTCGTGAAAAAAAATAAGGTTGGGAGCTGAGACATGGCAACTCAACACGACCCACAATCCTTGACTGGAGCCTAAGGACCAGACAGCAGATGGCGGCACTGGGTTAAGTTTCCTGAGTGTGAAACCACAGCGTAGTTGTGCAGAGGACGTCTTCTTTCTTAGAAGGTACTTGCTGAAATAAAGAAAATGTAGCAAAATGTTAACAACTGGTGAATCTAAGTGAAGAGTATGGGAGGGGGTCCTCTATGTAACTTTAAGTTTGAGGAGGAAAAAAAAACTGGTGGGGGTGGGAAAGATAAAAACCCCAAACCTCAGTCCTCGCTGTGGAAGCAACAAAATTTTTGTTCATTGAAGTGTGAAAACACACAATAACCATTAAATCCCATAACCATTAGTGTAAAGGCTGCAACAGAAAGCTGGTATTATGTATGTATTTGAAATTAATTAGTATATAACTATAAACTCTTATTAAACTAATAAAATGTAAAATGGTACCTTCAAGAGATCAGGAACTTGTGAGCAACTGCTGTATTGCCTACTATATTCTACCAGTTTTTTAGAGACTGAAAATCTGGGCAAACTGGCAGTAACAATTGTGATATACTTGGGCAGCAATGTTTGCATAAAACAAGAGTCTTTTAATAAGATACATTTCTAGAAAAAGAACATAGGACAAGAGACCACACACTGAGTAGAGACACATATCAAACAGACGCCTAGAGTTAAAAGCACCAAGGGAGGACTGGGATGTGTTTGACCCTGTAATACTGGGTTTAAGACCGTGACTCAAAGAAAACACTCATAAAGCAAGGAAGAGCATTTTGAAAATGTGATGCACAGGAAAGCACAGAATCTAACAAGTGGGGAATGCCTGGAACAACCCATTCAAAATAGACGCAAATAAAACCATCTGACTCCCTAGGAAGTCTTCACTATGGCCAACCACCCAATACCAACCATCATGATTGATTCCACTGTACGTCATGCTAGATAGCCAGGACAATACTTGAATTTAACCTAAACTGACAACTTTAGACTCTAATTCCTAACAGGTGACTACTACCTATGTCTTCTTCAGATTAAACGAAGTCATAGAATGTGTCCACAATTTAAGTTGAACCTATTACAAAATAGGTAAAACCCTTTACCCTGAGGGCGTTTCCCAACTGCTCTGTTACACTAGAATTTTGTGATACTAAATATTGCTTGAAATAGCTAATAATTATTAATTGTTGATAATTATCTAAGTGAGGCACTCACTAGAACTAAGGAATCTTTCCATTTCACGAGCATGGCTAATGGTATTAGGCCTCTCTCATCTTAGGCTATCCTGTTGACCATAGTTCTTTAATCTTAAATAAAAAAGGAGTTGGGGTAGAGGAGTGATGTGGGGGGAAAGATGCTTTGAACAGCTTTATAGGTGAAGCACCATTATAATAAATACCTCTCTAAAGAAGGGTTCTGGGGGCCGGCCCAGTGGCACAAGCAGTTAAGTGCGCGCGCTCCGCTGCGGCGGCCCAGGGTTCGTTGGTTTGGATCCCAGGCGCGCACCAACGCACTGTTTGGCAAGCCATGCTGTGGTGGCATCCCATATAAAGTGGAGGAAGATGGGCACGGATATTAGCCCAGGGCTAGTCTTCCTCCGCAAAAAAAGAGGATGATTGGCAGATGTTAGCACAGGGCTGATCTCCTCACCAAAAAAAAAAAAAAGAAGGGTTCTGCATAACTGTTTCTCTCCCAAAGACTGCTTAATCAATTTGGTTGTAATAAAAAAACAACAACAACAAAAAACTGACATGAATTACCCTTCAAGACTCCTCACCTTACCAATGATGATGCTGAAGGGAAAAAAAACTCCAACACATCCAGTTACATTCCCAAACTACCTACAACAAATGGGCAATTTGAATAACAAAATAATTCAAAGTTTTAACTCCTCTGAGAAGGGGCTACAAGTGCACAGTGTATGAAAGTTGAACTTTCCTTTAGTTCTCTCCACTTCCCAATTCACTTTCAGAAAGGCAGTCAACATTTTTATTCATTTGTTTTGCCAAAGTTCCATTACAGACAAACTGGAATGCCCAATGGAGTTCTAAGGAGCTTGGTTTAAAACAAAAGAACAAAAATATCCAATAAGCCCATCTCCTTAACAACAGACAGAGGTACAAACATAAGGAGATTACAAACAGGGTTAGACTCACTATGCTTATCCTTTTAAAACAAGACACAATCCAACACCATCTAGATTTATAACACAGCTGCAAATCAAAGAAACCTTATTATTGCCTGTTCTTACCACCCAGTCTAGCCATCCTCTTTTCTTTCTTCTGAATTTCAAGTGGCCTGGTGTTCCTGTCACACATGCCAAACACGGTGGGCAGTGTTTCAGAAACCTTGCCCTGTTTCCCCCAAACGTGGTGGCTGCATCTTACCTCTTTATGTTTCTCCATGGTGGCGTACAGCTTCTGCGAGAGGTCATTGGAGACATTAGGCATGCCTGGCTTCTTCTTGTTGCCCCTACTCAGGCTGCTCTTGTTTTTGCTAGTTTTCTTATTATTCTTCTTTTTAGCATTTTTGCTGTCACCCTTTGTCACCTGTAGGTTAGCACAAAGGGGATAAGAAAATGTTAAGTTTTTGTTAAGAAGTGATCTGAATGATACTAATGGTAGCAAGACTTTCCTTTCTTTGAACCCAGAGATCATAATCTTATGCCTTTCACCAGCTGCTCTCTTCACTCACTCTTTTTTACAATAAACTAATGTTACTAATGTTTGTGCACTGATTTTCTCCCAGTGAAGAATCCCTGCACTAAAACCCTTCATTAAGACAATGGCAGCCTTAGCTTTTTGACTAAAAGAGCTTGGACTGATCCATCCTATCCCAGATTTGAGGCTAGGAAACGGTGAGTGGCAATGTGGGGTAGTGAATAGTGCAGGCAATTGGGGAGCCAAAGACCACGGCTTCATTTCCTTCCACTCGTTCTAGAATTTTGAGTCTACTATAAAAACAACCACCACCTTTAAAAATGGTCAATCAATGAAATGAAACTACTAGGCTGTAACAAGTTCTTTAACAGACTATTTAAAAGTGACTTTAACAGGTCAGACTCACTGAGGGCAATTCTAGATACGCTATGGGGAAATAACTGACCAGGAAAAGCTCCTCAGATGATTCTCCTACAAAGCCAGGTTCTGTATGGGGGACTGCAAAACTCAGGCCCAGGTCTGTTTTTGTATGGCTAAGAATAGTTTTTACATTTATAAAATGTTACCAAAAAAAAAAAAAAAGCGCTGGAGACAATATATGGCCTGCAAGGCCCAAAATATTCATAATTTGGACCTTCACAGAAAGTAAAGCTTACCAACCCCTTTGCTCTATATAGGTAATTTTCTATCAGTTTTTCAGGGTTTCCTTTCTTCTGTTTCCATTACTGGAAATCCAAGATTCCATTTAAAAAGGGGGTCTGATGCTAAAAAGGTTTAAAACCACGGAAACAGAACCATAGTAACTTATCTAAGTCAATATTTCTTGTCCAATTTAAAGAGCTTTTTCACATCTCAAAGCTTTAAGACCAAGCTGAAAGTTTCAGCTCACTTCTGGCTTATACATGAGAATCAAAGCAGAAGCTGGAAAGGAAAATGCAAAAAAGCCCTTACATCTGTGCTTTCATTGCTGGTGTTCTCCTCTCGCTTTCTCTCTTCCTCCTCCTGTTCCAGTTCCTTAATGCTCTCTTCCAGAACATTGGGCCAGAAATCACCCTCGAAGTAAGGCAATTCCTTCGCACTTGTTAATCGATCTTCAGTAGCTTGTTTAAAAATATCCTGTGAAAATACCCATGTACAAATAGGAATTTATATTGCCTTAAAAAGCATTTATTATACAGAAGCAGTCACAGCTAATGGACATAAGAAACAAGAGGGATTAAAATGTCTTCTGAAAGGGACCAGCCCAGTGGCACAGTGGTTAAGTTCACATGCTCCGCTTCGGTGGCCCAAGGTTCGCAGGTTTGGATCCCTGGCAGGGACCTATGCACCGCTCATCAAGCCATGCTGTGGCGGTGTCCCATATACAAAATAGAGGAAGATGGGCACAGATGTTAGCTCAGGGCCAATCTTCCTCACCCCCCCCCCCAAAAAAAGGTCTTCTGAAAGGTGGTAGAGATTTTGTATCTAAGCTTCATGCCTGGGGAGACAGTTTCATAACAGTGAAAGGGGCTTGTCTGAGGTCAGTATTTCTGGTTTTCTCTTTCCTCTACCCACAAAGACAGGGAGATTACCTAACTTTACATAACCAAGCGGCAAATTATCCTGCTAGGACTAGTGGCGGAGGCATCATCACTCTCACCATGGCCTTTACCACTCCTGATGACAGAACGCAGTGTGATGTGAGGCAGTGCCTGCCTTGCATCCACTCTTGAAATTTCAGCAGCTTCCACTTGAGAAATATGTTCAAAACAACCCAAACTACAAACACTGGAAAGTATATGGCTACAGAATGATTTGCTGTGCTGCTTGGGCAAACATCCAGTTAATGTTTTCCTTCCCATCAGTAAAAACAGGTAAGAAATTTAGTAGTACACGTTTTTATCATGAAATACCCTAGAATTATGAATGGCTATTAAGAATACATTTTTTAATTATTTTTAATTAGGTATTTGTTGATCTAAGACTTGCTTAAAGCCTAGTTTTTCTTACTTTGAAAGTCTGTACAGAGAAGTAAAGAGAATATTGAAAACTGATATACTCACCTGACTAGAGTTAGCAATTTGAAAACATTTTGCCAGATAAACTTTATCTTAATACAACAATTCAGGCAAAATAAAAACATTTTATAAAATTAGCATAATTTTACAAATTACATGGAAAAGGGAGAACAAGCAGAAGAGTTTTGTTAAGATAGTGAAATGGCAGAATACAGAGCAGCAGGATTAGTACATTTCCAGTTCTAGCATTCCCTCACTCCTCCTGACCTTGTAGTCATGGACAATTCGCTCGGACACAGCCTTGTCAAGCATCTTTTTGTACCACTCCTGCAGTCGCTTGGGCTTGGGTATCTTCTGGTCAGGAGGATGGCAATGGAAGATATAGTCGTCTCCTTCACTTGGGGGACATGCCCAAATATGCCCTGTTGTATATCTAACACCACAAAGAGAAGGAACATTCAAGAGGAAAGATCATCCATTCTAGAATGTTAAACTTCAAACCACAAAGTGGAGTCAGTACAGAAACCAAGGAGTTTTCCTAAGACAACAGGAAGTATACAATTTAGTATCAGATCAAAATTCTTAGGCCAGAACTAGGCATAACCCACAGCACTAACAATGCATCTCACATTGCCTAATTCTTCTTGGAGACTAGCCCTTGATCCAAAAATGCCAAATATGCATTTCAAGACCAAATGAAAGCTACAACGCAAGGGAAAATGGATTCATTTCAACAAGAGAGCAAAGGAAATGCAAAATGTTAAGTGGAATAACCTGCAAGGAGAGGTGGTGAATATTCTCAAGCACATATATATCTGGAAGGTAAGGAACCAGTCTTGATGCATTTTTATATCTCCAGACCTTACTTTGTGTTTGTTTTTGATATCCCAGGTGTAAAAGGATCAAATGCAGCCTAAGGTTCTGGCCCTAAATGAGTAACAATCAACCTTCAAATCAAACTGTACCTAACAGCTTACTTGTACAAAAAACTAATCTGGAATGGGTGCAATGAGGATATTTTCCATTTCCTTCCTATTGGCAACATTAACATCAAAGAATCTCCAACCAAGCTGAAATTATAGTTATACTAGACGGAAACCAAAGGTGAGGAAAAAAAAAAAAGCAAAAAGTCACATTTGCATGTTTTACCCTGTGTCTCACCACAATATCACAGTGGTAATTTAATTATTTTTAAAATAGCATTTGTTATCAATATGCTTACCCCAATTTCTTGACGTATTCTAAATATCCAATTAGAATTTCATGATAGACTGCAGTCCTCAAGCATTTAGGACGAAAGAAATGAACACTATCGAGGTATGATATGTATACTCTCCTATACCAAATGGGGAGAAGGAAACCAAGTCAAGTCTCATAATGATATGGCTAAAAACAGTCTCTTCTGTGCTCTCTGCTCACCCTGTCATTTGTAATGCTCATCACACAGTGTTATAGTTAGGTAAGGGACTAGACTGTGAACCCCTGGGGGCATTTAGTGAGCCTATGGCTCTGTTCTAGTCTCAGCACCTAGTAGTACCTGAAACATAGTGTACCGGTTAAGATTTACGGATCCAAATGTATTCTGGCAGCTTTCTTATTTTGGCCTTTAAGAAATTCTAAACCATATCCTACCCCATTTGTATGACATTCTTTCTTTCACATACCTCTCAGTAAGGTACTGAACACAAT
This sequence comes from Diceros bicornis minor, assembly GCF_020826845.1. Lineage (NCBI taxonomy): Eukaryota > Metazoa > Chordata > Mammalia > Perissodactyla > Rhinocerotidae > Diceros > Diceros bicornis. The sequence continues at coordinate 9,221,161 of NC_080764.1, forward strand.
CACAAAATCTCGATTTGAGCTCATTCTCTGAAAAGTAGTGAATTTATTTCCCATTTCCAATTTCAGGCTGCTATTCATATCCCTTTCTTTATTACTATGACCAAAGAAGAGCAGTATTTTCTGTCTTTACTTTTTTTTCTGTTTTACTTCAATACTACACTTGAGAATTTGCTTTTCGAAACCAAGCACATCAAACATTTCTTGCCCCTTATGCTTTTTCACCTATTACAACCTCAAACTCCCACACAAATTAGAAGGAAGCCATAGTAAGTCCTACCTCTGGTTGGGTGGAGGGCAGTCAGAGCCATACTCTTGAACATGCATGCCAAAGAAGCACAAATCAACACCATCAATCTCTTCAAAGGCAAAGAGGGCTTTGGTTCGATATGGAAAGGATTCTGCCATCTCTCCACTATCTACAAACCTACACAATTCAGATTGGAGGGAAAAACCATTACATCTCATTCAGATTAGAATCATCAACAGTAACCGTGTACGAGCAATCGTGGATCCACAAGAGAAGACGAGGGAAAATTACTAGACACCTTGCTTTCATGCCTGGTTTGACTTCCACAGTTTTGTCAGAAGCATGAACTACCCGAACAGTGACTTCTCCTGACTCAGGGTGACTTTGTCGCCTCAGAAATTCATTCACACGATTCTCCAGAAAGGTGCCAAGCCTGGTGGATGGCAACCCTAGAAACATAAAAGTTAAAAGTTTGTAGTAACCAAGGTGCAAATTTATTATTGTCAGTCTTAAGGTTCAATATCAAATCTCATTTCTGCTTTTTCAATACAAACAGGATAACTTGCTGGATTTCGCTAAAAGTTGGCAATGTAGTCAATACTTTAAAAAAATTCTTTTTAATATGGAACACTTCACAAATTTGTGTATAATCTTTGCACAGGGGCCATGCTAATCTTCTCTGTATCATTCCAATTTTAATTTATGTACAGTTACAGCAAGCACGGTAGTTAATACTCTTTACACGTTATTTTCCCCAACTTTTTATTTTGAAAATTTTCCAATTTCAGAGAGTTAAAAAATAGAAGAAGGGGCCGGCCCGGTGGCGCAAGCGGTTAAGTGCGCGCGCTCCGCTGCGGCGGCCCGGGGTTCGCTGGTTCGGATCCCGGGTGCGCACCGACGCACTGCTTGGTAAGCCATGCTGTGGCGGCGTCCCATATAAAGTGGAGGAAGATAGGCACCGATGTTAGCCCAGGGCCGTCTTCCTCAGCAAAAAAAAGAGGAGGATTGGCGGATGTTAGCTCAGGGCTGATCTCCTCACAAAAAAAAAAAAAAAAAAAAATAGAACAAATCTCCATATGCACTTTGCTTCGATTGTAATACTATTTTAAAATAACAATGGTTGGGTATTATGAGAAACCTTACAGGAATAAAAGCAAAAAAATTCCAAAGGCATCTACAAAACTAAACCAAATACTATAATAAGATAAATTAACATCAATTAATTATATGATAAAATTTTTTACTACCCCACACCCCCCGCCCTGAAAAGATCACGTAGGCCTAAAAGCAGCCCCTACTAATGGCATGGACAAAACTGAGGGAATCACTCATGGGATGGCAATTCTGGACAAATATTTCCACATCCGGCCCCCATTAGGAAATGCCCCAAATATGGAGAAACGCAGGAACAAGAAAAACACATATCCTGCATTTTATAAATCCTGATCCTTGAAAATTTTTTTCTTAAGTCTAATGAATTTCACACCAAAAATTACATTCTAGTTCAACTTTAAGCAGATCATAGAAAAATTATTAAGATTTTTACTTTGGTTAAATATTTTAAATAAGGATGAAACAAAGTAATTCATTTTGGATGGTTTGTTCTCAACTTTGCTTCAGTGAAGTTTTGCCAAGATTCAGCTGTAAGAATGAAACTTACTTTTAGCAGAAAACTTATTTTCTTTCCTAGTTCGTGCAGTTTTCTTTAAACAGCCATCACAGACAAATCTAAAATGTAAACCAAGATTTTGCTTAGACAACTGAGACAAACATTTAAAGTAATGTATACTACAAAATCTACCTTATGTAACCATAAAGTTAAAATTCAAAAGACAACCTGGGAGAAATATTTCCAAATATGTAATAAAGACTTAATACAACTATATACAAAGAGCTTTTAGCAATCATTAATTAAAAAAAGGATAAAAAACCTAATTGAAAAACAGGCAAAACACATGAAGAAATGTGTTGTTATTAATGCCACCAAGTCAATTCTGACTCTGTGTACAGCAGAGCGGAACCCTGACCAGTCTTTTTTGTGCCATCCTGTTACCTTCCAGTGCTACATCAGACAATGCTCTGCTGTTATTCATAGGGTTTCCGTGGCCAATTTTTTTGCAAGGGGGTGGGCAGGTCCTTCTTCCTAGTCTGTCTTAGTCTGGAAGCTCTGCTGAAACCTGTCCACGCTGAGTGACCCTGCTGGTATTTGAGATACCGGTGGCATAGCTTTCAGCATCACAGCAACATGCAGCCACCACAGTATGACAACTGACAGACGGGTGGTGTAGTTCCCTGACTGAGAAATGAACCCTGGCTGTGGCATTAAGAGTGCCGAATCTTAACCACTAGACCACGGAGAAGGGCATACAAATTGGCTTACATGTGAAAAGATGATGAAGGATTACAGATTAAAAAAGGAATTTTGTTTTTTGGCCAATCACATTGGCAAAAGTCTATATTATTACTGGTGGGAATGTAAATAAGTACACTCTGAGAGCAATACCAATAGATTTAAACTGTACATTCTCTTTGTTCTTGCAATTACATAAGGATGTGTGCATAACCAGAATTTCTTACAAAAATGTGAGCCTACTTTAAGTGTTTATCAACCAGCTAACTGATCTTAAGTTGCAAGAATCACTCCAAATCTCTTAATTATTCTTACTGACTATAATTAAGGAGAGCACTAAAAAGGCATATCTAAAGACAAGCTGTATAAACATCAACTATTGTGATTTTCTGGAAATTTGTTAATTAGCCTCCTCCTTCCTGTGAACTCCAAACCAGCATCAACAATCAGTCCAAGAAAAGAGTAGAGGACAATGTAGAGATCCCATCCTAATGAGTCATTCGAGGCACAGACACCCCTCCTTCCCTTGCAACAGAACCAGGTTCAGCCCCATTCCTGGAGAGTGAGAGGTGGCCCACAGCAGTAGACAGGTAAGTGTCACAATGGACAAAAATCGACTCACTGCTATCAAAGTCACTGATGATGTGCAGCTTGGGTAAATACGTGGAGAACATTCAGAAACAGAACATGGGTCCCAAGAATAGCTAGTTCACTGAAGTCTGTTACCTAGTCATTTTTATTGCAACTCTGCCTTTCACGGGACAACAGCCATGTAACTTATTGCCCAAGCTCCCTAAAAGATATTTAAATCAAATCCTAACCAGGGTCACCATTTAGAACACTATTCACAGTGTGATGTTTAATCCGAGGTAGGAATAGAGGGTGTGCCCTTGGCACCCTCCATAACTCTATCTTCTAATTTTTCTACTGCAGCATAAGTAACTTACAAAATCTGGCAAATTTAATTGCATCTAACATGTCCTTGCTAGTTTCTAGGTGCCAGAGATTTCTTGTTATCTCTATTAATAATCTCTCAAAAGTATTTACTTTTGATGTATGATGATCACAAAAGAACTTAAAAAACAAACCAGCATGGATTAAAAAACAATGTGTACAAGTAAGAGAAAAGATCTATATTTTTGGATTTTCGGTTATTTAATGTTTCAAAACTGGATTTTCATTATATTTTCCCAACCCAAAGAACAATTTTTAGTCATAGTAACTTTGAAGATATGATATAATCATTGCAAAGAAGACAAAAACTTGCTAAAATTCATGATGAAAAAGTCTAGAGAAAATATCGATGTCTTACCCAGATGGCCAGATGATCTCATGATGAAGGACACAGATCTGATGCATCTTTCTTCCACATTCTGTACATTCAACAAACCTGGAAATGAAAAGCCAAAATTTCAAGATTAAATCCAAAACTTTAATCAAATCAAAACCTCTAATATTTCCCGATTTCTGACAATTCAAAAGATAGCCAAGAATTGTCCAAAGAATTGAAATAATAGTTCTAAAAAGGTTTTGGTTTTTAAAAGCTCTTTAGCATTAAAGGTGGAGCAAATTTTAAAAGCAATTAACTTTAGTCATTAAATGTGACAATTTTAAATGTGACTGTGGAAAGGCAGTAAAACATGAAAGATTATTGCTGCTTAAACTTCCAAATAACTCTGACACCATGCTACCCATTCTAGGAACTCCTAGAATACTGTACATTTCAGTGCTCTGAAAGGCCTTACTACAAAGTAGGGATGATGAATGTGTTTGAAAATGCAGAGGACAAGAGGAATGGAATACACGGCACTGAGCAGAGGTAGCTCGGTGCTTCACTTGATCCTATAAGACACCCAACTATTAAGTTGATTTAGTGAAAGGTAAATGAATCCTAATGTAATGTAGACTTCCACATTTCTGGCACTGATGTTAGATGTATGTTACATAGATTTAGCCCAAGAATACAGAATCATCTCACTGTCCGTGCAAGTCAAGAGAACGAAAGGAAGAAGGAAAATCAAAGTGTTCTGACTATTCAAGGGGAACTACTTACAGTTCAGGATCCAGTGTGTCATTTTTTCTCTTGGAAAATTGTTCTTTATTTATTGTACTAAGGAGAGAAGAGGGACACGATGAGAAAAAGCAATATGGAAGGATGAGCAATCTGACTACTGTTCTAACCAAAGGAACAAATCTCATCCTCTAAGTGGATTATTTAAATATTCTAAGACTATACTGAGGATACATTAAACACGTACTTTCTGGGTTCCCACAAAATGCACGTTTACATAAAGGAATGCCTTTGTTTTTGGAAAGGATTTTACAGTAAATCTATTTCCCCTTACAAGAAATGGAGAACCCAGCAAGAACTAGAAATGTGAGTTTGTTCTTCTTTTCCTTTTTAAATCTTGCCTACTACTCTTAGTGTTAGGTATTTATAGCTTTTAACAGTTTCATGTTCCTAAGACCAAGCTATGAAAAATGAGTGTGTATACAGGGAGCTAAACCACTAAAAAATAATATCCGTTTTCAGGACAGTCTAGTCAAATTTTGTATTAATAGAAAATTTCAATATTAAGAATACATACTGGTTAGTTATAGTTACCCCCAGAAGGGTAATTTTAAAGGGTAAAAATTTTTATTTTGTAGTGTTCATTTTAAAATTTTCACCCGGCCTCCCAACCTGAAATCTAACATACCACACTGCTCACAGCCTCACAAATACAGAAGCTAACAGTCTTATCAGGGGGCCCAACTCTGACTACTGTGATTCCTCCTCACAAAAATGACGACATCTCCACATTTAAACTGTTTCCCACTAGCTATACCCTAGAGATTCATCTCAAAATGGCCTAAGGCCTTGTTACTTAAAGTGTGTTCTAAAGACCAGCAGCACAGAAGGACCTGGAAGTTTACTGGTAATGCAGACCCTCAGGCCCACTCCAGACCTGCAGAATCAGAAGGAGGCTTCTATACTGTTCAAAGTCACAGATGTGCTGTGCTAAGGTGGAGAACACGTGGTAAGCCACTCAACACTACCAACGGTAAAGCTGCTTTCCTTTCCTGCATGAGGGAAACCTAGCTAGAGCTGAGTTCCCTGGTTTAGCCAAGGGTCAGAAAGGCTCCTTAAGGCTCCAGGAGACCCAGCATCTGCTCTCCAGATCAGCACTAGACCCTACTACATTGTATTTCAGTGGTGACTGAAGGAAAAGTGCAACTTCAAAATCCAATTTGGAAAAATTAACCAGTTTTTCTCAGAAGCCCTGTTTTTACTAGTAACATAACAATTCCATACTTTTTGGAATGTTCTGAACTGCTTCTGTTTATTATAGGTTAAAACAGGGAAGAAGCAGCTGAAGAATATTTTAAGTACACCAAACTCTTTGTTCTTCCTAACACAGTCCAAATTTGAAATTGGTCTGTCTCACTAAATCTTAGAGATTAGAAGTACTATTAGTTTAGGCTATGTTTGAAAAATTTTCTTGGCATTTACCAAACAATAAGAACTTGTAAGATCACAAAGGCCTAACCAAGTCTCTTTCTAATAAGTCACTCCAATAAGCTCCTAAACCCCTAATGCTGTTAAATGATTTTCATGATTATAGTGATTTCTTGTATGGTTAACCTAAATGAGAAGGCTGCAAGGTAGTTATTTGTTCAATTCCCCTCAAACTCACAGTTAATGATGAAGTTCCCTTGCACTAAAGCCTTTCGATTTTTAGGAGAGAAGCTGATTGTTTCCTTACAGACGAAATATATGTACAATGACCACCCAATGCTGGTATGTTCCCTAGATCAGTATTGACAGACTTTCTGCTATGATGTAAATGTTCTTTATCTGTGACCTCCATGGCAGTCACTAACCACAGATGTCTACTGAGCACTTGAAATGTGGCTAGTGCAACTGAGAAATAATTTTAAATTTTATTTACTTTTAATTAATTTGTATTTAAATAGCCATCTGTGGCTAATGGCTACCATACTGGACAGTGTAACCCAAGACCACTTAGAAGCCTAAGCATAATTACCTGGCAACATACTGAGAAATAAGATAGCATTTTCCAAAATAATGCAGTTACTTACGTTTGAGGCTGGGAAGGGTCATCCCCCAAAGAAACGCTCTCCCCTTGGATTTCATTGAAACACTTCTCACAGAAATGATACCTGTCGGCAAGAAGGCCATACTGGGGTGAACTGTTCCGTTCACACAACACAGCCCAAGCCAAGCAACGAAGCCACCAATCACAGCAGGCCAAGGAGGGGGACGGGAGCAGAGAGCAGGTCATCAACGGCGACAAGGACATTCAATGATGCAGATTTATGGACCCCACAGTTTGGGTTTTGTTTTGTTTTTTTGTTTTTTGTTTTTGCAATCAAAGCCAAGTGCAGACAACGACAAGCATGAGGGAGAAAAAAAAAAAAACACAAAACAAACGAAGAAATGAGGGATTGCAGGACAACAAAAAACATAAAAGCAAGACAAGACAACACAAAGCAGAAAGCCAAGGCAAAGCACAGATTAGCATTAAGTATCTCAAATGGGATCACAAGTAGCAAATGATTACAGCAAATAAAACAAAAAAGTTTCACTTACACAGACCTACACCCTTTCAATTTAGTAATGAATACTATTTGATGCAAATATACAAAAAAAGGAAGAAGGATAAATATACTGGGGAGAGAAGAATTGCTACTTTATTACCTAAACATAGCAACCACATACTTCTCCCCACTTAAAAAAAATCCACTATGGATATAGTACCAGGAAACAATCATCTAAAAACTACTGTAGCTTGAAAAAAACAAAATTTCTTTTTGATCCCAAGGAAGCCACATAAGTAAAAAAAAAAAATTGTTTTTCAATGAAAAATCTGCAAAGCCGTTAAGTACTGATTGTAGCCATCAACTGACATAGTTTAAAAGGCAAAAGAAAGGCCGTGGCGTGTGCAGGTACATGATTACACACGTTCCTTGGTACAAAGATTACAAATACTGTGGATTGATGTTAAAAATCCAAAAACGTTATAACTGTCAAGATTGTAGCATGAGAAAAGCTTATGTCAGTTGTTACTTGCTTTTTTGAACGTAAGGTGCTTATAACAACTTGAGACCCACTTTTCCTAGGTTTAGTGAGTAAAAAACTGTGAATGCTAATGACTACAAAGCATCAGGAGAGTGCACCTAACTTTTTGTAAATAAAACAAAAAGTTTAGGTGACTTTTTCAAAGCTAGAAATGCATCTGTAACACACAAGTTCAGCAAAAACACCACCATGGGCTTGGTGTTATTAAAGAAGTAAAGCGTATCAACTGCCCAGCCTTGCTTTTACTATCTCAGAGCCCCAAGTAAACATCCCATGCAAGCTATATTGCAGGCTGATTACTGAAAATAGGAGACAAATCATGGTTAAGAAAGACTGATGAATGCAATTGGTCTGATTACAGCCATCGTTTAGGCAGGAGAAAATAAGGCAGAAGTGCCTAATTTATTAGAACCCTACCATCCACTGTCATATGCAAGTCTTTGTAAGTAACAGTCTGGTACAGAGGTATTTTGGGAGGTGTTCCTTTTTATCTGCTTAATAGAGGCAAAGCAAATACTCTGGAATCCTCTGTTTTAGTATACTCCAAGAACAATTTAGGGATCGGCACACAAAAGGGAAACATTTCCAAAAAGATACAGCTGGCGAGTAAACATCTAGTTAAAAGTTTTCTGGGTAGTTTTTGGGAAAGGAGATAGTCAGCAGCAATTTCAGGGACAAGTAGACTAGTCTGAAAATCTTTTGTTTTGCTTGAGGCTGCGGTGAGCTATGAAAGGACAGTGGAAAGAGAAGTGGGGCCTGGGATATAATCCCGTCTATGCCACCAACTCACAAAGTTGCTTAACTTCCCAAGGCCTTGGGTTTCTGCCTTATAAAAATAAGGGCCCAGACAACTGACGCAAGGCTACTTTCTGCTGGAAAATTGTTTAATTCTGCATGCAAAGGCAGAATGCCAAGATCAGAACTTGTGCTGTACAGTTGTTTTCAAGCAAGTTACACATGAAGCATGACTGTATGTGTGCTGGTCCATCCGCATGCAGTCCCTAGACACGCGGACACACAGACCATGTCACACACAGTCGAGCTTACCTGTTCTGGTAACTGTAGTAAGTGGCATCACGAGGGATGGTGCATAACTGTTTGCCATAGCAACAGAGTGTCTGTGGAGAGAATTCCAACTGCAAAAGAAACCATTTGTTAAATAGTACATAGGCTTGAAGGACAAGCTAGAATATTTACAATGGCAAATCAGAAACAAAAGTCAGTGAAGTCTTAGTTCTCATTTATATTAATCATAATGGGCTATTTCAGTTTCCAAGACAGTTCACAGAACTGAAATCATTCTAGTTTCCTACTGGATTACTTCACCAATCTGAGGTCGGCTTAGTGGTCATATCTTTCCATCACTTATCAAAGAACTCAACAGGACAAGAGGAGCTCAATTTGAATTGGTATGCCAAGAAAACCAGTACATGCCAGGCACTGTGCAGCCACAGGTGAATATGATCGAGTCCCTACTCCAGATGAGCTTACAGTCTGAAGATTCAGCACTCTAAATGGTCAAATTTTCCATACAATTCTTATCTGTGCAAAAATTTCTTACCTTTCTGCCACAACAATATCCAAGGCTTTGCATGACTGGGTCAATTTCTTGTTCAAAGACCTCAGACAACTTGGAGCAGTATTTGTATACTCGAGATGTTTTCCGATTGTATAACCAGGCGTTGTTGAACATGAGCCAAATGTCATCCACATACTGCCAGGGCTCCTGATACTGTCCAGTGTCTAACTTCCTCTTGATGGTAGAGAGATCCATGGGGCTCTTCACAATATCAAAGTAATCCTAAACGGACAAGTGACACCAAACATGACCCAAAAGTCTCAGTATATTTAAGGTAGATGGCATATCTTTCTAGCATCATCGTTAATTTTTCAGATAATGTTAGGTCTCTGACCTGTCTGTATCTCCAAAGAATTGACTGATGCCCATCACTTCTTGAAATCATTAGTCTACAGAGATACGAAGCAGCTCAGAGGGCAGAGAGAATAACAGAGCTACCACAGACTTCCCAGGTAGCCGACTGATGGTCTACCAAAGCAACTCCAGATGCTTTACCATAGTATATGGGCGATCAGTTTAAAGACCAAGAAGTTAAAGATCCTTAACGTTTTAGTACTAGAAGGGGCCTACAGACGAAGAAACTAAGTCCAGAGAACATCGTTGATCCATCTAAGGGCACAGAGAAATATGGGGAAAAAAGGTTCCTAGCGGACTTTTGCCCCTCGAAGCACTCCACTGCCTTATCCAATAACCGCTTAAAAGCCTCAAATGAAACTTACCAATAGTCTGTTGTGTAAATGCAACTTTAAAAGCAGCTGAAGCTCATTTGGGTCCATCTTTTCTATCATGAACTACTGTTACTCAAGAGATACAAATGAATAAACCATATGACCAGTAATCCCACTCCTAGGTATATACCCAAGAGAAATAAAAACCACACCCACACAAAAATCTGTACGTGAATATTCATAGCAGCACTATCCTCAGCAGCCAAAAAGCACAAACACTCCAAATGTCTATCAACGAATGAATGAGTAAAGAAAATGTAGTATATCTATACAATATTGCAGGGCCATAAAAAGGAATGAAGTACTGATTTGTGCTACAATACGGATGACCCTTGAAAACATCATGCTAAGTGAAAGAAGCCAGTCACAAAGAACCATACACTGTATGATTCCATTTAATGAAACGTCCAAAATAGACAAATCTATAGAGACAGAAAGTAGACTAGCGGTTGGTTGAGGGTAGGCGGCTGTGGGAAGAAATGGGAGTGACTGCTTGGATATGGGGTTTCTTTTCTGGGGTGATGAAAATGATCCCAAACTGACCATGGTGTTGGTTGCACAATTTTGTGAATACACAAAAACCACTGAATTGTACACTTTAAATGGGTGACTTGTACAATATGTGAATTATATCTGAATAAAGCTGTTAACTAAAAAAAAAAAAAAATCAGAAGTACTATACTTACAGGGATTCCTAGAAGCTGAGGGTCCACAGGCTGACGAAAGGGAAGGGATTCTGGATCCTGTCGGTAAAGTGCCTCCAATGTTGGCATCAGCGCCTGTCGTAACTCTTCTGGTTTGAAAACTTAAGAAGAGTACATTTGAAATTAGTTATCAATTAAGAAAATGAAGAAAAAAATGCTCAAGTCAAAGCTATAAAAATATCTCAAGATTCACAAAACACAAAACTGCCTACATTGTCCCCATGGAAATATCACTAAAGGTGCACTTCCTGTTTCTAATTCCTGGTCTGTTTCAAGTAGCACCTTCCAAACACCGTGTCTAGTCACCTTTAAACATCCTTCATGGCTCAGCTAATTTTTCAGTAACAAATTCAGTTATGATAGTCTTGACCAAATGGAATCCTAAGCCTTCCAAAAATTTACAAAGACGTCAAAATAACATTTCAAAATAATACTGGCGATAGGAGGGAGATGCTGTCAAGCAAGAATAGAAAGAAGTCCTCATTTGTGATATAGTATTTGACAAGTCAGAAATTAGACCTGGTACTGTCTTATCACTAAAGGGAAAAGTCCCTCCTTAAAATGCTTGGTGTTTTAGAGCTTAGGAAGAAGACATATTTACTATTTTAATGGTAAATGTTAGGTTTAAATCTAAAGAAAGAGAGAACTAAATTATAATTGCCAGAACAATAGACTCAGTTATCAAATTATGTTCAAACGTGTTCTCAGTATGTTTCCCAAAAGTCAGGAAAGATTTGCTGGTGTGTCTCAGATAGAAGTAACTTAAGCTATTATTCAAGAAGCTAGTCATTAAGGGTCCAGTTTTGAGCTTTAAGACACACTCTCTGAGCAGAGGCCTTGTTATTTCTTCTATTCACAAATTAATTTCATTTATTTATTGAAAGATTCGCTCTGAGCTAACAACTGTTGCCAATCTTCCTTTTATTTTCTTTCCTCCCCAAAGCCCCAGTACATAGTTGTACATATTCTAGTTGTAAGTCCTTCTAGTTTTATGTGAGATGCCACCACAGCATGGCTACTGATAGACAAGTGGTGTGGTTCCGCACCCAGGAACTGAACCTGGGCCACTGAAGCGGAGCACGCTGAACTGTAACTGCTAGGCCATCAGAACTGGCTCTTTACAAATTAATTTTATCTTCAGGGGGTGTATTTGTCAGTACTTTAGATATTTTTCACCTAAGGGGTTGGTTAACTCCAACATTTTAAAGTACACTGTATTAATGGAACACTTTGATATACATCACCTCCAGGAGCCAGCAGACTCCCCCTTGAGATAAGTTCTGTCTGTGAAGGGGTCACTAGAGCCACAACAAATTCTAGTCCTCAACTAGTCAGTAAATTAATTTCTGTGGGAACTGTTCAACACTCTGTGCTAAGCAGTGCTGCTTACTCGGCTTGACCCATTAATATTCAGCAGAGTGGTTCAGAGCAGAGACTCTGAATCAGCCTGCTTGGGTTCACGTACCAGCAGAGTAAGCCGGAGCAAGTTACATAACCTTGCTGAGCCTTAGTTTTCCCTCCTGTAGAACAGGGATCAATCATCTCACAGTTGTTGTGAAGTTATTAGATGAGACATGGCAGGTGTGTGGCATGGTGCCTGGTGCACAGTATGTTAACAATAAATATTACTATTATTATTGCTATTATTTCCTGCATTTTGGTCAAGGATGTTATTTAACAATTTCTCTCCTCTGAAAAAGATAATTTTGAGAGGTTGTGAACCACCTAACCCTGGAGAACTGATGGGTTATGACTGACCCAGTGACTGCAGGAAGCAAATACACCTAAGGGAAAGAAAAATTCTTTTCCAACACTAGTAATAATGAAGAGAACGGGCCAAGGGCTCCAAGCTTAATGAAATCACGTTAAAGTCAATTTCTGAGGCCCAAGAAGCCCCATCCCCTTCTAATCAGGGTCTTTCATTTTTCCCCCACCTCCAGAAATACAGAGCCTATAGACTTACTCTTCTTCTTTGACTGTCCTGGGGCTGGAGATGACTGGGCAGCTGAAGTACTTGGCTGGTCTTCCTCCTCTTTTGTTTCAGTTTTTACTTCAGTGCCTCTCTCTTCTGTTTCTATAGGTTCCACTTTACAGTCTTCTGCTTTAGTCTAAAAGGCAAGATAGGAATTTTTAGCATTTCAAAGACATGCAACTGGGAAGCAGTAAGATCATCAGCTTATTTACCCTCCCCTGTCCATGTATCTGAAGACCCTTTCTCAACTGGAAATCAATGAAATGAGACCTAATCACCAGAATACCTTCCTTAACATATTTAATTGGATACCTAGACTGAGGTCCTCACCAAATAACAGGAGTAATTACCCTACTCTCACCTCTGGAATATCCTCTGCTTGAGTATCTGCTGGTTCTGGTTGATCCACTTCCATTTTAGCCTCCATTTTCACTTCCTGTGAAGGCTGCTTCTCAGGAATGGTCTGAGAATTCACTTCCGTGCTGCTAGTAGACGGAGGGTTTGATACTTGCCCTTCAATGCTTACAGCTGGCTGGGAAAGCTGGGCAGAAAGAGGGGGAAAAACACAAAAAGTTTGCCACTTACACAGCCAGAATTTAAGCTACACAATAGGATAGCATGATTAACCACCTATTTCTAGGCTAGTATCATTACATCCATACTTTATAAGGATATACTTTCACTTACTCTGCCTGTTTCACCCCCTTGAAGTAAATTATGCTTAAGAACAGGTCTTGCAGACACTAGCTAGCTGGCTGTACAAACAAGAGCCAGCAACTCTTTCTTCAGTAACTATCATTCTAAGGCAGTGTGTGAGGGGTGGGGGTTTCAGAGATGACTGCCTCAGAGGGGCTCACATTTGCATAGAAAATAAAGATGACTGGCTATCTTGTTTTTAACTTCTCATTAGAAAAAGTTTCAAATGTACAGAAAAGTAGAAAGAACATAATGAACTCCCATACTATGGTGGCTAATTTGAAGCATTACATTCTTTTGGCTAACTAGCAATCTCTCTTTTTCCTACGTCTTTCAATAAGAAACCCTACAATGAGAAGTCAGTATTTTTAGGAACTATCCTACACAGAATAAAATCACAAGTTTCCCTTCTGTACTCTGCCATTCCTTGCCTATCAGAGGCCAGGAGGAAGCAGTCGCTGATGAAGTGGTTCATGAAGTAGCTGCAAATTATGGGGCTTCTCAGTTCACCAACATGACAGGGAACTAAAATAGTACTATCAGTGATCAAGCCAGAAAGTTCTAAGCATTGACAGATTGAGTTCTATTACTAAGGACGCAACTATTAGATGTGAATTTGGATTTCTACTATATACATAACAAGCCTCTCACAAGGAAGCTACAGGTTGCTCCAGACCCATACTTTTCTCATCTTAGATTATGATTTTCTAACCTTGGCTAGGACCAAAAACACTCATTAATTCATGATTTTGTTGATTTGCTCTCGAATACTACAGCCCAGACTGCCTGAAAAAGATTCTTTAAACATATGTAAAATTCATGTGGTGTACTAAATGTACTACGGACTCTCTCCCATTGTCATATCCCCTTACATGCCTTTAAGCCTCAGAATACAACATAGAACATTTAGGTCGACGTCAGACTAAACAAAATCTTTGAGCTCCTTCTATGCTAGGCACTACAACAAGGAAGAAAAAACAGAAAGGAAAAGAAAGTCCCTAACTACAAAGAGATTCTAGTCTAACTGAGGAAACAACAGTAAGAGATGAAACTATAGAGAACAGAAATTGCACAGAAGTAATGTAATACTACCATTACTGCCTAAACACAAGTCTCTGCTTACTGGAGTTGCAGGCTGCGGAGGCAGCAGAGGCGCCGTTGGGGTGGGAACAGAGGCTGCTGTACTCTGCTGCGAGAGAGGCTGCTGCTGCGGCTGGTCAGCTGAAGGAGCAGCAGGAAGTGAAGGCTGCACTTGGGGAGGAAGTTGCGTTGGTGGTGGTGTAGGCGTCTGCCTTGGAGGTGGATGTAGAGCCTGGGACTGAGGCCCAGGTGGCATGGCTGGAGGTGTAGGAACAGGGGCTGGAATTGCTGTTGCTGGTGGCTGCTGAGCCCCTATGCTTGGGGGAGTATGGTGAGGGGTGGGGGTACGACTAGGTACGGGAGAGGGTGAATTCTGATGCAGAGCTGGTTGAGGGAGAGGGGGACAGTGAATGTGGCTCCCTTGAGACCCTGGAGGCATTATAGGAGAGTTCACAGGGCAGGAAGAACTGGACATTTGTGCCTGTTAAAATGAAAAAACAAGATGGCAATTCAGAACAGAATTAAAGAAATATTTACATAGGCAGGATACATGCACTTAAAGACACAAACTGATTAAATAGAAACTGGCAATGAATGTCTCCATTTCAAAATGTGTCAAAAATCCTGTTATTGGGGGGCTATCTTTGAATAATCCAATCAATACAGTACTTAAATAGACTTCAAAACATTTAGCAGAATGGCCTCAGCTATGTCACAGAGTAATCTCTTCATGTTCAGAATAACCCATGTCCACAACTGTTCTTATTAAGAACATAAAAATCATCTATTTTCACTCACTATTTGCTGCTACCCTTCCCTGTAAAAACCTACATCAAGAAAAGTTTCAAGAATCATGAAAACAAGTTAAAAAATCCATTCGTGAGACATACTTGAGACACTGGTGCTTGACTGCCAGACGGAGCCAAAGGCATATTTGTTACATTCATTCCCTGTGTTGAGAACTGAGTCTGGGGAAGGAACTGGCTCTGGCTGGAAGGCTGCTGCATGCGAGGTCCATAGCCCATAGGCTGCACAAAAAGAATACAGAACACCAAATTGCTGCATTACAGTTATTCTATTACAGCTGGAATCACCAACTGCTCTGGCCCTGCTGTGGGGAGGGCAGGGTAGGAAAGGAAGAAAGTGGTACAACAGCTGACTCTCATGCCAAGACAATGGAGAACAGTGTCACAGCTCACCCAAGCCTCCTCTAAGAAATCACAAGAGGATACAAACATATATTCTCTTGATACACAAATGCACATAGAACCCTGATGAGGTACAGAGGTTATTGTTTCTTTGCATACTGTTTGTTAAGAGAGGAGAGTGAATCACAATTTCACAAGGTCTTTGCTCATGTCAGGGGTATTGTAACAGCACAGATTTTAAGACCCCATAATAGGTACAAACAAGTAAAATCTTACAAGTTGTGGCTGAACCTGGTAGCACTCACGCTCCACAAATACTCTAGGACTGTTACATTTCACTTCTAAAATTGCCCCACACAAATCTAGGCCTTCAATAAAGGAAGGAATTATGGAGTACCAAAGGCTAGAAACTTCCTAACCCAAGAAATGTATTTGTCTTATAGATAAAAATGAAGACTAAGACTCCTCATTAAATAAGGCAGACTGGTGCCTAGACACTAGGCGAGACAACTTCAACAAGGCTCAAGGATTCGAGGCACTAGCTAACTTTGAAAGACAGGGTGAGGGTCGGGGCCAACATCGAAAGGTGGATGACAGATTTAGAGTTTGCATAAGGAGCAGTGAGATGACGAGTCCTTCTTCTCATCTGTAGAACCAGGCAACTACCCTTCCACCAGCCCTGCAAAAGACAGACAGTTTCCTGCCTGGGTAGGTTTTATGTTTAGGGAAGACAGGCATTATGGAAGAGAGGGGACTATGTCAATGTGTACAGGCTACTAAACACTGACAGTCTAGGGAAAGGTGACTGGCTGCTCTTCTAAGTATTCTATGGACTATTACTATGACTATGTCTATGACTGACTATGAACAGTACCTGCAAGCATCTTTCTTTCAGTGTTTATTTTATATAGATTATAATCAAGAGAGTTCTTAACTATATTGGATCCTATAATAACACGCTTTAGAAACCTTTTTTTCCCATTTAAAGCTGTTAACAACTTTCATGCCATCATATAAATTCTGGAATTATTGCTTACAGAGCATTCCAATTTACATATGTAACATAATTTAATGATAACTAATCCCCTAATGTACATTCAGGATATGGCCTTTTTTCAAAATAGGGTACATAATATAACATTCTTAACTTGAATTTTCTTCAAATCAAATCCTTTTAGTATCTTTAATTATTTCTGTAGTACAAATTTCTAAAAACAATTTATAGGTAAAAGAGATAAGTGAAAATTAATAATTTAGTATTCACTGCCTAATTATGGTATATGGTTTAGTTTTCTTCACTCCACTTTTAAAAAATAATTATTTACTCTCACCTCTGAAACACATATAATCATTTAATTATGTCTATATTAAGGGCCAAATACAACAGAATTACAGAAAGAATCAAAGTGAAGGATTAATCACTTATAGTTAGCTGTTAAAGCAAGTGTGAGAATTTTTGTTTACAAAGGAGAAACAAAAACGATTTTTAAAATGTCAGATAAAGGCCAAAAAGATTACCCAAAGAGGTTAAACTTACTGGGTTCAGAGTTCCAGGCTGACCTAACTGTCCATGGTGCTGAAGAGGAGACGTTTGCCGGGGTCCAATAGGGGGCTGGGGCATACTCAACTGGCCAAATTGATTCAACCCTGTGAATAAGTGTAAAATATTAGATCTAAACACCTTCATGGAATCAGAGAATAAGAGAGTTCTTATTTCTGACTCTACATCATTTTATCAGGACAAATAAAAGAACCTGCTTTCAACTGTGAATGAATCTGTTTCATTGACAGCAGCCACAGAAGGGCATTGTTAATTAACATACGGTCTCTGAATCAAATTTTACAATCTGGAATAAATTCCATCTTGGCCAGTAGTTTTTAAATGGATGCTTGATCATTTAATGTCTTTTGCCCCTTAACCTGTCAGCCAACTGCTCTTCAACATTCCTTCCTCCCTGGGCTCCAACTCCAAAAGGTTTTCTGATTTCCCAAGCAGGTAATTATGATATTTACTGCTGGCCTGAGGCAGGAATCAAGGTGGCACGTATAATCTTGTGGTACAGCAGGGACTTTGTTGAAAAAAAGGCCATAGTTAAGGACATGTATGTCTTTCACAACTTACCAGGTTGTGGAGTTATCCGAGGCATCATCTGGTTTGGCACACTGCCACGGATCATAGATGGATCAGGTAGAGGGCCATCTAGAGTGGAACAAAGATGGTTAGAAAAGAATCTTTCAGCCAGCTGCTCTTCCCTTAAAAACAAACAACCCCACAAAATATCTTTAGTAATATCTTGAAGAATTCCGTCTGAATCTCAAAAGAATAAAGCTATGAACTAGACAGAAATCAGAAAAAAATGTTAGCTCTGGAATATGAGACAATGCCTCCAAATGGTTTTAGTTTTAGTACATTCCTTTATGGACCAGGGTGCTTTTAGTGTTGACAGAAAAATAATGTAAAATCTTAAATTAAAAAAGAAAAAAGCTACTATAGCATTTAATGTGCTATTGTTTAACTAAGCCCGATTCTTTGGTATGCAGAATATCTCCACAGACAAGAGCTGCAGATTTTGTCCCATGACCAAATTTGATTGTGTACCCCAATAACATGTGTTTTATGCACACAAGCCCATTGCGAATAGTGACTTTAAACAATACACACATCATACTGCACTAGATTTCATGCACCTCTTAAAAAAATTACAAAGACAGAAATAATTAAAAACGACACTAAAATATGAATATATAAATTGTAAATGTTTTCTTGGATTATCTGCACCTCCTCTAGCACAGTGTTTCCCAACCTTTTCACATCATGGTGCAGAGAGAAAATATTTCTGTAGTACTCAGGCAAAGACAGGATGCGTGTAGTGACCCAGCTCTATCCTGGATACCCCGCCACCCAAAGTGCTGTGCACTCAGGCCTCTGAGCAGACTGTGCTCTAAAGAGAAGCCCACCACTTCAGACAACTCTCAAATTTTCCTGTCCCTTTTGCTCGTTTACTATAAAGTTTGCTATACTAAATAGCAACAAAAATGATCGCACAACTATGTGGTTCACTGTAATTCAAGTTACTTAGTCCATAAGGATTTACTACTAATATTGCTCCTAATAAAACTATAATACAGTCAAATGGAAAACCGGAGAGAACGCTGAACATTTATTTATATAATCTTTTACCGACAACTGTGCAAGACTTACAAAATTACAAGTGTAACCTATGTTTACTATATAAAGATTAGAGAACATAAGCAAAAAGAGATATACTTCTGTTATAGTTTTAATCTTCCACATACATATTTACATACATTTATACAAAACAAGGTTTTCTCCTAATATATGAGGAAATTTTTTTCCTGTCAATAATATGGATAGGCATACAAGCTAAATGCCAGCAAGGGCTAGGCAGTTATTATCAATGAGTGAAAGACTGAAACCACAGAGAATAGGGAGGACTGTGGTGAAGTGGAGAAAGCACAACCCTTCTAAATACGCAACCACTACTCTAGCTATAGACAGAGACGTCCCTGCGGGAAGGAGAGCCAAATCTGCTTGATCCTTCCATTTTTAAAGGAAGCCAGAAATCCAGATTGTAATGCAAAATCTTCTGATTTTTACCTATGAGATTAATCAAATGAAAAAATAAAAACATAATCCTACTGCCCACATCTGGCCCAAGCACTTTCACTTACAACTATGATATACCTGATGGTTTTTACTGACTGCATGGTCTAAATGTGTCATAAAATCTACTGTTGGCCCATTAGGCAGCTCTTACTTTTTCATGATCATAAGGAACATCTGATGAACACCTGAAGGAACATTTTGATGATAATTTTTAAGATAGATATTCTGGGATAAAGAATATATACACACACATATAAAACCATTAATCAAAATGTCCATCATCCACACTTACTCTCTTAATGCAAAACATACACATAGATTGGAGAATCAAAAACTTTATAACACACAACGTAAGTATCCAGGAATCCTACCACCTCTCACAAGAAATCATTGTTAACAGATTAGTACTTATTTCTTCCCACTTTTTTCCGGGAGTATGCCACATTTCAAAACAGAGTATAAAACACATACTTGTCTGTTGTCAACATTCTCCTAAAGTTTTTATATTTGTAAAAAATTGAGTTGTCAGTTCCCTATTCAACCTCATTAACAATTAGGTTTATCTTTTCCAGATTGCACATACATGTTGTTTATATTCAATTATTATGAACATCTTTCTAGGCCAATACATAGACCTATCACAGCCACCCTGATTATATAATAAATGCATGCTCTTTGCCAAAAAGATAAAACTTTACAGAAATACAAATATGAGAAAATTCAAGTCTTCCATAATCCTTCCTCTTACTCATATAATCATTTTCTCATGCAAATATAAAAATTAGATAAATTCATACTGAACTTAATACATCACATTAAGTGAGTGTGAAAACTGTGCCGCCCACTTTTCCCATTGTTTGTCTTTTTTTCAATTGAGATATAATGGACATATAACATTATATTAGTTCCAGGTGTACCACATAATGATTTGATATTTGTATATATTGTGAAATGATCACAGTAAGTCTAGTTAACATCCATCACCATAGTTACAAGATTATTTTTTTTCTTGTGATGAGAACTTTTAAGATCCACTCTCTTAGCAACTTTCAAATACGCAAAACAGTATCATTAACTATAGTCACTATGTTGTACTTACCTCCCCAGGACTTACTTATTTTATAACTGGAAGTTTGTACCTTTGACCCCCTTCACCCATGTCTCCCACCCCACACCCGTGCCTCTGGCAACTACCAATCCCTTCTCTGTATCTATGAGCTCGGTGGATTATTTTTTTAGATTCTACATATAAGTGAGATCATACAGTATTTGTCTTTCTCTGTCTGACTTATCTCACTTAGCATAATGCCCTCAAGGTCCACCCATGTTGTCTTAAATGGCAACATTTCCTTCTTTCTTATGGCTGAATAACGTTCCATTGTATATATACACACACCACATTTTCTTTATTCACTCATCCATCGATGGACATATTTTAGCTGTTGTAAATAATGCTGCAATGACCATGGGGGCATATTTCTATTTGTTTACCTTATTAAACTCATTTCTCCCTTATGGTACACTTCGGGCTTCTTACCTAGTCATATTTTTCATCCTTTTCTTTATGCTTTCGTTTTACTTTCTGGATGTATCCTTATCCACCTTTTTTTTTTTTTTCGGTGAGGAACTGGCCCTGAGCTAACATCCTTTGCCAATCTTCCTCTTTCTGCTGAGGAAAATTAGCCCTGAGCTAACATCTGGCCCATCTTCCTCTATTTTGTATTTGGGATGCCGCCACAGCATGGCTTGATCAGCAGTGCATAGGTCTGCGCCCGGGATCGAACCTGCGAACCCCAGCCTGTCAAAGTGGAGCGTGAGAACTTAACCACTATGCCACTGGGCTGGCCCATCTTTTACTACTTTTTAACCTTTTAATTACAACTTTGTTTATCCAACACATCTTAATGGCCTAGAGAAGACTGTGAAAACAGAATGCTGGGTGTGATTTCTGGTTCTGCCACTCTCTCTATACCTTCGTTGCTCATCCGTAAGGTGGGGATAACGGCACCTACGTATTAGATTGTTGGATCTCTCAAATCTGCTTTCTCTATCTCTCTATGGATTTGACTTTTGTTCTTTTCCACATTATTTTGCCCGTTTAAATAAAGCTAAGTCTTATCTTCTATGTTTTATTACTAATGTTTTTTAAACTCCCAGTTCCTTTTCCATCCCCTGCTGTCTTTTTATGTTTTCCTTTCTTCTGTGTAGAAATTTTTTCTTCTGAATACTTTGTTTTCTGTAATAATTCTTCAAGTAAATTTTCTATTATGCAGATTGTGACCTTCCCTTGCAGCTGTAATTTATCTACACAAGCGCCGCAGGTTGGGTATCTCTGTATAGGGAACAGCCCCCTCAAGGTGTGCTGTTCGCTCAAATACAGGGTAGGTGGAAATCACCTTAGAGCTGTCATTCAGCCACACTGTGACCTTCACCTTTAGTAGAGGACTTCTGATGGTTGGTTAAATCTGTTCGGTCTTGCAACTGCTTGGGTGTAATGGGAATGCTCTGGGAACACCTCAATTAAAATATTCTAGTGTACAGCTGCATGGTTACTTTAGCAATACAATTACTGGGGCACTTTTAGGATGTTTCAATAGTATAAATTATGCTACTGTGAATATTTCTGTGCAACTGTACTATTATTGTTTGTAATTAACTTCCTAGAAACAGAATGATTGGATTTAGGGAATGAACAAACATTTAAATTCTCACCAACAGCATATTCTAGAGTCATGTTACTACACATAGTCACTAATGCCCATTTTAACCTTTAGAGACCCCAAAAGGTCTGTATTGATTTTACTTGTTCTTTCATTTCCTTTTCCCATTTTTCTTCCCAGATGTTTCATTGTTTTTTCCCCTCAAGTCATTTATTAAGGAAATTATTATCTTCAGTATTGAAAATATTTTCCTTGGTTTGTCCATTAATTATGTTTATATCTTGTGTTATTTTTTTCTTTAAATCCTCCAGGTAGTATCTAGTTTAGAGACCTTTTTCATTTTACATTTTCTTCAATATTCTGTGTAGTACTTTAAATTTTTTGTTTAACATTTAAAACTCTTGATTCTTCTACAATTGCCATGTATAGGATAAGGCAGGGATCTCATTCTACAAAATGCCAGATTTAGTACAAGCTAAAGGTCAACAGGGCTATTCAGTTCCACTAATATTTGTTCCTGCCTGCATCAGTACCATACTGTCTTTACTATAACATAAAACTACAATTCAATATCTGATAGACTTTAGACTTAGCTCAAATTTCTAAACAACTCAAGTAAATTCCACCACATCCAAGCATCTCAAATTTGTCCACTTGTCTCTACACCTTAGATACTGCCGTAGTTCAAACCCATCAGCACTGAAGCTGTCTCCTCAACTCTAGTCTTGACTTCGTTTCCAAACATTTATTCTCCTATCCACTAAAAAAATACTCGTGCTTTCCCTTGCCAATAGGCCTCCGTGTATACTATTCCCTCTGCCAGAAACGCTATTGCTCTTCTCAATTCTTTTCACATCATGGTCCAATGAAAAAACGTATCCAGCACACTGCAGTTAACAAATGAGGCTGCTAAAGGCCAGTGGCAACCAAGAGTTCTCCACTTTACTACCTGAAGGCCTGAGGGGGATGAATTTCTCAGCCCACCTACATCAACTAATGGCATAAGAGCTGGTACCTGCTGGCTCAGTGGGCACTACCTATAGGTAGTCAGCTTTCCTTAACTCAAGAAATACAGATTTTTCCCTATCACAGCCTTTCTCACATCATTTAAATAGCCTGTATTGTTCCTCACTATTGTGTACCTACTCCATAGTTTACTGCATGGAACTAGTAATGAGTCAATGAACAAATAAAAGGCAATGCATAATAATCTTGGCTATCTGGTTATTAAATCATTATTAGGTCGAGAAGGCTCCTATAATCAGAACACTGAAACTGTCAAGATGAATTTTAAATGATGCTTCTAAAACATAAATAGTTCTTAGCCTTGGAACATATTGTATCAAAAAGAAAGTGTGACAATGTAAGTAACACGATACTGTGTGTTTAGAATGTATGAAAGCCGGTGGAGCTTTGAACCTGCTCTGCCTATATCTATTGGCTGGCTACCACATGCGAGTCACTGAAACCTGTGGGCTATCATTTTCTAGGTGTCACTATGAGAGAAGAGTATCTTGGGCTCTAAAAATGACGCCCGATTATCAAGATATATTTAGTACCATGCCCAGAAATCTTAAATATACTGTTCAGCTACTGTTTTTTACTAGAGGATGAATTTCTTTGCAAAGGCAAAAAAAGGTCATTCAAAAACTCTAGAATAATTACACAAGCTAATATAAATTAATGACTTGGGTTAGAAATCATTTTATTACCAACTTCTCTCTAAAATAATTATAAGAAAAAACACTTACTAGAAGTCATTCCTGCTTGTGGCTGCCCTATGTTAGGCCCTGGATTCATAGAAACTGGCACCATGCCTGCAGCATTTGGCAGCATATTCTGTTTTTGTAGTCTAGTCCTTCGTTTTTCTTCTAGTTCTTTCTGGATCTTATAGATCTTCTCAGCTAGCAGATGGTAATATTCCGCCTTTTTGAATTTTGGAAAGAAAACAGAGATGAGGCAAAAAGGAACTATCATCAGGTAGCAGAAAAAATGAACTATGAACAGATATCAGCTTCATTTAAAGAAGTAGGCAGAAACTAAAAGGGGGCAGAGTCTAGTCTACCTTCTTAGATCATTCCAAATATAAGCTTATGTTTGGAATGATCACATGAAAAGCACCGTTATTATGAACTTAAATAGTAAAAAGCATGACCTCTCAATGTAGGTTTACCAAATATGTGCAGGCAATTTAAGCACATGGAAAGAATATGCTACATTTTGAAGAAGTGTCAATTTAGAGAAGAAAGTTCAACTGATGTAGAGAAACTCAACTACTACTTAAGCTGAAAATACTAAGCAGCTGATTCACCACGTTCCAGTGAAAATAGCACAGAGCTGGTAACAGCTCAACCACTTTTTAAGTTGACAGAAGGACAACCCAGATAAAGTGCCACATGAGTGCACTGTGTTATTAAAAGGAAAAAACGTAAGATTCTTGATGACATACACTTTAAGAAAACAGCTTTGTTATCTTGACTGTGCATAGTGAGAATAAGACAGGACAGCTAAAGGGTATCTCCTGAAGTATAGTATTACTCATAGATGTTACAAAGAGGAGTAAACTAAACAACCAGAACAAGCCCATTTCTGACTTTATATAGAAAAAACAGATGCTCACTCGATTATTTGCAGATTCATACATGTCCCCTTCCACTTTCCGGGCATATGCAACTAGGTTTTCCATCCGTCTGTCTTTTAAAGCAGCAGGATCCGGAGTAGGAAATATGGCTTGAACACTAGGAATAGAAATCCTAACACTATTATATCACGTCAGCTTTTCATTCTCATCATAGAAATGTACAGTATTTTACACTTTCTCCTGATTAGTATTTTCTCATTTTTATACAATGAACAGAGTAAGTAAAATAAAAAAAATGAGGGATGGGATGTGCTCAAATATAAGATAATAAGGGACCAAAATGAAATTGTCTCTTGGTGGTAAACAAAGGGTTTTCTGGATCAGAATGTAAGAAATGACTCCATAAAAATTCTCTCTGGTCCCTGTCACTCTAATGTAGAGCAAAAACTTACACTGTGCTATTTGCATAGAGGAAGTGAGGAAACCTGACCTTTGTCACAGTATCAAGTAGCAACAGCCTTCAGATCCTTCTACTCTCCTAAATTTATTCAGTGTAGTAAAACAAAACCTAATCACTATAAAATCTTAAAAGATCAAAAACTTGAAGTGAAGGGGGCAGAAATGCATAATGATTCTGCTAAATTCAACGTCTTTTACTTTCTAGCAATCCCCCACAAAATGCTTGGCACTAGCATTCCTAAAGAGTGACAAATCTGATTTCCAGGCGCTAATTTTATCATCTGGACACCTCATGTTCAGTTGTATAGTACCTGAAGGAACCAGATGGGGAAGGAATAAATGGAAGCCTAGAAGAATATCTGAGTTGGTGAAAAGTTCGCAAGCATATAATAAACATCATTTTTAACATCAAATTTAAACATCAAGTCAGATGATCAATCCCAAATAATCTATTGTCTCTGTCAACTAAATAAAAGTTCCTAAACAATTCGATTATCACAAAGTAAGTTTGTTTTGGTTATTCTTTATTAATTCATTTTATTAAAATCGCAGAATTTTCTCCTTGTTGTCAAATTCTATTTCTAGTGTTATTATTTTAGAATTCCTAAATGAAACTCAAGTATAACCGGTAGGCCAACGTAACATAAAAATAAAGAAGATAAAAATAAGCCACATGGTTCTAAGCCAATAAAACATAAGGATGGAATGAAGGAGACTCTTCTACTAAGTGGGAGGAGAAATGAAAAAAGATTGCTTTCTCCAAGAAAGAAAACGCTGCATGTTGTTTGAAATGTAAGCTCTGTAATCAGTGAGGTCCAAGCTCTACCCTAATGATGTTGGGCACATTACATTTTACCACTCCACATGCCTTCCCTCTCCTCCATCTGACAAGAACTCTTTAAATTAAATAACACAGTGTTTGTGAGTCAGTGTCTGGGATATATCAACTTTCCAAAAAATAGTGCAGAGGTATTTCACCAACTATTGATATGTGCACATTTAAAGGATCAGAAGACCACCCTACCAGATCCAACTTGTCAACATAATAAAAGCTTTACCAGAGATAACAGGAAAGTGTTGCCACTGCCATAATCTAATGAGCTGAGACCTAGTTTTTCTTCTAAAATACGTGTTTTGTAAAGGCAGTGACATTAAAATGAATAATTTTTAACTAATACATTGATTACTGTCACTAGGCAGAACAGTTCACACACTGTTAAAGCTGAAAGACTCCTACAAATGGTGGTGAAAAGTTGAGAAGCCCAGAATAGAAGCAAGAAAGCCACAGAAGCAGAAGTATCAGCAGCAACAGCCAGGCTATAGAAAAATCAATAATATTCCTCTTGTGGTTAAGTGCCTGGCAGATTGGAAGCATGTTGACATGGTAACTTTTTATGAATAAGACATGCCTACAATCTTACAGTTTGTGAACAAGATGATTTCGAAGATCCTGAGTAATATCTTCATGCCATTGTTTCCGAATTCCAGCACTGGATGGTTGAGCTGCTGTTGGCATAGGACCCAGGGAGGCCACACTGGTATTTTCACTCATCATTGGGCTTTAAAAAGGAGTCATGAAACAGTTTTAGTGAACAAGGGTAGGAGGAAGAAAATTTCATTTAAGTAGAGCTGACAGTGATGGTTGCAATAGGTCCAACAAACTATGAGAAGTCTGTTTACATTAAGAAGTCAGGGGGGAAATAGTGTGTATATGTTCGTACTTGTGTGAGGGAATGAGTTAATCCACAACATTTCATTGTGTGAAGGGGAGGATGAAGTCTTGGGTTTAGGAGACTACATCTTGTGTTATAAGACTAAGCTGTCACTTTGACACCAGCTTACCCCAGGGAATTCACTGGGCAATGGACTAATTCTTAACACTGGGATAGAGGAAACTCGGTTTTTAAGCAGCTGCATACTTTCCATGTCCTACTGTATATGGGAAGGTGCAGGTTACCAGTCCCAGATATAATTTCAAATAAGGTTACAGAAAGCCTAAAGCATGGACTCAAATATATTGTTTGTTTTCATTCATCAAGGCTATCTTAAAACCAAAGAAACTAAAAAACTGAAATAATGAATTTTAACAAGTATGTAAAACTTGACAAAGGGTACAAACCAAGACAAGACTTACTTTTGAGAATTTATGGCTGAATGCAACATGGAGTCAGAAAGAAGATTTGACGTTTGAACCCCTACACCGCCATTTACTCCCATAGGACTAGCACCTATGTCAAAAAAAAAAAACAAGAGAGAATATTTTAAATACCAATAACAAAAAAAGGGGAGGGGTGATAAAAAAGGGAAAAAAAGGAAATTAGGGAAACAAAAACCTATAAAAGTACCAGAAGAAAACATCACAAGAAATTTTTATCCTTTCAAAGTAAGACCAAAACTCTGAAGCCATAAGGACAACATTTAGAAATCTGAGTAATAAATAAAATAACCACCATAAACAAAGTCAAGAGACAAATGACAAATCAGGGAAAACAATACTAGCAGCATATACAATAAATAATTATTAGCAATATAATTAGCAACACATACATAAAGGCTAGTACACGAAAATACCCTTACAAACCAGTACAAAAAAGATGAACAATCCAACAGAAAACAGGCCATTTATATAAAAAGAAATAGAATAGCTTAAAAAAATGCAAATATGCTTGACCACACTTAAGTAAAACAAAGCGATATATTTTTCATGCATGAAATTGTCAGAACTTTTTAAAGTTTGAGAATACCAAGTGTTGAGAAGGGTTTTGGGAAAGAAGCATTTTCAGTGAAAATTCATAGGTATTAAACTGACACACTCTTGAGAGGGCTATTTGGCAACTGCTGACAAAAAAAAATCATGCACATATTCTTTGACTTAGAATTTCCACTTCTGATATTTTGTCTTACAGTTATATATGTATGGACGGACCTAAGTACGATGATGTTAAAAGGAGCAAAAAAACTAGAACCAAAATTGTTTAGGGAACTGACCTATACATGAATATGCTTTCATAAGCACAGACAATTTATGTAAGGAGATACAAGGAAACGAATTAAGTACGATGATCCCTAGAGAGGGGAATGAAAGGCAGTGCTGGATTAAAGTTAAACATTTTTTATTCAATACTCCTTCAAACTGGCTTGAGTAGCTCTATGTGCATACATTATTTCTTCTATTAACAATTTTAATGAATATGCTATTTATTTAAAAACCACCAACAGCAATATTCACACTAAACCACATTTTGATGTGGTTAAAAAAATTTTTCTTAAACATAATTCTATTAATATACCCCTCATGGTATTTTAGTTAAAAACAAGAAAACAAAACTTTCCATTAAAATGCAAATAATTGGCAACATCTGTAAACAACGCGTAATGAAGAAAAATACTGTTGCCTTCTTTCATCATGCCCCCTAAATGCTTAGGCAGAACTCTGCTTCTGACAGCATCAGGTCAGCTCTGAAATGTAGCTGCTGGAAGCGGTCTTTTTAAACAGAATTGTGTAGTCCACAATTCTGTATCTGTCACTGTAAACACTCTGTGTGTAATACTCCTTTTTAGAAAAATTATGTACTCTTAACATAGATTTGTTTTACTGGTGGCAATAGTACGATGAGGTAAAAGAAAAAGTGATTACACTATATATCAATTACTTATCTTACTGCCTTCTCATCACATATGAAGACATAGTAAAATAGTCTCTCAAAGTCTCAAGGTCGATTTAATATTCGGCACTGATTGCAAGTAATGGCTCAATCATAACTTGAGAAGGAATACCCTTACAGAGGCTAATATTTAAACCCTAAGAGTGAGCATTTGAGAATACAAAAATGTAGGAAGTCAGACATTATTGGCACCACAGAGAACAAGCCAGAAAGAAAAAAATAAACAAAAAATTAATTCTTGGCACCTAAAAATCGGCAAGAATATATATTTGTTTTCTAAGCTCTAGGAAGAATCCCATAATAATAAAATCTTCATAGAATAAGTAAAATCAATAGGAACTAGAAGATTAAGAATGTGGTCAAATATGATCAGGGAAGGCTTATAGTAAAAAGCTCTAATTTTGGACTCTGGAGGGAATTCCCTTTTCCCCTCTCTGCTACAAAATCTCTATAAGCTGATATATGTAACAGAGATTCTATAGTTTTGTCTACTTAATCACTTACCTGGCTGTCCTGACTCGAGATGTTTGAAAGTAGAGACCATGCCCTTTAGTACATTTTTTTCAGCACAAAGCACGTGTGAATGAATGCTGCTTATCATTTATTCAAATGTCCTTGTCATTCACAAGGAACTAAAATTTATAACTCAAGACTGTTCCAGCATTACAGCCAGCTCTGCCACAGTGGGAGACACATGTGTAATCCCATGTTCTTAATGTGCATATATTTTTCCCATGGAAGCATTAGCATTTGTTTGCTTAGGTGCTTTAGCCTAACCCAGTACTACACACCTCAAGTAAAAATGGTGTGACATCAACCCATAAACATAAATATTACTACTTCTAAAAATCTGACAGCCTGGGAACATAAACTAGAGATCATATCTACCAAATAAGTGAGATATAAAACCTTTTAGAAGAGGGTACAAAGCAAAACTCAGAAGTTCTTGATATAGTTTCAGAGTTTCCATAAGATAGCTGAAAGATAGCTAACCAATAATTTGAAGGTCAGCAATAAAACTAGAGATTAGGGATACTGAAAAGGATAGTTAAACGCAAATAAAGAGTCTCAAGACATTTTTATGCTAAAATTATTAAAACCTGATCACATACACACCACCACCCATGACATATTATGTGTCCCAAAAATGTTTAACTTGGATCTAATTATATGGAAACAATCATACAAATCCAAATTACAGGACAATAGAGAGGGCTCATCAAAGGTCAATGTACGATGAACAAAGAAAGGTGAGAGACTTCTACACTAAAAGAGACAAAAGACACAAAACAAAATGAATGTAAAAGCCTTGACTGACTTTGGAGGACAACTGGAGAAATTAAAATATAGACTGTACATCAGAAGACATTACTGAACAAATGTTAAATCTTGCAGGCGTGATAACAATATTGTAGTTGTGGAGAAGAATGTCATTAGGAAATAGATGCTGAAATAGTTAGCAGGCAAATGTCAGGATATCTCAAGTCCACAAAGAAACAAAGCAAATGAGACAAAAATGTTGAAAATTAGTAAATCTAGATAAAAGTATATATATGGTCTTTACTGAACTACTACAATTTTTAGGTAGTAAAACTGAAAACTCTAAATTAAAATTCAGAAGAAAAAAATGTATTCATGGGGGGAAAGAAGTCACCAAAATACTACCTTTACCTTAAACCTGCAATGATTATGAAGAAGAACCTAGAATATTTTAAATTGCCATCAGTGAGGATACACAAATGTTTTTATGGCCCAAATTTCCTGACAAAGGTTTCCCCTAGATTTCTAACTATATATTCAATGCATCCCTCTTGGCAGGGCCCCCAAGAATATTTTAAGGTTAAAGTTATACCGGTGAGACCTGACGGCACTAACCACGTGGAGTCCAATCTTGGAAAAACATAAAAGATAAACATTTTAGGTTGCTGAGTAAACCGAAATACACTCAAGTAAGTCGCTTCTGTTTACACACAGGGTAACAATCTTGCGCTGTTGGGGGACACAATGTAGCTCTGTTTTGGCTGTAGCCTACCAGATCAGGTCCAAACTCAAAATATCGTACAACAAAGATCACTGGCGGAAGAAAACAGAAGTGAACAGAGCTTGGTTTAGTGTTTCAAAATCATAAAAGACATCAAAAGAGTAAGAAAATATAGTTATCAATACTAATTTAAGTATTTAACAATTGTGTATTTCTTTTACTCTTTGTGATAATATGGCACTAGGCTAAGGCCAAGTTGCAACTCCAGAGCCATATTTCTGATCATTATCAAAATTATTATATTCCTGGTAAAATCCACTATAAAACTCTAATAATGATAGAGGCCTTAAAAAATCACTTTAAGCACCTGAAAAAACCATTTACAGTAAAAACCCTTCATCCAAACATCACCCAAAAGTACAACGTTTTGGTTGAAACTAATAAATTGCTTAAGATTTTGGTGTGAAGCAAAAAAGCAGCCATATATTCATAATATGCAATAAATATTTTCTTAAAACCCCCTTAAAGACTGCTGAGAAAATTACATGACCCAGTGATGGTGATTCCATTTTGATATTCATTTCCTTTATTTATTGTCTGGGCTTTAGGGAACTCATAAAAAGAAAATGAAAATACAGGGGACACCTTTCAACATAAACATATAGGACTAATTATCTTTAAAAGGGCTTTGTATAAAAGGAAAAACACCTTTTAAGTAGGCCTTTGCCTATCTGGGTTGTGCATGATGAACAGAAACCACCAGGATGTTACATGTTGAAAAGCAGAGTACATGCTTTCCATACCAGTTATCAAGATGGGATCTAATACAACAAAAGAAATAAATGAGGTATTCTAGACGTTTTGGCTCACAATAATGACTATTACTAAAAAGGTATCACTAACTGAATAACAATAAATAGATGGAATTTGATTAATCTTAAATCTAATCCTAAAATAAAGAAAAAGACACAGAAAGGAAAAAAGAAATCCTAAGAAGATAAGTTTTAAATCATTTTGTAGGTATCCACAAATGTATGGACACAGATGATACAAGGGGAGATGAAAAGAGCTAAACTAGGAATTAAACAGAGAAATCTGAAAAATTAATGGGAAATAACCAATTACAAAAAGGAAAATCCAGGCCAGGGGTAGACAACTGCATTGCGTCAAGATCCTAAAATTCAAGGAAGACGCACTCTTCATAACATGGAAAGGGAGAGGAAAAAAGCAATCTTAAATGAAAAGAAAAAAAAAAAAAAAAAGAGGGCTGGCCCTGTGGCTTAGCGGTTAAGTGTGTGCGCTCCGCTGCTGGCGGCCCGGGTTCGGATCCCAGGCGTGCACCGAGGCACTGCTTCTCTGGCCATGCTGATGCTGCGTCCCACATACAGCAACTAGAAGGATGTGCAGCTATGACATACAACTATCTACTGGGGCTTTGGGGGAAAAAAATAAATTAAAAAAAAAAAAAAAGATAAAAGAGAAGAGGGGGAAATGAAGTCCTTAGATCTCTTTCCATTTTTCATGTACTTCTAACACACAAGAGCTTGAAAACAAGCCTGAAAGGGCAGGATCACTCTTCATCTTAGTTTCTCTGCGCTCAATAACTATTTAACAAGTTAGCCTTGTTTGTTATAAAACAGTGTACATTTCCTTAAGCTAACAACAAAAATCATCAAGATTGCATTTTTACAAGAATAGTGTGTCCAATTTTGTTTCCTCATTTAGCATCACATGATAATGGGCAGAAACTAAAGCCTACTGCAAATATCAATAAAGGATGAAAATGGATTCCATAGGAAAAAGCCTGGTGGATTATTCAGAATCAGTCTGTTTTCTAGTTACAGAAAACTTCACCACCAAGAACAATTTTACAATAAAAGGCAAAGTATTAAAAAGTATTAAAGTCATGGCCTTACCAGTGCTAGATGTCTATTTAAACAAAATGGCTCCACTGCCTGACGGCAAAGCAATAATCAC
The DNA here is from genome assembly GCF_020826845.1 of Diceros bicornis minor. Taxonomy (NCBI): domain Eukaryota; kingdom Metazoa; phylum Chordata; class Mammalia; order Perissodactyla; family Rhinocerotidae; genus Diceros; species Diceros bicornis. Next base: position 9,253,699 of record NC_080764.1, read on the forward strand.
AGGACAAATCTCCTTTCTTTTACCACACAATTAGAGAATAAAAATACTCCAAATTAGGGTATTAGAACACTGCTCACTCTTCCCCTTTTCTCTCAGTCACATCATAGGAAGAGGTTAGTCAAAGAAGTGCATTTAATAAACTATTTCAAAAGGCACGCTACTCCTGCTGCCAGATACATGGAAATCTGTATTAACAATAACCACACCCATTTCTACACATTTCAAATCAAAACAATCCTTCAAACCAAAACAATTTCTTTGTGCAGTTTAAAACAGCAAAAAAATTGGAAACCTAATTGTTCATCTGTAAGAGATTGTTCTATACAACAAAATACTATACAACCATTAAAAAGGATACATTAGGCATGGAAAGTGAAAGATATCCACATTGTGTTAAAGAAACTGTTATAGAACAGCACATGGGATCCCATTTCTAGAAATATAAACTCATACAGGCTTTAAAACAAAAAGATTAAGAAGGATATAAACCAGTAGCAGTTGCCTCTGGTACATGGATTACATGCGGACTTTTACATTGCAATCTTTAAAAAATTACTTCAAAAAATTAATCATGTAACAAAAAAATTGGCAGGGGGGAGAAACAAACACAGAGACAGATACACATACCTAGAGACTAAAATAAACTAAGGAGTTAATCCTGCATGTTACATGCATTTACACACATAACCGGTATCACATCTGTCACTAGGAGGATACAAACTTACTCATGTTGCTCATGGGCCGCATGCCTTGGGGAGACTGCCCAGACTGCTGATTTTGCTGGTTCTTTGCTTGCACCTGGGGCTGTGTTGGCATCTGATTTACTTGATAGGGTAGTCCAAGAGCTGCATAGGCTCTTTCTATAGAGCTGGGATCAATCTGACTAACAGTGCTTAAGCTAGGGGTAGACTGTTGACCCACACCTAGAGAGCTAGTATTTCCAAGTCCAACTGGTGCTCCCGTCAGGATTGCTAGAGAAGACAAAAGAAATGGTGTTACAACATTCAAGATGGTGAGGAAAAAAGACTAACATGTTTCACTGAATTTAAGAAACAAAATTATTATTATGTGATTGTAAAACATCTCAGTACATGCATCTTTTTTCCTTGAAAAAATTTCTAGATGCAGAACTGATTGGTCAAAGGGGATCATCAGCATGAACGGCTTTTGATCCAAAATAAGCAAAAGCCTTCCCACAGGCTGTATTTACGTTCCCACCAACTAGGTATGAATGTCTCAGAGCCATACAAATGCCAACACCAGGTAGCATCATTTCTGCCACTGTGATGGAAGAGAAATGCTACCTTATTTTGTTTAATAGTGAACTTTTTGGTATTTCCTCCTTCTAATGAATCGTCTATTTCCTAGTCCAATTTTCTACTGGGCCATTTATGATTTCTTCATTAATTTATGGAATTTATTTCCTTTTTCACATGCTGTACATCTATTTCCAAATTTGTCTTTCAATCTGAAATCTTTCATGTTTTATTTCTAAAGAAGAGTTACAGTAGCTGCACTTTTTTTTTTTTTTTAAAGATTTATTTATTTATTTTCCCCCCAAAGCCCCAGTAGATAGTTCTATGTCATAGCTGCACATCCTTCTAGTTGCTGTATAAGGGACGCGGCCTCAGCATGGCCGGAGAAGCGGTGCGTCGGTGCGCCCCCGGGATCCGAACCCGGGCCGCCAGCAGCGGAGCGCGCGCACTTAACCGCTAAGCCACGGGGCCGGCCCAACTTAAATCTTTCTACTTTTGACTTTTCTTTTCTCTAAAGAAAGCTCCTCATCAAATGCCAGGTTTTTAAAAATAATCTCAAAATTATCTAAATATTTAGATCACACGTATAAAAGAGTAACTTGCCCCACGTCAAAGCAATGATCTTTTAAGTTTTCATGAATTTAAAAATCAGTGTAAATTCAACTATTGTTTTTATAAAGAATGATAAAGTTTTTGGATCTTATTTTAGGTAATAAGCAGTTCAATTCTAACCTCATTAATATGAGGTTAATGGGAAGTGGAAATAACCTAGTATGATAGCACTAGGCAGTCACAGAAACTTCACATAATCAAAAAGTATTCTTTGTTGTTGTTAGTGCCATTCAGTAGATTCCAACTCCTAGTGACCCTGTGTACAGCAGAGCAGAACTCTGCCCAGTCTTTTGCAATGCTCTGCTGCTATTCATAGGGTTTTCAAGGCCAATTTTTTTTGCAAGTGGGTGGCCAGGTCCTTCTTCTTAGTTTGTCTGGTCTGGAAGCTCTGCTGAAACCTGTCCACCATGGATGACTTTGCTGGTATTTGAGATACTGGTGGCATAGCTTTCAGCATCACAGCAACATGCAGTCGCCACAGTATGACAACTGACAGACGGGTGATGTGGTTCCCTAACTGGGAAATGAACCTGGGCCACGGCAGTGAGATGGCCAAATCTTAACCACTAGAGCATGAAGAAGTACTCTAAATCTCAACAAACTGCACTGGTGAGAGTCTAAGAATACATTTAGTATAAAAACTTCAAAAGATTTTAATCACTTACACTGTTGATTTCTCTTATCCCCAGCATTTTTAAGGGGGAGACACACAGGACAATCATGCCTTGTACAGTTCTTCCAGTGTGAAATGATTTGTCGAGAAGATGCACAGTGTGCCACTGAAAGAAAAGAAAAATAATTATTTTTTCAAATGCGGGTTATAGTTTTTTTAGTATCAGCTAACTTACTGACCAGTTAACAAGTGCTAAAATGTTATTAACTCATTTCATCTTCATAACACCTTCAAGATATTAGTCCTCACATTTTATAGTTGAGAAAACAGGCAAAAACTGGTTAAGTCACCTGTGCAAATTCAGAATACCCAAAGTGGGATTCAAACTCAAGCAGTCTGACTCTAGAGTCCATCTTTTCACCACTGAGCTATGCAATCTACTTTATTCTATTAAAAATCTATAGAAACAAATTTCTAATGACTCCATAAATACACAAATTGTACCATGTTGGGTAACACTGTTTTGGTATTTGCCTACAAGATAGTTAGCAAACACTCAACAATATTTAAAGTATGCTATGCTGGGGCAAATCCAAGTCAGTAAGGATCATCACAAAAGGAAAGCCCTTTAAAACTTCCTCTCTTACCACATCCGCAGATACTCACAAAACAATACTGAATTTTTTTATATCCTAATATAGAGTAAGACATTATCAGTAAAGGAGTCTCAAAATAGAGCTGATCACATTTTTTTCTCTTCTGACTGTAAATATATATATATCCTTTTTCCTGAGGAAGATTTGCTCCGAGCTAACAACTGCTGCCAATCTTCAACTTTTTGTATGTGAGCTGCCACCACAGCATGGCCACTGACAGACAGAGGAGAGGTACAGGTCCATACCCGGGAACCAAACCTGGGCCACCGAAGCAGAGTGCACCAAACATCACTACTGGGCCACCGAGGCTGGCCGTGACTGTAAATATCAATCGCTAAGGACACAAACCCTTTGAGCCCACTCACCTTGGCAGGACTTGCCTGACTGGCAGTGTGTCATGTGGTTCAGAACGTTCTTCATCGTGCGACAGTGGGGAAGGTTGCACTGCCTCACTTCCCCATTAGCCTGCTCCCTGCGCTGGCACTTGTGAGCATGCAAAAGGAGAACAAGCTGCTGCTGGATGAGCTTACGCTTCTCTGGATCAGCTGTGTGTGCTCCAGAACCCATCCCTTGGGCTACCGGAGTCACAAGGCCCGGCTGCTGGACCGGCGGGGCCTGCTGTTGGCCCTAAGAGATAAAATGATAAAGATACATTTAATGTTAGGTGCCATCGTGTGCTAGCTCTAGTCCACAATAAATATGGACCTGGAAATTTTCAATTAAAACCTTTAAAGACAGTCTACTATATGCCAGACTCCATTTTTTGACACAAGGGATTCCAAGATGAACAAACAATGGCTCCTACCATCAAGAAGTTCAATTTAATAAGAAAACAAATTACTACATTACTAAGTGATAGAATCAAAGTATGTATTATAGTATGTATACATGAGAACAAAAGTATGTATACAGAGAACAAAAGAAAGAGAAGGGACATAGTAAATTCCAGTGGGAGAGGGAAAAGCAAGGAGCCTGTAGTGAGGCACATGTCTAAGTTAGGTTTTTAAGAATAATGAAGAACTTCTTGGGAGACCAAGCAGGGGCCTTTACGGTGGGTGAAAAATTAGTTTTTGTAAAATCTGGAAGAAATTTGGTTTTTCCAAGAAAAAAGTAAACATTTATGGGGACAGATATGCCATGTTTTATTCATCTTTATATCTCTACTACATAGCAGAATATCTGAAATAAAGGCATTCAATGAATATATGACACACAGCAAAAAACTAAAACATCCGAAAGAGAAATAAAATACCTATAGGACAATTTTTTCCAAAGGTGAATGTGGACTACTTGACACATTTACAACTAGGAATAGTTTTACTTTAGAAAAACAGCAATGCTAGAAGTTCTGGAGATAAAATGCCAGTTTGAAGACAAATCTCTAGATACGTTACTACCCACCATGTTGGGCATTCCTCCACCAGGAACTGCCTTTTTGTCCATTGCAAACGGAGATAAGCTATTTGGTAATACAGACTTTGTCTGAATCTGGAGACCAAGGCCACTGGCTCCAATCTGCTGTCCAGAATTCTGAGTGTATGGTGAACCGTAAGGATTAGGGTTGTTCATCATTCCCATCTAAGAATAAGAAACAGAAGAAAAATTAAATTGTATTCTCCATATTAACAAAACATTACTATTCTACTTCCTAATTTATATATATTTCCATTTTAAAGGAAATCCTCTGCATTTATAAACAGACTATAGAAGTATGTTCATGAAAATACTCACATTTTCAAGATTATGATTTACGGGCCTCAGGTACAGTAAATTTACAGAGCTATTTTCTGTAAATATTTGAGATAAACGTGTTTTATAAAAACTTATAAGCATCTTCATTTAGCTATATCTGCTAAGCAATGTTTGCCATTCATCTCCACTTTTAATGCATTCAATGCACTTTCATGAATGTACAAACTATGGCTTAATAAATTCAATTCAACTCAAAAAGCCATCTTATCTCTAAATATATTCGAGTTTGATATATAAAAGCATTTGAATGCTTATTTCAGCATTTTGTTTACACAAAAGGCAGAAAACTGGTAGTTTGGGGGATATATCCTTTTTTATTTAGGGTCACAGTCACACAGTGATTTTAAAACTTTGAATCTGAATCTTTTAGATAGAGCATGCAAACAGCAGAGTCCACACCATTCCCTGCTGTCTTAAACCTAGCTGCTTTATTCATTAAATTACCCGCTTGGCTCTTAAAGTAATTTGAGTTTCTCTGCAACCCCTATGTAGTTTTAAAAAGTAGGTTTTTTTTTTCCTGTGTTTACTAAGTCCATCTGTAACCATCATACTGTATGATGATTAATTGAAAGAACAGAGTATTAATTATTCAAAACCCAATGTTTTACTGATAAATATTACTTTACTGATAACAATGATGCAACTTAAAATTCTATTCTTCTATATAAGATCCCACTGTAAGTCAATCTAATGGAAACAGACAGCAAGCACTCCGAATAGAAACTAAGGACACTATAGCTATTGCCCAATTAAAAAGAGTTATACTAGATTTCTCTCCTCCTCAGCCAGATGCAATTCTATCAAAGGATCCTTCAAATTCTACTTCTAAAGAAACACACACACACCCATCCCTAAAATCCTTCCCATGTATCCATGCCCACTATCATGGATATCACTGTCTTAATACAAGCCCCTCATCACAGCTTGTGTGGACTGTGTCCAACAGGTTTTTTTCTGCCTTTTATCATTTTTTCTATTCATAAAAGGGAAAAACCATGCTATACCAGAGCCTTCATGATCTTCATGAGGCCTGACTACCTCTCTCCACAGTATCCTACTATCTACTGCACCCAGTAACGTGCACATCTGAGAGTATCACGCTTCTTGAATCTCCAGCATCTGCCTTAAGCTTTTCCTTTTCCCTATAACTAGGCAGTGGCACACCCTCCTTTCCTAATTGACTCCTGAATGCCAACCTGTAAAGGAAATAAAATACTAATTTCACAAAGAGGCAGTCCAATTTTCATTTTTTGTTGCTCACTTAATTGGTACAACTATAACTAAGCAGTAGCTGCAGATCCTACTCATCCTTTAAGATACATTTCAAAAAATACCACCCCTGCGAAGCATCTGTCTACTACCCTAGATGGCTAAAGAGCTCTTCTTCTACCCCAACACAAATTTTCATGCCTTTATTTAAAATACAACATAGGTGATAAAATAATCTGTTAAAATGCATGCCTTTTCTATTCCCAGACCACGCACAAAACAGAAAGAACCTTAGTTCATTTATCTTTGTAGCCCCATCACCCTAAACTGATCGACAAAAGAGATCACTGACTCAGGAAAACAGAAATTATAAAAGTCACAAAATAAATTACATGAACCTCTGTAAATAAAATTCAGTTCTTTAAATCATATGCAGTATCTATAATCTGCAAATTCATATGAATGTGACATCTTTATCTGTTCAAAGGTTTGCCTGTAGCATAAAAAATTAAAGAACTTTTACATTTTCCAGATGAGATTAGAGACTAGGAGTTAAGTAACTTGCCTGGTGCTCTAACGACAACAGAGAATGAGACTGAAAGAAGTGGCACAGTTTGGGGGAAGGCATAAAAGAAGGCGGCAGCCTGCCGTGGCTTGGCAGTTAAGTGCGTCGTGCGCTCTGCTACTGGCGGCTGGGTTGGGATCCCGGGTACACAGCGATGTACCGCTTCTCGGGCCATGCTGAGGCCGCGTCCCACATACAGCAACTAGAAGGATGTGCAACTATGACATACAACTATCTACTGGGGCTTGGGGGGGGGGGGGCGCGGAAAGGAGGAGGACTGGCAATAGATGTTAGCCCAGAGCTGGTCTTCCTCAGCAAAAAGAGGAGGATTAGCATGGATGTTAGCTCAGGACTGATCTTCCTCACACAAAAAAAAGGGGGCAGCCTGAATGGGAAGCATCCAGAGTAAAGAACTTACTGATTCAGTCTCCAATAATTGGAATTTCCTAAGTGAATCTGGCCAGTAAGATTGTAATGACAATTAAATACAGAAACAGGCTTAAACACACGTTTGGGTTTCTGTTGGTAGTTTTGAATGTGGAGGCAAGTGCTGCTGCTACATATGCTTTTAAGGTACTACTATTTATACTAATGTAGTTTCAATAATATGCACGCCCACACCTGGGGGAGTTATAGTTCACTTAATTGTGTTTCCTATTAGCATGGAAATTCATGGTAGACATAAAATGAAAGCCATTCTGTCACAGAACCTGCATGACGGGCCGTAAAAGACCAACAGACAATCAACTATGCTTTTAAGAGTTCATTATTTACATAAATAAAATGCTGGGATTTGTAAGCTACCTTGATGTCTCGTTAATAAGCATAACATCTTTATTCAAATACATCCCAGTAGAATCCGCTCCTTCACGTTTGTTCACGCAGACACTGCCTTGCCTGCCTATACCAACTGCGTTTCAACCAGTTCCTGACATGCTTGTTCCCTCAATCATAATGCATTACCTAGAAATCCAAGTTCACTCTATAGCAGACTATGGTCTCAAATATACAGACTGCACTGACTGCTGGTCAGCTGGCAGTTAATTCATTCCTGACACTTCTGGTCACCCTGACCAACAAAGACTCGCAGGTTTTTGTTTTCCTGTCTCCCTCAGAGTTCTGCTGCCAGTGTTAGAAAATAAAATACAACCAATGCCCCATCCTTACCCTTTCTATCTCCCCAACCCTCACTACTCACCCACCAAAAAGGAAGGGAATACACTGTGCAGTTAGTTATTAGGTCTTGTTCCCTTTATAGCTAATGTGATCCAGATGTCCAACTACCCACCACCTACCTGGACTGCAATGATACAGATTTCCACCTAAACTGAAAAGGCAGAGGACAAGGAAGCCACCAACAGTACTAGGCAGCTAAAACAAAAAGGACGTATGGGGCTCCTTTTTATTTTCTTTTTATAAAAACCTGACTCTGCAGGTTGTTTCTAAGTTTTCAATATATTAAAAGCAGAAACTTAGGGAACACAGGAACGGAAAAAACACACGATAGTGACAATCATTGACAAATAAATAGGAAAAATAAAAAGTAGTGCCCAAAATATCAAGACTGTAACAGTTTAGGAACATTTAACACAGGGACAAAAATTGCTTAGTAAGACTTGCAGGCACCACAGTAACAAACCAATACTTTATGTGTGACTCCAAGATTCACCAAACAATAAAAACAAAATTAAACTACATTCAGACATTTCCTACTGGATTCGATAAACACCCGTGTCATGTATCTGTATCCAGATTATACTCCAGGCACTATGTTAAACACTAGGGGTACACTGATAAACAAGGAAGACTAGGGATCTCTCAGAACCTACACCAAATCCTAAACATGATTTTTCAGATTCATTCCCATTACTCCTATACCATCACCTTAGTTTAAGGGGCCTCATCACCCCATTAGGGACTACTCCTCTTAAATCGATATTGCACACCTAAAACTATATCCATCTAGATTGTAAATTTGGGCAAAAGAACCTCCTATTTAAAACCCATCAGAATATGGCATTTAAGATCATCTTTCAAACCCATCAGAATATGGCATTTAAGATCGTCTTTCTCTCTTTCAACACGGATTCTTCCTCTCTGCCTTACACTTAACCTCCCTCTAACTGGTCCTTCCAGCTTCACTCCTTGTCTATCCAACAACACCAGAGTTCTAAACCAGAGATGCAACAGAGATCAATCATTGCTCTTACGTTAAAACTTTACAGGTTAAATACTCTTTAACACCACATGCCAGAGACCATCACAAACTGATGTTATTTTAAGAGAAGAGTTCCAAAACTGACAACATTAGTGCTCCTACCTCCTCAAGAAAATTTTAAAGAGAGAAAAGGAAAAAAGGAAAAAGAGAATTATTCCTAAGGCCAGCGCTCATCTGAATGAAGTTGAGTTTTTTTTTTTAAACACCAATTTCATCGGTCACAAAGCACACAAAGTTTGGATATGAACCCATCCAGATGCCAGGTAACAGAGACCTCTTCATAACATGTGAGGTAACCAGAGTCAGAGGAAAGGGAGTTAGGATTTGTTTTCTTTTTCCCCAGATGTAGGACTACAGAGAAAGAAGAACTGAAAGTAATATATAAAGATGCTCCGAGGCTGTGTCTGTGAAAGGTCCAGGGATCACTAAGGCAGGATTATAGAAAACAGGCATGGCTCCTGCTTTTACATGTCTCAGTCTAGCAATGGTCATGCGTGTATAAGGTTACAAGTCAGGCAGGAGGTGAAGGCTGCTGCAGCAAACATAAAAACCCAGTATTTGTTTTTATTTTTATTTATTTATTTACTTTTTTAAAGATTTTATTTATTTCTTTTTTTCCCCCCAAAGCCCCAGTAGATAGTTGTATGTCATAGCTGCACATCCTTCTAGTTGCTGTATGTGGGACACCGCCTTGGCATGGCTGGAGAAGCGGTGCATCGGTGGGCACCCGGGATCTGAACCAGGGCCGCCGGCAGCAGAGCGCGCGCACTTAACCGCTAAGCCACGGGGCCGGCCCCAGTATTTGTTTTTAGCTGTGGAGGTTTCATCAATATATGAATCATAATAATAGAATGACATTATACGGCAGTGATGAACAACATGCACTTTTAATTCAGAAAGACAAGACTTCTCTGTAACACCTCTGACTTTGTTTCCTCACCTGTATAATGGGAATACAACTATCAATTCATGGGGCTGATGTTGTGATGAATGGCCCTAAACCATATTAAATACATATTAATATTCAGGACCTCCTTAACATTTAGAGTCTAACACTAATTCAGGTATAATTATACTGTCTGATATTGTTATTTAATAATATTCTGGATCTTGTCTCCTTAATCATAACAAGCTCTTTCATAGAACAGATTTTGTTTTTATTTTCTAAGAAAAAAAGAGAAAACAAAAAATTCTAGAATATTAATGAACACTTCTTGAATAAAAAGTCCTTAACTCCAAACAAAGTAAACGTTCCATCAAATTTATATAGCATTAATACACTGAAGTCTCTATTAGTAGCATTCCCATATTCTTTGGCCAACTGCTGTTCATGGAGTATGTCGATTTGATCTCCCCCATTATAGCTGAGAGCTACACCTCTGGAAGATTCCAGCTTAACTGCATGATGTAGGTTTGATTTCTGCCCCTCCCCATAAAGTGTTTTAAGAACATAAAAATGGGAACTGTAATAATACTAAGCACTTGTTACTACTGCTAGTGTAACAGTAAGTGTTTACTACATGCCACTCACGAACAGCTAGCTTGTATTAACTCACTTAGTTCTCCAACAATCCCATGGAGTAAGTATAGCAAGCAGCTTGCCCAACGTAACAGCTACTATCTAAGCGGCTGAGTCCATTTTTAACCCAGGCAATTTTGCTCTATAGTCCATACCAGTAACTGTGATGTTTGTCTTAGTTAACTTCATCTCTTCCTTCATACATAAAGGATGGTTACTGGGAAAAGGATTTTCAAAATGTTTATTTCTTTTGTCACTAGCATTTTTGAGGAGGCAGATAACATGTCTTGTGAAGTTACTGGCAAGTGAAATGACTTAACTGAAAAGCTGCACGGGGGCGGGCCCAGTGGCGCATGTGGTTAAGTGCGCGCACTTCGCTGTGGCGGCCCAGGGTTCGCTGGTTCGGATCCCGGGCGCGCACCGATGCACCGCTTGTTAAGCCATGCTGTGGCGGCGTCCCATATAAAGTAGAGGAAGATGGGCATGGATGTTAGCCCAGGGCCAGTCTTCCTCAGCAAAAAAAAAAAAAAAAAAAAAGGATTGGCATCAGATGTTAGCTCAGGGCTGGTCTTCCTCAGAAAAAAAAAAAGAGAAAAAAAGAAAAGCTGCACAATATGCAGCTCAAGAGGAGGACCCAGGCAGTACGGTTCAAAATCTGTGCACTATTCTGCCTTTTACTGTACCCTTCTGAACTACTCAGTCAGAAATAACTTTAAGACATAAAACATTTTGTCTTTCATTATTTTAATTTATCTAAAATTAAAGATTAGGGTAAAAGGGAGTATGATCCAAATTTCTTCCCATGTATCTCAGTTAGTCAGACTTCTGTTATAGTATATACTGTTACAGCAGTAATGTCATAACCTGCCTGCACATTTCAAACCACAGATTCATCCAGAAAAAGAACTGTGTACAAAAGCCACTGTCATTTGAATAGGATTCAAGCCATCATGTCTCATTGAAAGTTTCCTTGTCTTAATTCCTGATTCTTTTTTTTTTTAATTTTTATTTATTTTTTTTTCCCCCAAGGCCCCAGTAGATAGTTGTATGTCATAGTTGCACATTCTTCTAGTTGCTGTATGTGGGACGCGGCCTCAGCGTGGCTGGAGAAGCGGTGCGTCGGTGCACGCCCGGGATCCGAACCCGGGCCGCCAGCATCGGAGTACACGCACTTAACCACTAAGCCACGGGGCCGGCCCTTAATTCCTGATTCTTAAATATCACCAGAACTCTCAGGAATTTTGGAGGAAATACAATGAATACAATCAACTCTACAAGGTAATTTTAGGAACCGGTATTGTGGAAGTGCAACTGCTAGTCAACAATTGGAACACCTCACTTGAATTTATTTTAATCTTAAATAGGAAAATATAAATATTTTTCCTGCCATAAAGAGAAAATTAGTTGTTTTTTATAAAAGTACTTTTATAGTAATTGGGTATCTCATCCTAAACCTCCATAACTCCAAAAAATTCATTTACTAAACATCTAGAGCTCTTCTTGTGTGTCAGGCACTGCTGTAAGTGCTTCATAAGTATCAACTTATAAAATATAGGTGGGACTCATTTAAAACAAGGAAATATTTTAATAATAAAGTTTTTATATTTGAATTCCCCCGTCCCATGAAAACATAAGCTCCACAAGAACAGGAATTTGTGTCCGTTTTGTTCATTGCTATATATCTAGTCCCTGAAACAATGTTGATGCAAATTTGTGATTTAGATTATGAATAAAACAGTGCCCCACTTCCAGCCTAGGTATTCTCCCAATGAGCCTTTCCTTACTTTATTTTTCATCATAGCACTTACCTGAAATACTATACATTTACATCTTATGTACAAACTACAAAGTAAGTTCCATGAAGTAAGTTTATTCACTGCTCTATCTTCAGCACCAGAGCGAGGACTCAGTAAATATTTGATCAATTAGTGAAGGTTTACTGTCTGTCATCCCACCCCTCCCCACTGGAATATAAACATCAGGAGGGCAGGGACTCTTCATAGCTATGTTCCTAGAACCTAGAAGAGGTACTTAATAAATTTTACCTTCTTGTTTCTGGTTCTCACTCCAAATACTCTAAATAAACCACAGCAACATAAAAGTGCCAGAAAGGGAGAATCTACACAGTAGGCAGGATGCCAAACAGAATCCTTTCCTAAGCTGTCAATATTCTTTATTGCATAGCAAAAAAATATTTAAGGGTTTTCTTAATCTACATGTGACCTCAGTCTCCCCACTCCCAATTCATCCCTATGTCTTAATTTCATCGTTGAACTCTCTCCCACCATCATGATTCGTAGGAACACAGAAGTCCTAATGCCTGCTCAAATTATTCATCTTACAGAGAAAGCTTGCTCTTTTTGTGAAAATCTTACCCATCTCCAATATCTCTCCAATGAGAGAGAGAAGCTTGCTCTCTCATTCAGCAAATATTTACTAACTACATGCCAGGCAGTGGCAACTACAGTGTGATGCCATTTTGAGAAAAAGGAACAAAATACGTAAGAAAAATATGAAGGCATAGCATCGTCTTAACTATATATACAGAATACACATTTAAAATGTTTTTAAAAATATATTTAGCATTCTCTACTTAATAAAGCTAAGAAAGTAGGCTTTTGAAAAGAGAAAAACCTTTCAATCAATGGCCAAAATCAAGTTAATTGGAATACCTGGAACGTTAGTTGAAGTTTCATAGTAAACTAATGCACCTAAATTTCCATCAACTAATAACGAAAAACAGTATTTAATCAATCTTTTAGAATAAATAAATATACCTCCTAAAAAGCAGAGATGCACGTAAATTTCCGTCAACTAATAATGAAAAACAGTATTTAATCAATCTTTTAGAATAAATAAATATACCTCCTAAAAAGCAGAGATATTGTGGGAACAAATGAAGTCTACCTGAAGACAGTATAATGACAGCTATCTCAAAACTGTATTTTTATATGGAGGCTATGAAGGCTAAAGTGGGTTTAGAAATGAGATGAAAATGTTCTAATACTTGTGCCAGAGAGAACAGGAATTAGCTGGCAATCATGTGGAACAAACTGTGAAGGTATATAATACCAGTCAGTTGTAAAATAGATGTTTTACTTAAATTTAATATAAGAGCTTCATAAAATTTGTGACAACACAGTAGATCCTTGGCATACAGTATGTGGGGAAAGGCTACACAATGTAAAAAGATTAAACATGAATGGCAATGAATAACTGACCTCAAGCCCTCCCTCCACCACTGGAACACTCAAGAACACTGATAGGGCATACAAACCAAAACTACACTTACCTTAAGAGGCTGGGGGCCTCTCAATCCTGTTTGTCCTCCCATCTGGGGAGAGCCTTGCTGCAGTGGCTCAGTCATTAAGTTGCCAGCATTTCCCATGCCTGGGTTTGGGTACTGCATATTAGGTCGCCCCCGGCCTGCTCCAATTGAACCATTCATGACTTGATTAGGCATCATCCCCTGTCCATTGCCTGCAGTCAACATTCCAGGATTCATGCCAGCATTCATCCCTGTGTTCATTCCCATGGCAGGTTGATTTACTGGACTGTTCATCATACCCGTTGCGGATGGCGTGGGACCCTGATTTGGTCCACTAGTGCCCATCCCCATGTTGGGAGAAGTCAGGCCTGCCTGTGCCATTGGGCTTTTGACCATGCTATTTATCAAACCTAATCCAGGACTGTTCTGTTGGGCCTGGCTGGCCATGCTTTGGCCTGGGCCACCAACTCCCATATTGAGGTTAGGGGAACTACCAGACCGGAGCAATTCTGACAGTTGTTTATGTTTAGAGGCTGCATCTTGTACTATGCCAAGACTTGTCTGAAGCTGACTAATATCACCACCATTGGTTAGTCCCAATTCTGTAGAGTTGATTAATTCATCTGGTAAGTCGTGCTCCAAGTCGAACAGAGAGCCAAAATCTAAAAGCAAAGAGGAAGACAAAGGTTAAAGTTTGAAAGAATCAAAATTACAAATTGCTCTATATTTTGTTCTTGATAAGCATTAAATATCATTTCCAAACCTCACTTCATGGAATTCTATCTGTATGTATTGCAGTTTTTCATGTTACACTAAAAAAATTTTTTGTTATGTATGTATTTAAAACTTGGAGAATATTTGGTTATGCCAACAAGTTTAAACACTTATGAACTGTACCTAAAATAAGGCCAAGGAAAAAAGGATTAAATCTTAGTATAACACCCATTACATGAGTTGCTGAAAGTCTGTATTGATAGTCATGAAAAAAAGACACACAATTAAGTAGTATAATACCCCAGAATTCCTTAGAAGAGGTTAAAATAAATTATCTACACACAAACTAAATTCAGAACAAAATATTTAAAATATTATTTATTAATAAAGAAAGACAACTGATACCAAAGATCTGTCATCTGTAGAACATTCAGTGTGAGCTCCATGCAGAGAGGGTCTGTCGTCTACCCTTCTTTACCAGGTTCTTATCACAGTGCCTGACACAAAGTAGGTCCTCGATCTGAGTGAATTTGCTTGCACTTGACTTCAGCCTAGCGATTAGTTTTCCTTAACCAAAATCTAGCTGGAATAGGATACAAAACCATGCCTCTAGCTCCTTCAACAATATACAAACCACCCCCACCCCACCCCCACCAAAAAGAGGATGTAAATTATAGATTAACCTAGGGTTTCTCAACCTTAGCACTATTAAACATTTTGGGCTGGATAATTCTTTGTTGTGGGGGAAGAGGGACTGTCCTGTGCATTGTAAGATACTCAGCAGATCCCTAGTCTCTCCTCTCAACGACAGCAGTACCCATACCCCATTTGTGACAACCAAAATTATCTCCAGCTAGCACCAAATGTCCCTGGATGGGCAAAACTGTCCCTGGTTTGACCTGCTGACAGCATTAACTCATTATATAGATTGAGGTGTTTGAGTTTTCTTTCCTTTTAATTTTCCAAGTAGTTTTCACATTACAAAAGCATTACTGGGTATTTAATAATTAAATATTCTTGAATCTACAACTAATTACCCTATTAAAAAATAGTCTATCCCTTGAAGACATGATACTACTTTAATAATGATCTACTTGGTCCATTTAATCTCAGTTCCTAAGCACAACTCCTCCTCTACGTGCCCTTCCTGTTCTTATAGCATTCTATCATGGCACTGAAATTACCTGTGTCTGTCTTTCTCTCTCTGCCCCCTGCCATCTCTTGCCCATCACCAACCCCGACCCCACCCATGCACCCAGACAGTAGTTTTTTGGGAAGGACACGTCTTACCACTTATACACCAACCTCTTGCCTAAGGCTCAACACAAGTTAAGCAGCTGGTCGTATTTTAATTAAACTGAACTGCATCCCAGGATCTCAGGGCATGATTTAGAGACCACACTTTTACAGAATTATTTTCTTTCCTTCTGAAAAATCATACACGGTCCCTCCATTGCAAAAATAAATCGTGTCTTATGAATAGTTTTGGAATATAAATACAGTTTCAAATAAAATTTACCTGACATCACTACTCAAAGACAATCGCTTAATATACTGATATATTTCTTTCATCATTTCTTTCTACTTACATAATTCACAAACCTGGGATCATACATACTTTGTGAGATTTTGCATTCTACTTTTCCCCTGGAGTATACAAGGAAATATTCTATCAGCATATTTTTAGTGTTGAACATTTAGGAAGAAATAAAAATAATGTCTACCCATTTAGAAATTTAAAAAACTACATATACATAAGTGATAAAGAAGAAATCACAAACGAAACTGAGTAATAATAAAAATACTACATTTCAAAACTTAAAGGCTTATATTAGAAAATAAAGCAAAAATTAATCACTTAAGTATCCAGGTTACTATGTTATAAAAAGAACAGCAGGAAGATGACGATCAAAGATAAAAGCAATATCAACAAAAGAGGAAAACAAGACATACAACTGAGAGGGTATCAAAACCAGAAGTTGATTCTGTGAAGAGAGTAATAAAAGATAAACTTCTGGGAAGGTTAAGGAAAAAAGAAAGTAAAAAGAGAAAGCAGTAAGTACTAACCTACTTTATGCAAAAAAATTGAAAAGAGACAAAAATGGATAAATTCCTGAGAAAATACTCACCAAACGTTAATTAAAAAAGAAAAATTATAAGGGATAAATTTCCCAGTTTCTCCAACAAATCAACTGCATAAAAGGAAAAAAAAAAGAAAAATGGGAGGAATTATCAGAGACTCAACAACCAGATGTACTCTGTTTGGATCCTGATTCAAACCAATTGTAGAAACACATTTTAATAATAACGTACACCCAAAATCACACAATGTCATAAACCATTATGATCTCAATAAAATAAATGCAAAAACAACATTTTAAGAAGGGAATCAGGGGCTGGCCCCATGGCTTAGTGGTTAAGTGCATGCGCTCCGCTACTGGCGGCCCGGGGTTCGGATCCCGGGCGCGCACCGACGCACCGCTTCTCCGGCCATGCTGAGGCTGCGTCCCACATACAGCAACTAAAAGGATGTGCAACCATGATGTACAACTATCTACTAGGGCTTTGGGGAAAAAAAGGAGGAGGACTGGCAATAGATGATAGCTCAGAGCCAGTCTTTTTCAGCAGAAAGAGGAGTACTAGCATGGATGTTAGCTCAGGACTGATCTTCCTCACAAAAAAAAAAAAAAAAAGAAGAGAATCAGGAAAATATAAATATGGACTGAGTGGTGGGTAACACTACAAAATTATTAATTTTGTTGGGTGTGATAATAGCATAGTCACTATGTTAAAATAAATTCTTTTAACTAAGAGATACATATTGAAATATTTCTGGTGAAATGACACGTCTGGGATTTGCTTTAAAATACTGCAGCAAAAGGGGGGGGTGGCAAACATACTAGTAACCTGAAGTATTAGCCACATGGGGATTCCTTATACTATTCTATTAAATTGAAAATTCCCATTTAAAAGAGTTTAAAAGAAGATATAGAGGGGCTGGCCCCGTGGCATAGCGGTTAAGTGCTCGCGCTCTGTTGCTGGCGGCCCGGGTTCGGATCCCAGGCATGCAACGATGCTCCGCTTGTTAGGCCATGCTGTGGCGGCGTCCCATAGAAAGTGGAGGAAGATGGGCACAGATGTTAGGCCAGGGCCAGTCTTCCTCAGCAAAAAGAGGAGGATTGGCATGGATGTTAGCTCAGCACTGATCTTCCTCACAAAAAAAAAAAAAAAAAAAAGATATAGAAAGCCTGAACAATCCTATTACTATTAAGGAAAATGAATCATTGGTTAATCTTTCCATAAAGAAAACACCAGATCTAAAGGTTTTTATAGGCACGTCCTACTGAACTTTCAAGGAAAAGACAATTCAACCTTACATAAACACTTCTAGAAAATAGGAAGAATACTCTAAAAATCACACATGACCAGTACAAGAGAAGAAAATCATGAACACAGAAGCAGGAATCCTTAAAAAAAGAGCAACCCAAATTCATTAGTGTCTTAAAAATGTAATTATCCTGATCAAGTTGGGATAATCTCAGACATTCAAGGGGAAGGGGTTTGCATGAGAACCTTAGAACATTTCTAAATGTCACTCACCATATTAACAAAGGACAAAGAAAATGTAAGATTCATCTCAACGGATTTAAGAAAAGCACTGGAAAAATTCCATACCCAATCACAAAAAAAAAAAAAAAAAAAACTAAAGCACTCAAGAAACTGATGGGAACTTAAATTGATAAAAAGGTTTCTTCTAAAACCTAAAAACTGACAGCAAATATGCCTAATGCTCCAACATTAAAAGTAGTCTCTTTAGCATCAGAACAAGACAGATACCCATGACAACCACTTCTATTCAGCATTGTACTGGATGAAGTATCTAGCCAAAGCAATAATACAAGAAAAATTATAAGTGAAAAGACGAAAGGAAGAAACACAACATTGTATGCAGATGATACAACTGTCAACATAGAAAATCCAAAGAATTGGAAATAGTGAGAGGTTAGCAAGGTGACTAAACGTACCACAAATACAAACAAATTAAATTGCATTTCTGTACAAACAAAAGGTTAGAAATAATTTCTAAAACACAATTTATGATGACATAGGGGAAAATAGAAAAAAATCAGACAATATGGTATTATAAAATACATGTTAATTGTGAAAGTAAAGACTACCTACCTAAATAATTAGAATAATAATCCCAAACATCTGGGTACAAATCTTGAACACTATATAAAGACATCAATTCTTTCCCAATATTGATCTATAGATTCAGTGCAATGCCAATCAAAATCCTAA
Organism: Diceros bicornis minor; assembly: GCF_020826845.1. Lineage (NCBI taxonomy): Eukaryota > Metazoa > Chordata > Mammalia > Perissodactyla > Rhinocerotidae > Diceros > Diceros bicornis. Next base: position 9,272,383 of record NC_080764.1, read on the forward strand.
CAGTTTTTCAGGGAATCAGACAAGATGATTCTAAAGTATACACAGAAAAACCTAGTTTCCACCTCTGAATAACAGGAGAGTAACCTACTTCATAGGTTATGTGTGAGGATTAAACAAGTTAATATATGTAAAGTATTTAGAACAGTGCCTGGCACATATTAAACATCATGAAAATGTTATCTATTATTATTATTCAATGGAATCATGACCCTATTAGGAGACAAGACTAGCTTATAATAATGAGAGCAAACTTTTATCAAGCACTTTCAATGTGTCAGGCATTGTTCTTCACACCTCAATAATGGTATTATTCTCCTTAATCCTCTCAACAATCTCAGAAGTAGATAATAGCCACATATACAGAGTTCACTGAGAAGAAATCAACTTCAGTAATACAGAAGTCTTACTCTAGGCCATAGAATCTTGAGGATTTTAATGTAACTTGTACTACAGCCAAATCTGCTGCACTTGGTTGCTGTTTCATGTTTATGCAAAACATTTAACATCACATTACAAAGTTAGGCTCCTCCGTGAAGCAGATAGGAGGGTTTACATCGGTAGACCTTGAAAATAAAGGTTATAGGGTTTTTTCTTTTTTTAATGGCAATCCTATACTTTCAACAGACCTAACTGTAGTTACTACTACAAGAGATCCACTCAGTTTCTTTTTTCTTTTTTTTTTTTACATTTCAAAAGTTTGTTACTTTTAATATTTTGCAATTATCCAAAATGGTATAAAAATGAAATAGTCAGTATAGCTTTAATTATGAGAATCAATCCCTTTAGGCTTTTAAAGGGCTCTTAAAAATTAGCCATTGCATCTAACATTTTGTAACTATGTAATTGACACATTCTTGAGCAGAACAAAATCTTAATATTCCACACAAAGAGTCAGTTACATTTTTTAAAAAGTAGTGTTCTACCAAAATCATCTGCATATGGTGAGCCGTTATGAAAATATCTTTTTTTTTTCCTTTGTTGTTGTTTTTTTATCTACGGATTTTATTATTTTTTTATTTTTTATTTTATTTTTTTTAATTTTTTGTTTATTGCAGTAACATTGGTTTATGACATTGTAAAAATTTCAGGTGTACATCATTGTACTTCTATTTCTGCATGGACTACATCATGTTCACCACCAAAATACTAATTACAACCCATCACCACACACATGTGCCGAATTATCCCTTTCACCCTCCTCCCTCCCCCGTTCCCCTCTGGTAACCACCAATCCAATCTTTGTCCCTATGTGTTTGTTTATTGTTGTTATTATCTACTACTTAATGAAGGAAATCATACGGTATTTGACCTTCTCCCTCTGACTTATTTCACTTTGCATTATACCCTCAATGTCCATCCATGTTGTCACAAATGCCTGGATTTCATCGTTTCTTATGGCTGAGTAGTATTCCATTGTGTATATATACCACATCTTCTTTATCCATTCGTCCCTTGATGGGCACTTAGGCTGCTTCCAAGTCTTGGCTATTGTGAATAATGCTGCAATGAACACAGGGGTGCATGTACCTTTGCAAATTGGTGTTTCCACTCAGTTTCAACTCAAATGTTATTCCCAATACTCCTGTTTCCTGAGATGGCTCACTTTGTTACAACTTCAACTATGCACTTTATATCTTCTATCTTTTGTTATAAATATTTGTGAGCATCTTATTTCTTTACCAAATTATAAGTATCTGAAGGATAAGGGTCTCATTTAATAGATATGTACATCTCCCATATCACCTACTATGTGCTCACAGAATGAATTTGATAATAAATATTTCCAGCAATGCTACAATTACATACTATAATTATTTATATCTGGATATTTATAACTCTATAAAAGTTCTCTTACTTCTACTTAAAACCTTTTATTTTCAAATACTATATTGCTTATTGCTTACATTGGGAAGACTATGTAAAAAAGTTATATAGACTTGACCCCTGATCAAACAGAGCCTATCATTTCATCTGATATCACTGACTAACATCCTTACTCCTAAGCTATTATGATTGTGCCTTAAAGTTCTGGGCATTCGTGATTCCTAAATGTCATCAGCCACCACCGGTCTCCAACTTGGCACCGCTCAAGGAGTCCGAATACTTGGATTTAAACCCAATTCTACAAGCTGACTTCACTTAGCTGTCACTTTCTAACTGTGAGTTCAAGTTACCTCTTCCATCAAAAGTTATTTTACCTCCCTCATGGAGTTGCTTTAAGAGCCAATGAGATGGTTCTTAAAGATTCTAAAAGATAGATTCTAAAGTATATAAATGGGTAATATAAACATGTGTCTCGATATAAATGTGTAAATTTATTCACCCTCTTTTTTAAAGTTATATACCAGGTGGGGCAGAGCAAAGGATCCTTAGGGATCATCTAGCACAGTGTACACTCGGAAACATGACAAAATGAAAAGCACAACAGTGGTGGCTGAAAAGGAATTGGGATGATGAAGACCCATCCTCCTCAGGCCTCTTAGAACACTGCTGCTTCCAGGGAGGGCCTAAGTTTGAAAAGCTTCCCTGAGATTATACTGTTTTGTTACTGAATATGGACCCAATTAAAGTGCTCTGGATCCCAGTCCAATGCTCTTTCTATGTAAGCAAGCAGAGAGACTTCATTTTTAGCATTTTTTTAGATTACTGAACATTATGAGAACTATAACTTTTTTGAACATTTTTAAACTGAGAAAAACAATTTCTTAACAAAATGTAAATAATATTTCCAGACTAAGAAAAATTACTCAAACTGTAAATAATCAATTCTATACTGATAGCTAAAGCTCAAAAACCTAATATGTGGATTTCATTTTAGCCATCAGATTTCAAATCTATCCTCACTAGATCTTTCCACAAGGGCTTCCTAGAAAAAAACCTGGTAACAAGTTCATGAGCAGCATATTGTAAAAAGGCTACTAAAATAAGAGATTATGTCTTTAGCCAAAGTTTGTCAAACAGAAAATGAAACATAGTGGTCTAAAACTAGTAGAAAAGCACGTCTCAAACTAAAAGCAATATGTATGAAGATGTGAGGGGAAAAATAATGAAAAATTCATGTCATAATTTAAACAAATCCTACTGAACAGTGGGTTTTAGTACTGACCAGCCTCAATTTCATGCCTCTTTACTAAGCTCCTCAGGTTCTCCCTTTTAAGGAAAGGAAAAAAATAAAGGTTCAAATAAATCATCTAAGGCTCTCATCTCAACTTGCCCTTCACAGGGAGTGGTTCAGATCAGCTGAATAAAATGTAGATGTTCAACAAACAGAAGAAGCAACTTCGAGGGTCCTGTAACATAACAGTTTTGAGACTTTTATTCTAAAGAGAAAACTGATCTACTGAAGAATTTTAAGCAGAAACATGATATGAACAAATCTGCATTTATTAGAGACCACTAAAGCAAACAGGATGAAGAATGAATCAGAAAGACAAGTCCAGAGTCAGGGACACTGGCTACAGAACTGCGGCTGGAGAAATAAAGAAAGCCAGCACTGAAGACTGGAGCAGAAGTACTAAAGCAGCAGAGGCATCAAAGAGGCCAATCAAAAGACCTCTCTTTCTGACTACAGGCAGGGGGTTAAGAGAAAAGAAAAAGACAAGGATGACTCCCAAGTTCCCGGCTTGGACAACCTAAGAGTATAGCAGCACCGTTATCCAGATGGGCAATCAAAGGAATACCTGGCAACGTGAGAGAAATGTGGAACTTAAGTCACCAGTGGACATTAAGGCTTCCATTGGAAATGCCAGTATTTAAGGGACAATGATCTTAACTAGTAAAGGGTGCTAAAACCCAAGTCTCCAGCCTGTCCACCAGGAATAGTATCCTGGAAACAAGGTTCCAAGAAGGAAATGTTAATGGTGTCTCACTCTCCAGAGAGAATTCACTGAATGTAGATAATAGGAGATATTTAGTAAGAGCTATTAGTAAGATATTAGATTTACTAAGGAGATATTTAGGTAAGAGCAGTTCAATGGAGTTGTAAAGAGCAAAAGCCAGACTGCAGTAGATTGAGAAAGAAGCGGGAACTAAGAAAGTAAAAGACACCAAGTATTTTTTCTAGATATTGAGGTGAGCTCTTAGATATTTAATTTGCTTACTTCCCCCCTTTCTCTTTGATAAGAAATTTATAAATCTGAAATTTATTCCATTACCTTTAAGCTACCCTATGGTGATTACGGAACAGTACCAAAAACAACTGTTGAAATGAATGAACTCTCACTATCTCCAGTAAGACATTTCCTGCTTACTTTCTAAAATATCAACCAATCAACATCATCAGCAGGCTACTTCAACCACACAGTTTGTTGACAAGTTCCCATAGACATTTAATGATGCTCAAATACAAAATGACTTTGAGGAAAATGTTTCTTCATCTGAGTGTACATTCAGTCTAAATATAGTGATGCAAAATGTGACTGACAGACAGATTTAAATCTGATTTGAAAAGTTTAGCATAATACATGAGGTTTATCCAATGGACCGTATATCAGAAATGTGACAATTTAAGCAAAAACAAATTTGGATTGAACATGTGGGAAATTAATGTGAGTCAAAACATCCTTTCACTATTACCTACTGATTCTGTAGGTCACCCTTGGTGTCTTCTATATTACTGTGGTCCTCACAGCAGATTTAGCCATATAATCTAATCTCTTGTAAAATAAATACTTAGTTCACTTAGCCTTTTCAAAATCAAAAGATCAAGACAATTCCATGATACATGAGAAATTAGACAAATACTACCCACCATGAAATAGATAAATGAAGCATAACCTTCAAAATTAGGATTATCAACAATATAATCCCAAACACTGTATTGTCTGTGAGCATAAATAAAAGATTCTTTTTTTAGTTACTAACTAGGATGCAAAACTTAAAATTGAAATAATTTTGGCTCAAAATCTAATTCTACTGCATAATAGTACCTCTTCCAGTTACACATTTTTTTTCCACTTAGAAGACTCAAACAATATTTGTTGAATAAACAGGCTTATTTTTGTAATCTCAGTAAAACTGAAGTCAAAAACTCAGTTCTACTCTTAAACTATGACATTAAGCAAAATACCCATACTAATCATTCTAAAATGAGCCAATTCTCAAGCATCCACTTAGAAGACAGAATCCATCTATTTATTCTCCTCCTTTCAGATAGTTTTCACTGGGGCATTAAAACGTTTTTTTAAAAATGAACATTCCAGATCTCGAAACATTTCTTTCACCTAACGCAGTGGTGAGGCCAGAGGATGAGTTGGAGCTGGACAGGTGAAGAGTGGAGAGAAAGAATTGCATGTGAACAACCTAAAGCTAAGCTAATTCTTTCAGTTCAGCAACTGAAAGAATTCAAAGTAGGGGGAGCAAAGTGAGTGATGAGGTGGGCAGAGATCAGAACACTCAGAGCCCCTAGAGTCCAGGTGAGGGATCTAAGATTTAAAAAAAATAAGGATACAGACAAAAGTCAAATCTACATAACTTTAGCAATTCTGATAACCGTTTGGCTAGACACTGAAATGACCAATCTCAAAAAAATCTCTCCTTCTTATTGGTGTGGGGCACTCATACTCTTACATTAACTCAGTTGTTTTGGGTGCTTAAAAAGCATGACATTTTGAAACATCGCAGACTTTGAAATGAGGCAATTTAGCAAACTTTCATGAATTTACCAGGTTAAAATGACTTTCCTAACCTTCATTCAGTACTTCATCTAAAGAATAGTATTTTAGGGCCGGCCCCATGGCTTAGCGGTTAAGTGCGTGCGCTCCGATGCAGGCTGCCCGGGTTCGGATCCTGGGCACACACAGATGCACTGCTTCTCCGGCCATGCTGAGGCCGCGTCCCACATACAGCAACTAGAAGAATGTGCAACTATGACATACAACTATCGCCTGGGGCTTTAGGGGAAAAATAAATAAATAAAAAAAAGAACAGTATTTTAATACTCTGTAGATGAAGCTGAATTAATCTAATCATAAACAATCTACCTATCAAGGAAAGAAAGATGCACAAACTACTTAAAACTACTTAAAGGAACACTGAGAAAATTAAATGAAATTTCATGCTGGAAAGACAGGTAAGACTTCTAATACTTTCCAAAACAACTGGAAATGACCTGTGAATTATACACAAATTTGGATTGAAGATGATAATCAATATTAAGTTATAGAGGATCACACAGCCATGCAAGTTGGCAGCTGCTGAGTTTTGAAATCCAATAGAGTCAAAGGGCAAAAGTGCAAGCAAATTTCAAAATGTGTGCACTGTTAACATTGTCCTGCAACCATGACATCAAAAGATGTATCTATACTTTGGGAAGTGATTGACTTGAAGCTGATTCTTAACCCCAACACATTTAAGTTAGGTCTCAAAATTTAAACAAAGACGGAACGCTACAACTGATCAAGAATGTGGCCTGAGGCCCACTTTTTGAAGTTTTACACTGACTCTGCCTTTCTCTTTATCAATTTATTAATATACTGACACTTCCTGTTGTGAAATTAACTAAAAGATGAAGACACTGTTATTTATTAAAATCCCACCTTAAGAATCAACTCATTGACATGTTTATATTAAACCTAAACTGCACGCTAACTTTACCACTGATCATTTCTTGATTTTGAGTAGTAGTAATAACTTGTAAGAAGCTTTGCGCTGAGGCTAGGATTGGTTTTCTGGACTAGAGTTTGCTCCAAGGGAATGTCTATAGAAGATCTTAGATGATGAAGATATCATACCATTTCTTAAAAAAAAAAAAAAACGGCCTCCTAAAAATTGCATATCTGTAAAGAAAAAGGAGAGAGTGGATGTTTTTGAGTTACCTGCTATATTTTCTACACTTATGATAACTGGTAACCAAAACTTGGATCTTAAAAAACGTAGATAAATAGGCAGGCCCAGTGGTGCAAGCGGTTAAGTGTACACGCTCCGCTTCGGTGGCCCGGGGTTCGTGGGTTCGGATCCCGGGCAACCACCGATGCACAGCTTGTCATGTCATGCTGTGGCGGCATCCCATATAAGGTAGAGGAAGATGGGCACAGATGTTAGCTCAGGGCTGATCTTCCTCACACACACACAAAAAAGATAAACAATTCACTTTGACCGGTAATTACAATTTACCAAAAACTTCCAAGGCAAATGATAACTGCATTTCAAGAGATAAATGACATACCCTCAGTCTTCCTGCCATTAGATTCTCTCTCTGCTACTGATCCTGTAACAGTGTCACCAGAATTAGTCTTTCCCCTTTCCTTGACCATGTCACTCTCCTGCCCATGAAATTTTTATCCTGATGGTAAGATTAATGTAAATTCTTTAGCATATTTCTGTCTTTTCATAATAGGACCCCAACATCCTTTTCCATCTGTCTCCCATGAAAACACTCCACAATACATACAGTCTGTGTTCCAGTTACATGAGAAGCACTTGTATTTGTTATACCTGAAATACCCTTCCAACTTTCCCTACTTCTAAGAAAAGGTAAGTTACCTTCAAGCTCTCCTACATTCATTCAAATACACATTTTTTCCTACAAAGTTTTCCCTCAATACTCCAAACCCACCCTGTTAGAAATAATCCCTATCCTTTGCCTTTAATCAGAACATTTTAAAAAATTTATCAGAGTATAACTTTTGGGAAAACTGTGTGTACACGTATACCAACCCCACCAGATCCTAAAGGCTTTGAGAGTAGAAACTGCACCGTGATTCACCTTTACCTTCCAAGTGCCTAAAACTTGATAGATAGTCAATGTTTGTTGGCTGAAATGAGAGAAAGGCACACCAAATGAAAACAGTGAGTAATCAATTCAGGAGAATCACACAACTTCAAAATGTCCCAAATTTAACTCATCAAAACCCCTCCCGTCCACATGCATACACAAATACTTCTTTTCCTATGTTTGTTATCTTAATAAACGGTACCCTCACCAATCCAGCTGCCCAAACTCGAAGCTTGGGAATTAGCCTTCTTTCTTCTATTGCAATATCCTAATATCTAATTAATCACCAAGTTCTGCTGACCTCTCACCTTCCCTCAAATCTTTTCACTTCTTTCCATCTACTAATCCAAGCCACCCTCATCACAGCTGGAATCCTAAAACAACCATCTCACTGGTCTCCCTGCTTCTAATTTTCCCTGTTCCTTTCCAAACCATTCCTCACTTGAGTCAATCATCTAAGGTACAATTCTGTCTCATCCATTTAAAAGAGCTAAAATGGAAAGTCTAACTCCAATAGGGATTATAAGCTCTGCATGACTGGCCCCCTGCTCTCCTCTATGGTCATATTTCTTGCTATCCCCCCAGCCAGATGGAACTGAGAGCTTCCCTGAATAGGCCATACTCTCTTGTTCCCAGCTGGGCTCACTCTTACTAACCCTAACTAATCCTTCAGATCCCAAGATCAGACACCAATTCCTCAAAGACAGCCACCAGAGTAACAGTTGTTACAGGTCAGGTCCCTGTTTCTCCCACTACACACTGTACTTCCCAAATACAATGCTGGTCACATCAGACTTAAATGTTGCTCTCCTCTCCTTATCTATAAGCTCCAGGAAGGAAGAGTCTATGTCTGTCTGGATTAACAGAGCATTCCCTGTACTGAGGATAAATGCCTAGCATACGGAAAATGTTGGTCTAATACAGGACAACTGCCAGCTTGTCAACTCTTCTAAAGCCAGCATTTTTCAAATTGTGGGTCACAAGCCAATAGTGGGTCATGAAATTAATACAGTAGGTCACAACCAGCACTTAAAAAAAATGAAATGCAACAGAAAATATTACAAGTAGTAAGGGTAAGCATTGTTTGTTCACTTGCTGAGACAGGGTTTCTGCTTCTCCACATAAAATGTAGTTCTTACTTGGGTGTGGTCAAAAAAATTTGAAAACCACCGCACTGCTCCTTCTCTTTTCGCCCTCCTCCTTTATAAGAAAGTCTTTTTTTAAGACACAGATAAGCAAATAAAAAATAGAAAAAATAGTGCTCAACCACAACATTCTTTAGCAAAAAGCTATTCCTAACTTGAGCATTTCCAATAAGAACAATCTGCTTTCTGATTTCTCATTATGCCTTAAACTTATTTGATTTTCATTTCAATTACTTACAAATACAAGACACCCTAGGTGACAGTATATATAGTACGTTCATCCTTTTTTTAAATCTCTCCTGCCATATTCTTATATTCTCAAAAAACTAATCTTTGAGTAGATGATGTATAGGTTAACTCTGTACCGTAAGCCTTGCTTCTAATACTACTCTCTGAAATTCATGCACTTGGCTTTCTCTTTATCCAGTCTATCTATATAGCCATTAAACAATTCTATCACTGCTTTTTTCTTTTCTTTCTTTGGTAAACCTTAGAAGTAAGGTTTAAAACAGTTAACACAATGAGCACACACTGCAGCAAGCACTATCCTAAGCATCTGATAAAGAGAATTCTCATTTATTCCTCACCACAATCCCATAAGGTGGGTACTGCTACAGGTGAGGAAGCTGAGACAAAAAGTAATTGGCCCAAGGTTCACAGTTAATAATGGCAGGTCTGGGATCTGAACTTGACTATTCTGACTCCAAAACCAATTCTCTTATAACCACTCACTTTTTTTCAGTAGTTTTAATTTTACTCTCGCTCTCTCAACTAAATTACTCCTAACTACCTTTTTGGGCATTTATTAAAAAAAAGATCTGTATCTAAAAACAAATGATATTCAAATTGTTCAGAAGAGGCTTAACACTTCAATTAATATTTATTCTCTTAAACCATTTTTGAGAATTGAGCAATGAAAATTTCCCATTAAAATTTTAGAAGTAAACTACCACCCATTACATGAAAAAACCATCTGCAAAATTCAATGTTTTAAAATTTTACACTTGGTGTAATTTAAGTTTCAGTTTGCCCACTGATTTTTCTCTGATGTTTGCCACACTAAAAAAATTCAACTTCAGAAATTCTCAGAGGAGGAAACCCTAAAATCTCAAAAAACACACAAAAGAAGCATGTCTTATTTTGCCATTAATTGTTGGGTGTATGAATTGGCAGAATAACTCCTGAACTGTTTCTGTAAATATACCGGGAAGAAGTATTTTACACTCCCACTTATATCTGCAACATTCTTCCTACTCTTTTTTTCCTTTCCTATTTACCACTCAATGTCCCTAACAAACACCACTAGGCACTAATAATTTTCAACTTCTTGTTTCAATTTTTCCCCCCTTTTTATAGAACAGACTAAGGAGAAGGTAGAAAAGCAAAGCATAAAACAGAGAAAATAATGCCAAAAGGCAACCAAGGCAGAAACCCTTTCCTCCTTCCCCATCCATCATCCAGTCACTGGACATGCCAATACATTTCTTACCTCTGCAACAGAACATGAACTCCTGCTGGAAAAGGGCACCCGTACTGTAACACATACAAAATTTACAACTTAACAAAAGTCACTTTATCTCACTATCAACCACAGATAGCCTTCTTGAAGTACTATAAATGAACTTATAAAACCTTGAGAATAACAATTGCCTGAGTACAAGGCACTTGGTAAAATGCTCTGCGATTTAACAGTGAGGTCAGCAATACCTCACTGGATCAAGGAGCCATAACAGAAAAACTCCAGAAGCAGAACTCTATAATGCAAACATTCATGCCTAAAAAATAAAATTAAAACAATATCATAAGTTTAAGAGCTGAAAAAGAAATGGCCTCCACCAAAAATAATCTGGTTATTGATGATAAACCACTAAGACACAATGGTTTTGAGAAAGTAAAACTGACATTTAAAAAATTCTTGCCACTTCTCTATTGTATACATTAATCTAGCGGTCAAAACACAGGTATATTTTATATACTATCTATCCTGTGCCTTTGAAATGAAAAACAGGTGTAAAATCCAAGCCAATTCTGACACATGAGTACACAGCAGGGCCACAAAACTGTACCAAGACCAAGAAGGATCTTTACCCTACCTAATATGCCAGATCCTAAAGCTGTCACCCATCTTTCCAGAGCCTGTTCCTTCGGTGCATATGGCATTAAGTTTTTACAAAGCAGTGACAGAGCACGTCCAGTGAGCAATGAAGGCAACATGTCATCTTCAACATTCCCATCACTCAGGTTATTACTAGAAATAGATTCAAGAAATATTTCCAGGACTTGCCTGTTAACATTGCTGCTCAATAATTTTACCAAAAAATTTTTATAAATGGCTTTCATGATCTTTTTCTGGGAGGAGGAGGGGGTAGGATAGAAAGTCATGTGATTTATCAAATAGTTTTGACCTAACCATACCAAGTTAAATAAAATTTTCAATGGATCAAGTGCAAAGATTGAAACAGGAACACAAAGACGCAAAAGCTAAAAAATAAGTCTCCTCCTCTCCATTCCAACACAGAACTTGAACTTAATTCAAGTTATTTGAATCAATCCGGAAATTTTTTCAGAAGAATCTTTGGGTATTAAATAAGTCATTTTTATCCTGCATCAGTGGCTAATCGTAGAAATCAGAAGTTGGGATTTAAACGCTAATTTGTTTTGTAATGCTTTGGCATGTCAACCCAACTGGATTTCAGTTTTCTTTCCTATAAAACTGGCACATGTAAACACTCTTAGTAGGTACACTTACACTAGTAAAATTGCAAGCCTCAATCATTAAAAAAAAAAAGTTTCTGGAGTCCAGAGTTTTGGGATCATTTTGACCAGTTCTACGTAAAATTCACAATCAAGTACCAACGAACAAATTACTTTCACATTTCACATATCCAAAAGTCAAAATGTAGAAATCACAAGTCTGAAATTTAAAGTTTTAAAAAGTGAAGTGTCTCCTTTAAAAGTTGCCTGCAAACGTATACTACACACTGCAGGACGCAAAAAAAAAAAAAAAAGTAATGGTGCCCAACTTGGAAGTACGTTCACAGGGGGACAGTATTTTCTTTATATCCAGCCTCCCACACAAAAAACCCAGACTGGCTAGGAGTAAAAATTGGATACCAAATCATTTCTGGAGTAGAATCTTAACGGGGGGTGGGGGGGATCAACCCTCACTACAAAATACAGAAAAAGGTAACTAATGCTAAGATAAACTCTTAGTACTAAGATTGAGTTAATCTCAATGTTGAGGGCTTGTTTTATAAAAACTCACTCGATACATTTAGGACTCATAATTATCCAAAGATATTTCAAGTAGCAAAACAGTTTTTGTGTATTAGACAGGTGAGACACTACCAAAAGGAGTTAGCTAAAGTTACCAAGTACACGGATCAAATATGGAGAACACAGGAGTGCACCAGAAGAGAGGTGTTCGAACATTTCAGGCCTTGCATTACTCCAAGACTAAGGGGCTCAGATCAGAAGTCATCAAAACAATGCACATAAAGTTTTCTCTACAATATCCCAACTCACTGGCTAACTCAAATGTAAAAACCAATTACCACATTACACAGAAACTAAAGAGCAAAAACTACCACATTACATAAAAACTAAAGAAATAACACAAATCTACAGGTGAAAATGTGTCTACAGGTGATCTAAAAATTCTTCTGAATGACATTTGAGTAAGTGCAAAGAAATACAATACTCGATATGTGTATGAATTCTGAGAAAAAAAGACAGGTTAAAAAAAAAATCCCTGAAGACTAGAGAAACTTCAAGGAATAAGGACAGATCAAAGTTCACGCATTGCCAATGTGACAAGCCTGAAGCAGGGGAACTCTGCAAAACTCCTCAATTTTTGCAGGTTATCTTAAACTCACGATACATCTTTCTTCGTAAGAGCAAAGAATCCAAAGCATTTGCCATAGCCTTACATTTTCACCCTTTGAAGCGAAGCCTACTTAGAAACATGCTTAGGAAGTTTTCTACAAACTCAAAGGGTACATTTAACTCCATTATGCATTCTCACTGGCAGATGGAGAGATGACGCTGAGCCTGTTCTCGGGAGTTAAAGAGATGCTCCGTAGTAAGGGGGAACATCTTGTGGACTGTCAGATAGCCAGCCATTCTTCCTCTTCATTATCCTGGCACCTCAAACAACTATGACAGCAAAAGAGAAGGTCGGGGGCCATCAGAATAGCACCAAACTAACTGTAAGAAGAGGACGATGGAAGGAAGTCTCCCAGACTTTCTCCTGACAAAAGGCTAGTCCACAACTTTGTGAAGCAAAGAATTTGTAGAGCCTTGTTAAACTGAAATCTTGATCTCCAAATACGTTTAAAAGCGTAAAAAAACAAAAACACACAAATAGAAACCTAATGCATATTTTAAACTTTTGTATGATCAGCTCATGCTTGCAGTTCATGATTGGGGCTCTTTCAACTTCTAATCTTGATTTCCAAGTACATAACTCCACAAAATCGATTATATTTTTCCTGCGCCCCCCCAAAGAAAGTGACAACAAACTGCAAAGAAAATGCCTCTGCTCTCTCCCACCCTAAAAACCCAGAGTTTCAGACATTTTGGTCTCATACCAAAGAAATGGAAGATGTAAAATGAACTGCGCTCCATATTGATTCTTAAAGCAAATAAGAAGATTAAAAAAAAGAAAAAAAAGCTAGGAACGGTAGGTAAAATAATTCAAATCAAATTTCAGTTTTGACGTTAAAACTCACGTCAAACCTGAAATCCTGCATCTCACACACACAAATAAACAAAACCAAGATTTTTTACACACTCATACTCAGCAGAAAATCTCGTGCAAAGAAGAGAAAATCTTGAAAAGGAAGAGTCGAAAGTAGAGAAAACAGAATAAGTGCAATCAAAGAGAAAGGACTGGCAATTCCTCATTTATCAACAAATTAAAAGTAGGGTTGCATAAAAAACCCTTACACGCAAATGCACTGGCATTTCCAAAATTAAATTCCATGGGAGCAACAATAAAGGCCATTTCTACAGCACCACTCAAGAACTCTAATTCCAGAACACACATCGATATGACATAGTGTTGCAACCAATGTATTAGGAAGCAAAGAAAATGGTTGGGCTACTGGACGTCTTTGACCAGCTCATTCAAACACCTTTAAAATTAATCAAGAGGCAGAGAACTAGGAAGAGAGAGAAAGGAAGAAAATCTGGAAGAAGAAAGGTGCACCGAGCAGCAAAGATTCAGGGGGATGTGGAGGGCCAGGGCTCCCGAGACTAACCTGTGCCATCGCTGGCCGACGCCGAGAGGGCCGGAGATGAGAGTTTAGGCCGCTTGGCTGAAGGCGGCCCCGGTTCCACCACATTCTCGGCCATTTTTAATTCTTTCGGAGATACAGGCGAGGAAAACGAGAATCCTCGGGCAATCTCTTCTTCAGGCCGGGGTCCCCGCCCCGCTCCTTGGGGTGGGCTTGGGGGGCTCCGCCGGCCCCCGATGGGGGTGGGGGAAGTTCCTTTTTCTCTTCGCCGGGTCGCGCTGGCCGAAGAGGGATGCGGACTCGATAGAAAGGTAGGGGCAAGTGCGAGGGGCCGGGCCTGGCCCAGGCCCGGAGGAGGGTACAGGAACACAAATCCGCCGAGCGCGGCCGCTGCGGCGAATTCCCGAGAACTCGCGGCTCTAGAGGCGCAGTCCCCGGCCCGCCACGGCCGGCCCCTGCCCAGCCGAGGTCTCTCGGAGCTCCGCCGCCGCCATCAGCCTCTTCCTCCTCGGCGCTGTCCTCCTCCTTCTCATCGCCACAAGGAGGCGGGGGCGAAAAGGGGGGAGAGGAGGAGGCGACGAGAGACACTCACCTCCTCCCGGTGCCCCCTCCCGGACCTGCGCCCCCACCCTCCGAGCCTTCCTCCTGCCGCCGCGCTCCGCGCCGCCGCCGCACCGGCCCCTAATGACCGCACAGAGCTCGCCCGAGCCGAGAGCCAGGCTGGCGCCGCCGCCTCACATCGCGCGGCGGGCGGCGGAGGCGCGGCGAGGACGCCGGGCGCGGAGCTCGCCGGCCCAGAGGGCCGAGGGGGCCGGGCCGAGCAGCGCCGCCCGCCCGCGCCGACGCCGAGCCCACCGAGGAGGCCCCGCTCCGGCGGGCGGCGCAGGCGGCCTCCTCTCCCGCGGAAAATAAATAAATACGGCCGCCGCTACGGCCCCCACCCCCGGCGGCCAGGTGCCGGGAGCGCCCGCCCCCCGGGGCTCCGCTCGGGGCCGCCCTCGGCGGCAGGCGAAGGCGCCGCGGGGCGCGGGGTTATGTAATGGTCCCCCCTAGGCGTCGACGCCGGCCCGGCTCCCAGGCCGCGGTGGGGGTGTGTGCGGACGGGAGGGGGCTGGGGGTCGCTCAGCCCGTGCGCCCCGGGCCCCCTGCCACTGTCTCGGCCCCTGCCGCCTCTCTCCGGCCCGGCTCCCCTCCGCACTCTCGCTCTCGCAGTTCGCACTCAGCCCGGCGTCCCGCTTGCCCACTCTGGCCCGCTCGCTCTCGCCCTCTCTCCCCCCCAGCCTAGCACACAAACAAGATGGCGGCTGTTGTTTCTTCCCTCTGCCGAATCCTCCTTACAGGCTAGCGGTAGCAGCGGCGGCCGGAAATGAGCCAAGGGGGGGTGAAAAGAAGGGGAGGGGTTGGGCCTCCGGAGGGAGGCGGCGAGGGGGCGGGGCCTGAGCCCGAGCCGCTCACACAATGGGGGAAGAGGACCCGGGGGCGGGGCTAGCTGCAATCACGGGATCCGCCCAAGGCCCCAACGCGGTTGGCGCTTCCGCAAACTCCCCCGGCGTCACCCGGTGGCTCCCTTTAAAGGGGAGGATTTGAAGGGGGGGTCGGGGGTGGACTTGCATCTATTTTCAGTCGGTGGACACTTACGGGGGAAGGTGCCTGGGTTGGGTCTCCGCGTAGGGACCGGTGGGAACCGCGGGGTGACGGAGCTCGGGGGCGACGCCGGGGAAGGCGCCAGGTCACCGCGCAGGTGGCCGAATGAGAGCGCCGTGGGGATGGCCCTGCTTCCCGGGCCCTTGGGCGGCCGGTCGTGCGAACCTCGGTTGAATCCAGCCGGCAGAGGGTACCCCGCCGCCCCGTGTTCCGGGCCAGAGACCCAGTGCGTCCTCTCTCCTCCATCGTTTTCCGAAAGGGAACGGTTCACGTCCAAAAATCACGCTGATTACGAGTTGTTTCCCTTTTCTCTGAATTTTACAATTTTTTGACAGTGAGCATATATTATTTTGATAATCAGAAAACGAAAACCACAGCAGTGGGAAGATGTTTTAGCACCAGACCTAAATTCGTTTCTTGCCCACCACGGGTCCACTTGCCTCTATCAGCCCTCTCACCAAAGGAGCCTGGAATTATTTTTCTGAACACGTCTGGGACCTGAGGACATTTTAGGGTATTTCTTTTCACCCACCCGCAACAGACCAGCTTAATAAAAGACCACGTTTAGACAGCGCCTTAAAGATAATGTAATTATGGAAAAAAGCGAAAACGTAATGTGCTAAAGGTAATGTAAGGATGGAAAAAAGCAAAAATGTAACGATGGAGAAAAACACTTGAATATAAATAAAGTGCAATGTGTGTGACAACACGGTTTTGCAGAGGAGAGCCTCGCAGCATGCTTTCACATTCCTACACATTACAGGATTCCGCTGTGTTTGGCCTTGGGTAAACTGCAACTTGAGGAGGTGGCAAGGTTGTTGGTGTTCCCCAAGGAAACCCCCAATCCAGTATCTATGGAGATAGTTAAAAGCTTTTTAACATATTTCAAATCTCATGCTCCTTAGTTAGTGTTTGCTTATTATTGTTTACTTTGGTTTTTGTTGTTGGCTTTTTAAATGAATGATGAGAATAAGAACCTAGGAGCGAAAATCTTAATGAAGCAACTCAGGTTGCCAACAAAGAGGAATTCTGTGTGATGTTCAGGCCTAATTCACCCAAACTGCAGTAAAAAAAAAAAAAAGCAAGCAAATTGAAAAGGACAGTACCTCCTTATCTTAGAGTTGTTAGAGGATGGATTCAACAAGTAAGGCTAAGGTCAAAACTGGCCTTCAGGAATGATTCGATTATTTTTAATAGTTTATACTCACATTCACAGTAAAGAGGACAGAGGAAAGAAATGTGAACAACATCTGGAAACTTGGCCCATCATTTCCGTGTGGAAAGTTGCTCACCCGATTGTGTGAAGAGTTTCTGAACTTCGGGACAAGATTTGCTTAGTTTTGCAGAGGATCCAGCTTGAGTCTAAGCAGCATTCAAACATACTCAGCTGGCTTAGCCAAAATTACTGTGGGACTAGGTACAGGAGGCCTCTGGAAGATCTGAGGAACCTCTCGTGGGAAAATTCTGCAAAGAGGAGTCAGGGGCCATGGACCTACCCAGAAATGAAGGCTCCGCTGTAGACTGGGAATTCTGATGCATGGAGCTCCTTCCTGGCATCCGCTCCTCTGGGTCTTTACCTGGGACCCTAAAGTCAGCCATGTTGGAGGTGGCTGGAGAAACAAGGATCACACAAATGCAATCAAGATGAGACTTCAGATGGTTTCAAAAAAGCAGAATTGAATCAGCCTGGATTGTATCTACCCTAATCAAATGAAAATTTAATCAGTTGTGGAGTGCTATGTGTAGATTAAGAGTGTGTTCATGAAGAAGGAATTGTCTTCCAGCAGCTGGTGGGTAGGGGAGGGTGGGAGAGGGAAACGCAGGAGACAGCAGAGACTGGCAGGTAAGAGCAGAGGCACTAAAGTCAGCCAGGACTGGGTTTAAATTCTGGCTCTGTCACTTAGCAGCTGTGCAACTTGGGCAGTCTCCTCATTTGTAAAATAGATTTCTTGATTAGACCTACTTTATTGTTGTGAAGATTAAACACGATAATTTATGAATAATGCTTATCACAGTGCCTGGCACATAGTAAGCACTCAATACACCTTAGCTGTTTCTAGTCATTCATTCTGAAAAGGAAAGGATCTTCCCTAACTCGAAGAGTTGCTGGGAGAATGAAAATGAGATTACCGCATGTAAGGTGTTTGGCAGTGCCAGGGGCCTGGCAAATGCTACCGGGCTACCACACTGGCTTCTCCACAGTCAGAAGGAAATGTCTCACAGGGTCATCCAACTCCCTTTAGGATGTTCTCTGTTCACCTTGAAACCTTCTGATGATTAACCCAGCTTCCCAGGTGCCTTGATTGCCAAAGAGGAGACCCCTAGATAGTGGGCACAAGACTAGGAGGAGAAAGATATTAATTACTCCAGGGCAAATCTATCAGTTGCATCTGGTCAAGATACTGCCATATGATCCATAGGTACGGTAGCCTTAGTTCATCCCTGCCCCCTTACCCCAGGATCTACACCTTTTGTTTTGTGCCCCTTATTCCTATGACTAGTCCCACTGGCCCCCTAGTTGTCCAGCTGGAAACCTGGGCACCATCCATGAATCCACATAGGCCTCTCTCTTCCTTCTTTGTCACACCCAATCATCAAGTCCTATGGACTCTACTTCCTGAATTATCTTCCAAATCAAATGGATGTTGACCTATGTGCAAGTATTACCCATTCACAAAAATTAAATTAAAAAGGGCTCTTGTAGGTGTGGCCTCAACAAAGTTTTTCTAAAGCACTTGTCATCAGGGAAGAATGGTTCATGAACTTGGGTTACTCCTGCAAATGTGAACGTGGACAGGGTTGTGAAAGTGGTTGCACATTCATTACAAGGAATTATTGATTTATATACTCTTCTAAACTGTTGTCAGCATTTGCAAGAGTGCATTTTTTTTTTTTAAGATTTTATTTATTTATTTTCCCCCCAAAGCCCCAGTGGATAGTTGTATGTCATAGTTGCACATCCTTCTAGTTGCTGTATGTGGGACGCGGCCTCGGCATAGCCAGAGAAGTAGTGTGTTGGTGCGCGCCCAGGATCCGAACCGAGGCCGCCAGCACCAGAGCGCGAGCACTCAACCGCTAAGCCACGGTGCCGGCCCAAGAGTGCATTTTTATTTACATCACACATTTAATAATATCTGTTCTTGAAAAAAATGTGAATAGCCAATATTGGCGAGGATGTGGAGAATTGGTGCTTTCATGCACTGTTAGTGGGAATAGAGCATGGTACAAACTTTTAGGTTTATACTAAACGTTTGTAGACTTTGAAAATCCCAGTATCTCTAGGGTGTATTCTACAATTGCACAGAGATGTATTTGAGAATGTTCCCTGCAGCATTGTAGTAGTCCCTCCCCCACTGAAAAAAAGGGTAAACAAACCAACAGCCCATGGTGAAGGGTTTAACATAAAATTTACTATCATAACCATTTTAAAGTGCACAGTTTAGTGGCATTAACTACGTTCACACTGTTGTCCAACCATCATCACTATCCATCTCCAAAAGTTTTTCATCTTCCCATCTGAAACTCTGTACCCATTAAACAATAACTCTCCATTCTTCTCAGACCCTGACAGCCACCATTCTACTTTCTGTCTCTGTGAATTTGACTATTCTAGGGACCTTTTATGTTATACGTATTTTACCACAATTTATAAAAAAAATTTTTAAATGGTTAAAATGGTAAGTTTTATGTTGTATATATTTTACCACAATAAAAAACAAAACAAAGAAATAGCTTTACAATAATGGGATATTATACAGTCTTTTAGAAATGAGTAGGTAGATATGTACTACCATAGAAAGATATCCATATATTGCTAAAGACAAAAAGAATATTATAGAACAGCAGGTATAGAATGGCTCTATTTTTATAAATACAGTTAATAATAGTAATGAGTAGAAGCTGAGAGAATATGCACCAAACTGTTAACAGCATTGAGGTAAGAGAAGTGTTATGGGGAGCTTTCATTCTACATTATAAATTTTTGTGGTGTGTGAAATCAGAACTCAAAAGCATTTTTGAAAAAACCTTCAGTGGTTCCTCTTTGCTGTTAGGATAAAGTGTCACGTGCAAGAAATGGCCCTTGCCTACCTATCTCATTTCTCTCAACTTCTCTCCTTGCAGCCAAGTGGAATTATTTCCATTCTGCTTGTGTTGTGCTTTCTCTGTCCTCGAGACAGTCACACATATTCCTTCTTCTGAAACACTCACCACTCCCACCCTTGTACCCACCTAATTCCCCATCACCCTTCAGGTCTCAGCTTATGTGTCCCTTTTTCTATAAAGCCCTCTCTGATGCCCCCTGAGTCCTGGTTACAGACTCCTCCTATTCCCTCCCATGGCAAGCATCCTGTACTTCTAACAGCCCCACATTTCACACTGTGTTATAGTCCTTGTCGGTCTTTCCCTGTGACGGCAGGAAGGGTGACCATGTAGTCCATCTCTCCCTAGCTCCTAACTCAGGACCTGATGCATAGTTGGAACTCAACTCAAACTTCTTGAACAAATGAATGGATATCATTGATTTGTGAATCTACTCTGGGTGGGTGCTCATCCTCATCTATTCTACTGCAGCAACAAGGGCTTTCTGGCCTTGAAAAGGACATGGTCTATCTTACCTGTCCATCAAGGCACCAGGCCATCTCCCTCTCTCCTGGAATCTTATATATCTTGACCCAGATTCTTTATAATTACAACACAAGGAGAATAAGTGTTTATATTCATTAATGATCTGGGAAACTGGGGTTCTAAAGCAAGTAAAATGTTCTTCATGAGACCCCAAATTGAGGCAAAGGGTAGGCTTGAACTCGGGTCTTCCAACATCACATACAGGCCCCTTACCACTGAACCCTTAGGGCAGGAAGCAGATCTTATGCTTCCTCACATCTCTGGCACCTAGTACAAGAACTGCCACAGAATTCATAGCCAATGAGTGTTTGTCGAATGAATGAATGAAGGAAGGAAGGAAGAAGGAAGTTCTATACATAAACACACACTCATAAAATATGCTCACAATATCTTTTCTACAAAATTAAAACAGGCAGTGCCGAAGCCACAGAAGCAGCCACAGAACTTGTAACTTCCCATGTTGTTAGGCATGGTGACCCACCATGAGGACTGAAGTGGACTAGCAGAGCCTAAGGTAACCAAGAAACTTGTGTTTTTTATACCCTGACCCAACCTTTACTGAGCATCTTCTCTGTGGCTGTGTAGTGTGGATTCCAAGATGGAGAAGACACTATTCCTGTCCTCTGGGCACACCATCTAGTTGGCGAGAAACTCATAGAGAGAGTTACCAGACAGAGTGATGGAGGCTTTCTCAGGGCAAACAAGGATGGACAATTCGTGAGGGAAAGCACTTGTCACCGTGGCACCTGAATGCTACTCACCAAGGCTGGAGCACATGCTAATGAGAGCGCCCAGGCAGGAGAAGCTACTGAAAAAAGGGGCCCAGCGAGGGCACAAAGGACCATATGTGCCATGCTGGGAAGTTTGGGCTGAGACCGAAGTCCTGCTTTTTGTTTGGAATTTGTGGTCATTTGATCTATAAATTAGCACATCTGTACAGTAATTTGGTGGAATATTAAAATATGTTAGTAGTATTGTAAATAAAAATCTGATTGACCTCAAAATAAGAAAAACCATGACCTAAAATTTCATCCTTTATATTCTAAAAGAGTGCTCCAAAGAATGGCAAAAGAGACAGATATGCAAATAAGATGTTTTCGATGCCTTGTACCCCTAAGCTGATGGGAACTATCGCCACAATGTGTGGGCCTATCAGACTGTGACTCTACCTAAAGGATCTCAAAATAGCTCTGCTCTGCTCTCTGCGGCAGGCAAGCGTCTGCTCTATTCGGCAGTAGCTCATTCTTTACTATTGTTGCTATGTGACAAACTATTGGCTCTCAGTGTTAATCCAAGCCCGCCAGAGAAGGAGGGCGGGCAGAGGGCTTTGGGAGAAGCATCTTTCCTAGAATCGAATGTAACAAATGTTTCCTGAGCATTTCTTAGGTACCTCCACAGTATCAGGCCCTGAAGATACAGATATTCAGTTCAGATATAAATGTTCAGTGAACATTTATTGAACAGCTCTTATATGGGAGGCACTGTGCTGGGCTCCAGGGATACAAAGATAAATAAAATTCACATGGTTTCTGCCCTGGGTTGCTCACTATCTAGTGGGAGAGAGTCTTGTAAACAGAAGACTATAATCTAATATACAAGGTGCAATGATAGAGGCTTGGGTGCTATATGGACACTCAGACGGGGTGCTTTGGATGAGTTCAGCTTTGGACATGGTGATGTGCTTGTGTGACACCCATGTGGAGATCTCCCATGTGCAGCTGGACATACAGGTCTGTAGGGAAATCAGACTCGGCCCTTGCCCTGGAGGGTCTTGCTATCAAGTGAAAGAGATAGAAATGTAAATAAAATAGATCAATTACAATACTCTGTAGTGAATGCTAACACAGGTTCACACAAAGATGATGGTACAACTACCTTGGCCTGGAAGTTTTGATGTCCCTCTAGGAGACAGCCTAGGAACTGCATCTTGAATGATTCAGAGTGGTTATCCAGCTAAAAGGAAAAAAAAAAGGAGAGGCCTACATAAAATAACTGAACAACTCTTTGGCTCTGCAGTCCAGGCACAGTTTAGAGGAGAGTGCCCAGAGCTGGTATAGCAAACACCATAAAGCCCAGAACCTAGACAATGGACACCAATGATGTGGCTTACGGGGAGCTGAATGTATGGCATCACCTGGTGACATAAGATGTTTTGTGGTGTTGAGGTCATTAGAGGCATGCAAGGCAGCAAATCCTCTGTTCCACACTCTGCCAACCTGACAACATCTCATTCCACAGGACTTCAATTGCAGAGACACAGCTGGAATACCTGCCTTGTCTTCCTACCTGCAGCCTCATTGCAGGTTTATTCTTTGCACTACTTCTTTGACTCATCTTGGCATAAATCAAAGTCAGAGCAATTTCAAGTCAAGTCCAAATCAATATTCTCACACATCCTTAAACCTTAATTAAATTCTGTGCCTTGACCCAGCTCAGCTTTCCAGGTCAGGGAAACAGACTCTACAAAGGCCTGATGAAGTCACTGTGGCTGCAGCTACAAGTGTGTAGAACAAGTGGTAGGAGATTCGTGAAGTCATTTATTAATTTATCAAAAATGTTTTGAATTGGCACCTCATGTGGCAAAGGGTTAATTTATTTAATCCACAGAGCTTTTGCAAATGGATAAGAAAAAAAAATAGAAAAGAAATTGGGCAAAAAAACCTCCCAAAACAACAAACAGTTGTGGTTGACAAACCCTAAAGGGACCCCCAATAATTCCCACCTCTTGGTGTCCATGCTTCTGTGTGATCCTCTCTGCCTGAATCTGGGCAGAATCTGTGACTTGCTTCTAACCAATAGAATATGGCAAAGGTGGTGACATGCCACTCCCAGATCATGTTGTGTTGTGTAAGGCTCCATCCTAGCTGATTGTATCAAGAGATTCTCCTTGCTGGCTTGATGAAGTAAGCAGCCACCTTGAGGAAACTCACATGGCAAGGAACTGTGGGTGGTCTCTAGGAACTGCAGGAGGCCAACAGCCAACAGTAACAAAAAACTAGGACCTTTAGTCATGCAGCTACAAGGAAATGAATTCTGCCAACCATCTGAATGAGCTTGGAAGCAGATTCTTCCCCATTTGAGCCTCCAGATGAAAATGCAGCCCAATCAATACCTTGATTGCAGCTCTGGGAAACCCTGAGCAAAGAACCTGGCTGAGCTATGCATGGACTTCTGACCCACTTAACTGTGAGATAATAAATGTATGTATTGTTTTAAGCCACTAAATTTGTGGTAACTTGTTATGTAGCAATAAAAAATGAATACAACAGATCAGGAAAGGAAATACAAATGCGACTTCTTTTTAAAAAATACAAATGTATGTTTAAATAGGTAATATATTAACATGGTTTAACAATTTAAAAGGTATATTTTTTCTCCTACTCTTGTCCCCCAGTCACCTGATGCCCCATCCCAGTGACAGTTTTTGTTGCCAGTTTCTTGCATATGCTTCCAGAGCTAATCAGTGCATATATGAGCAAACAAATTTACATTTCTTTATATTTTCTTTAAATTTTTTTCTTTTTATTTAAATGGTGTTATATATATGCTGTTCTGAATATTTTTTGTTGTTTTTTTTAAATTGTGAAATACACCATACACACAGAGGTGTGTATGAAACATATATGTATAGTTTAAAGACAAAGCCAACACTTGTGTAACCATCATCCAGTCCATGAAATAAAATATAGCCTGTATCCTAGCAGCCCTGTCTCTGGCTGTGTGGCCTCTCCTATCATATACCCTTTGCTTCTCTGAAGACAGAACCACTACACTGACTTCAGTCATTATCATTACCTTGCCTTCTTAATATAGTTTTTTATCCTATGTATGCATCCTCAGACACTGTACAGTAGTTTATTTTCACCTCTTTTTGATCTTTTTATAAAGGGAGTCATACTCTTCTTTTGTGACTTATTTATCTCAACATTATTTTTATGCAACCCAGCCATGTTGATGCATGAAGCTGTGATTGGTTCATTTTATTGCTGTATGGTTTTCCACTGTATTAATAAACCACACTTTATTTTTTCACTCTACTATGAATGGACATTTAAGGTTTTCCATCTTTGTTCTGTTAGAAACAGTTCTGGTCTAAACATTCATTCCCGTAACACCTGGTGCACATGGGCAAGGCTTTCTTAAGGAGTATAGATATCAGGAGTGGACTTTCTGGGATATAGGGCATTCATAGCTTCAGTTTTTCTGAGGAGTTTACCAGTTTACACTCTGGCCAGCAGTGTTTGAGAGTTCCTATTGCTCCACTTCATTGGCAACATCTGGTATTGTTTTTTTTTTTTAAAGATTTTATTTATTTATTTATTTTTCCCCCAAAGCCCCAGTAGATAGTTGTATGTCATAGCTGTACATCCTTCTAGTTGCTGTATGTGGGACGCGGCCTCAGCATGGCCGGAGAAGCAGTGCCTCGGTGCGCACCCGGGATCCGAACCTGGGCCGCCAGCAGCAGAGCGCGCGCACTTAACTGCTAAGCCACCGGGCCGGCCCGATCTGGTATTGTTAAATTCCTTCATTTTAACCACGCCAGTGGGCATGGAGTGCTGTCTTTGTGTGACTTGAATTTGTATTTCTGTTAATGTCCATTTGGATTTCTTCTTTTGTGAAGTGCCAGTTCAAGGTTTTGTTCAGTTTTTCATTGGTTTGTTTGTTTTTGTCTGATTGATATAATTTGTAATTTCCCACTTTGTCATTTGTCCTTTAACTTTGTGAATGGATCTTGAGTATATGATAAGATGCTCACCCTCAACTATAAAAAGAGATGACAAAACGACGATGGCATTCCTTTTGTCACTCTCAGAAAGATCAAGGCGTTTGATAAAACTGTGTTGGCAAGCATGTGAAGAACGTATAGTAGTACCTAATGGATGGGTGTGTAAATCGGTGAACTTCTGCGGAGATCAGTTTGGCATATCTAACACACTATGAAATGCATGTACGATTTGACTCAGTCATGTCGTTTCTAGGAATTTATCCTATGGATATATTTATTTATGTGTGAAATGACATGTTCAAGGATATTCAGGTAACATTGTTTATAACAGCAAAAGGTTGAAAACAACTTAAATACCCAGTGGCTGAGGACTGGTTAAATAATTAATGATACATCTTTATAAAGAAACACTAATGTAGATTAAAAAAAAAAAAAAATCCAGGGCCAGCCCCTGTGGCCTAGTGATTAAGTTTGGTGTGCTCTGCTTCAATGGCCTGGGTTTGGTTCCCAGGTGTGGACCTACACCACTTGTCTGTCAGTGGCCATGCTGTGGCGGCAAATCACATACAAAAAGAGGAAGATTGGCAACAGATGTTACCTCAGGGTGAATCTTCCTCAGCAAAAAAAATCTGTTTTATATAGGCTGAAAAGGAGTATCTTCCAAGATACTTGTTAAGTGAGAAAATAGACAAATGCAGAATACTGTGTATAACATGCTACCACATCCGCAGTATAAACGCATATATGGTTTTATTTGCATAGAATATCTTGGAAAGATCCTCAAGAAAATAGGTAATAGTGGGTAGTAGGGGAATCAGGTGGAGAGAGACTTATTTTTTACTGTATGTCCCTTTGCACCTTTTGGATTTTCTACTAGGTGCATGTGTCACGTATTAAGAGTAAATTAAATAATTAAAAAATGTATTGAGCTCCTATTATGGGCCAGGCCTGTGCTAAATCCTAGAGCAACGGTGGTGAGCAAAACAGACTTTGCCTTATGAGCTCCTGGTCTAGTGACAGGAGAGTCACTAGAACCATCATTTTGGTGACATGTGATGAGTGTTATCATAGAGGACATTGAGGCACTTTGGAGGAAAGTGACACATGGCAGGGACAGCTAACGGAGTCTTGGAGGCGGGTAGGCTGCCTGATGTTTACGTGGGGAACAGAGAGAAGAGGGAGCCAGCCTGTGGAGACCAGAGGCCCCAGCAGGGGAAACAGCATTTGTGGAGGGAGAGCAGAGCTCTGTCCATTTGAGGAACTGAAAGAAGTTCAGCTCAGCCGGAAGTTGACATGAGCTGGGTTGGTTTTCAGAAAAAGCCACACTAGAAATATGGAGAAAGGATCAAAAGGGGGCAAGAATGGAGTGGAGAAGACTAGTTAGGAAGCTTCTGTAGTCATCAGACAATAGAGGACAGCAGGCTGGATTAAGAGAGTGGCAGTGGGGACAGAAAGGATGGGACAGATTCAAGAGATATTGAGAATGTAGTATCTACAGACTTAGAGGTTGAATGACAGGTGAAGGAGAGAGAGGATCTTATAACAGTAAAGGCTAATATCTGGTAAGGATTTACCATGTGGTAGCACCCGGCCAGCACTTGATTGATTCTATCATTCCCTTCCTTTCAGTGATCCGGGGAGGTAGGTACTGCCAACAGGGGAGTCTACAGATTTTAAAGTCTCAGGACGTTAAGGAACTTGCTTGAGGTCACATAGGTACTATGTAGCAGAGCCAGCACTGGAAGCCATTCATCTGGCTGCCAAGTTCATGCTCTTAACCCATCTTTAAGGATGACTCCCAGATGTCAGGTTTGGGCAACTGAGTGGTTGATGATGCTATTTATTGAGAGAAAACACAAGAAAGGAGGAAGGTTTGAGGAGGAAAGGCATTTGACTCCTTGAGTTTAAGGTCCTTGCAAGACACCCAAGTAGGTAAGTACAGTAGGCAGTGTTTTTTGTTTTTGTTTTTTTGGTGAGGAAGATCTGCCCTAAGCTAACATCCGTTGCCAATCCTCCTCTTTTTTCTGAGGAAGATTGGCCTTGGGCTAACATCCACGCTCATTTTCCTCTACTTATATATGCGGTGCCTGCCACAGCATGGCTTGATAAGCGGTGCGTAGGTCCACACCTGGGATCCGAACCTGCGAACCCCGGGCCACCAAAGCGGAGCGTGCGAAGTTAACCACTATGCCACCAGGCGGGCCCCCAGTAGGCAGTTTTATATGTAAAACTAGAGAAAGTCCTGGGCTGGAAATTTGGGCCTCATCAGCGTACAAATAGTGCCTGAGGTTCAAGGAATGGTTAAAACTAGACTATGGCGAACTAAGTAGGAGCAAAGAGGAGCCAATACAGTTTTTTAGCAGGGAAGTCACATGACCAAATCTTGTTTCTAGGGGGATAACTCTGAAGCAATGTGGAAGATTGGCTGATTTGGAGAGACAGGTAATAGAAAATCCAACACATGCATTCATGCTTTCATTTAGTCATCTTCCAAGCATCACCAAACTCTTTGTGCCAGGGACCACCCAGCCCAGGAAACACAGAGACAAACCAGACCCTGTCCTTGACCTCATGCAACTCCGGGGCCAGGAAGGAGTGAGGTTAGTGAGGCTTGTGCCACGAGAGGGGTAGGTGGGCACAGGGTGCTGTGGGAGGACAGAGGAGGGAGAGGAGATCTAAATCCACCTTGGGTGGGCAGGGTGTTCCTTGATAGAAGATGTGGCTGGTAGTAAGTCTTGACAAACAAGTGACTCCTAGATGAGTAATGGGCAGAGCATTGCAGGCAGAGCTGGCAGTGTGGGTGAAGGTACTGCTAACTTAAAATGATGCATTCAGTAACTGCAAGGGGTTTAGTGAGACTGGGGCAATGGGTACATGTGTGGGGAAGAGAGATAGATAGGCTGGAGATCTGGTTAAGCTCCTGAAAAGCTGGGTGTGCTTAAACAAGGCGTTTGCATTTTACCCTGAGAATAGTGGTGAGTCTTTGGAGGTAAGCAGGGAGCTAATGTGATTAGGTTTGTCCTTTAGAAAGTTCCCTGTGGCTGCAATGTGGAGAATGGGCAAGAGGAGGCCAGATGACAAGCAAGGAGGGTAGCTAGGAGGATGTTGCCACAAGATTGGGGAAAGAATGGTTGCAGTGATCCAGATAGAAATGATAAGGACCTGAACTGAGGTGTAATTACTACAGCTTTCTCTAAGTTAGTCTGCATAGCGAACAACTTTAAAATCTCGTGGCATATGGCAACATATACTTGATTTTTGCTCATATAATATGAAGGTTGTAGGTTGACTATCCCTCTGCTAGATTCAGCTGCACCTATCTTTTCATTCTGGAACCCAGGTTGAAGTAACAGCCACTATCTGGGACATGTTGTTCTCATAGTAGAGGGCAGGAGCAAAAGTACCCCAGCCAAGCCACATACTTGCATTTAAAGCTCTACTTGAATGTGACAAAGGTCACATACATTCACATCCCATTGGCCCAAGTATATTATGTGGCAAAATCCAAAGTCAATAGGCCAGGGAAACATGTTAAAGTTGGAGGGAATAAACCCTCCAACCTTGGAGGGCTTCTGGGATTGTTGGAGGGATTGTGAATGTATAAGATAGTTTATAGCAACCTGTCATTAAGGACAGAAAGGAAAAATAGATTAGAATCTTGCAATTTGGTGGAATTTGATTGGATGTTGGGGATGTGCCAAGGATTACCTCAGGCGGTTAAATTGAAGGTGGTACCACTCAACAAGAAAAGGGACACAGGAAGAAGCTTGTAGTAGATGATGCCGAGCATCAAATCTGCCTTCTTGTAATAATGGTACCCTGGTTTTGCTTCTAGGGAACTGTTTTTTCCCCACTCTCAGCCATTATGCTTTGGGTGAAACTTTTTCCAATCCTTACCAAGGGTAGAGCATGTGACCTAGTCCTAAGCCAATAAGAACATTCTGTACTCTTGAACACAATAATTGGTTCAAGACATGTACATAGCCAGCCAATCAGAGCCAGTGAGTCTCCATTTTAGGTCTTTAATTTGCTGACTTGAATGAGAAAAATGACTTGAATGAGAAAGGTCAGAGCTATGGCAGCATGAGGGGAACAGAACCTAGGAATCTAGGAATGGAGTCAGCACAGAGAAAGCAGAGCAGGGAGGAGATATGAGACTGGTTCCTGGTGACATCACCTGAACTTTGACCAAGACATATGTGGAGTAATCTCAGGGAAATACTAAATCTAAGCGTCTGAAACCCAGAGGAAAAAGCTAGAGAAAGAGTGGTTCATGGAGGTAAGAACAGTCCAAGCAAGAGCTAATGAGAGGTTGAAATAAATCAGTGGCTTTGGAAATGGATAGAAACACTGAACAAGAAACATGTTTGAAGACCATGGAATTTGTTGGCTCACAACATATGGAGGCTAGTGGAGAGAAAGGTGAAGATGATGACATGTCAGTATGTAGCTAGGAATATTAGTGAAAGTATTGAGATCAAGAGTATAGGGCTGGCCCCATGGCTTAGCGGTTAGGTGCACATGCTCTGCTGCTGGCGGCCTGGGTTTGGATCCCCGGCGCGCACCGACGTGCCGCTTCTCCGGCCATGCTGAGGCCGTGTCCCACATACAGTAAGTAGAAGGATGTGCAACTATGACATACAGCTATCTACTGGGGCTTTGGGGGAAAAAAAAAAAGGAGGAGGATTGGCAATAGATGTTAGCTCAGAGCCGGTCTTCCTCAGCAAAAAGAGGAGGATTAGCATGGATGTTAGCTCAGGGCTGATCTTCCTCACATAAAAAAAAAAAAAAGAGTACAGAAAGTGGGGCGTACTTGAGGGTCAAAGAATAGGTTCCATTTGGAACAAGTTAAATTTGAGGTGCCTATTGCAGACCAAAATACTGATACGGAATATGATAAATAGGTCAAAAACGGAGATGTAGACTTGGAAAATGTCAGCATATAGTTAAGAATTGAAGCTAAGGGGTAAATGAGCTTTCCCAGAGAAAGCTGATAAAGTTGGAATGGAAGAAGGTCATGGAACTTGTAGAACTACATCATTTAAGGAGCTGGCAATGAATGTGGAGCAATGAAAAGACTGAGAGGCATGGTCATGGAGAAAGGAAGGGTGAAGAGCTGCCGAAGCAAAGGAATTAGGGAGTCTCCAGAAGTAGAGGGTCTTTCTTAACACCTCCTCTCCCATGCACTCTACATTCAATCCATTGACAGATGTGATCAATTGTATTTTAAGAATACATCTCAAATCCATCCACTTAAGTCCATCCCCACTCCCAGCGTGTGGTCTAAGCCACTATTTCACCGTATTACAAGACTTTTTCACTGGCCTTCCTGCTTCTACTCTTGCCCCCATTCAAATCCATTCTCTACACAAAAGTCAGAGTGATCTTTAAAAAAAGTAAATCGAATCATGTCACTCCACTGCTCCAAGTCCTCCAATGGCTTCCCATTGCACTTAGGCTGAAGCCTATAGATGATAGGGAACCATTGGAGGGCTTTAAGTAGGGGAACGACACAAATTTTTTAGAATTTGGAAAGCATTTTGAAAAGTTACTCTAATAGCTGGGTAGAGGGTAGAGAGAAGAGGAGCAGAGAGTACAGTGAGGAAGCTGTTACAAGGTAAAAGAAAATGAGAGGGGATGGATTTGAGATATATTTAGGTAGTTGAATCTATAAGGTTGGTGGTTGACTGGCTGGCTCCATGTGGGGTTGAGGTTTCCAATGAGGGGGTAATAGTGCTATTAACCAGTAAAAGGAGACAGGGAGAGGAGGCAGTGATGCATCCAGGCAGCTGTACACTGCAGAGGCAAACTGGTACAGCTTAAAATTCAAGGTCACTCATCTCCCTGGGCCTTCAACAATGCTGAGGACATTACTGAGCATCTCTGGTCAGCTCTCTCTATCCTGCTGTCCATAAGACTATTGCTAATCTTTTTGCTGAACTATGCACTTCCTTGCCTTCCTTTTTCACTCTTAGTAGATGGGCTCGCTTTCCACCTCACAGAGCAAAGATAAGGCATCACAACACAACACATCACATCCCTGCTACCAAATCCACCCACCCCTATGCCTCTGGTGCCTATCCCTTCTTCTGGTTTCAATAGTATGGGAGAATGAACCACACCCTCCCCAGATTAGAAGAGAAACTTGGAGATCAGAGATCTAGTTCCGCATGGTGCCATCCATCCCTGGTAGCTCAGATGGAGACATTTTCACGTCATCATTTTTATGAAAAAATCCCCAGGAGGAAAGCAAATGCATTGTTGGGACAAAAAGCCCAGCGAATCTTTATCGTCTTACAGGGAACAAGGCAAAATCATATCAACAGGGAGAAATTGTGTTTTTCATCTGACTAGACAGTGCGGAGTTGGAAGAAAATGAATTCTATGGTGATATGGTGAGTTTCCCTTTAGTAATTGAGGATCAAAACAGCTATAGCCACTACTAAAACAGACAGATCAAACTGAAGAGGCAATGCCTAAGATTTTACACTTCTGTAAGAGTCCAGAGCTCCCTCCCTGCCCCAATCTTCTTGGAAAGCAGGAGACATCCAAGCAGAGGAAGGTCCCACTGACAGCCAGCTGGAATGTGATGCCAGAAGGGAGATGGACTGGGACTGCTCTCACACCACAAGTGATGGGGAGTCTCAAGGGCCAGAGGTGGGGCTCAAAGTGAGGAAGGGCTTAGGGAGGAGGCTGGCAGAAGAACCAGAGGAGAAGTGAGGGAGGGGAGTTAGGAAGGACCCATATGCCAGACAGAGGAGGCCTTCACTCCTCCTCCGTCTCATTTTCTGGGCCCTCCTCCCCTGCCTTTAAACTGCTGAGCTCCCCAAGGCTCAGCCCTTGGCCCTTTAATACCACACGCTATCCCTGGGCAGGCTTTCAGTGTCATCTCTACATGTGTGCAGCAAATGTGCATTGAATGAGTCGTGAATAAATGAAGGTGAAGATTTCTGGAGCAAGATGATGTTATGGGCTCATTTGTGTCCCCTTCAAATTCATAAAGTCCCAACGCCCAGTATCTCAGAATGTAGCTATATCTGGAGATAAGATCTCTACAGAGGTGACTAAGTTAAAATGAGGCCATTACAGTGGGGCCTTAATCCAATATGACTGGTTGCCTCATAAGAAGAGGAAGAGACACCAAGGATTTGTGCACACAGAGAAAAGACCATGTGAGGACAGAGGGAGAAGGTGGCTGTGATATTGTGATATAAGAAATATATTTTTGGTCTTTTTATCCCTAGTTGATGGCACAGAGTTCCTAAAATCCTTGTAATTTCCTGAGTGATGGGGGTAAGAGGAGCGTCTTTTGTTATTCATAATAAGCCCCTTTCAAGCATACCTGAATTTATGGTAATGAGGTGACTCTTGGTGGGCCCCCTAGATAGCTTCAGTTTGGGGGCCCCTTGCCAGAGGAGCCAACCATGTGATTAGAGGAACTTTCAACCCCATCACCACCACCCCCACTTCTGGGGAGGAGAGAGGGGCTGGAGATTGAGTTAATCACCAATGGCCAATTATTTAATCAATCATGCCTCCATAAAAACCCTGAATGATGGTGTCTGGAGAGCTTCCGGGTTGGTGAGCACATCAATGTGCTGGGAGGGTAGCACACTTGGAGAGGGCATGGAAGCTTTGCACCCCTCCCCCCACATCCTGCCCTATGCATCTCTTCAATTTGCCTGTTCCTGAGATGTAGCCTTTATAATAGAGAGATAATAGTAAGTAATGTTCCTTCCTGAGTGAGCCATTCTAACAAATTCTTGAACCTGAGAAGGGGGTTGTGGGAACCCCCAATTTACAGCCTCTGTCAGAAGTACAGGAGGCCTGGGAATTTTGATTGGCGTGTGAAGCGGGGGGCAGTCTTGTGGGGACTGCCACTAACTCTGGGTAGTTAGTGTCAGAGTTGAATTGAATCATTGGACACCCAGTCGGTGTCCAGAGAGTTGGAGAATTGGCTGTTGGTATGGAAAAAACCCATACATGTGGTGGTGTAAATAGTTCAGAGCGGCCACCAGCAAGCCAAGGAGAGGGGTCTCACCAGAAACCAAACCAGCTGACACCTTGATCTTGGACTTCTAGACTCCAGAACCGAGAAAATAAATTTCTGTTGTTTAAGCAACCCAGCCTGTGGTATTTTTTTACTGCAGCCCTAGTAAATTAACACAGACAACAGAGCCCTTGGGACAGAGGGACTTGTAGAAGGACCATGCACCGATGGCAGTGGACAGTTGGATATGTGGGTCTCAACCTCAGGGTGAGGTCTGGCTGGATAAAAAGATTCTGGATTGTTGGGTAAAGTGTTTCAGAGTCTGTTATCTCTGTCTCCAATGAAGACTGTGGAAAGTGGGAAGAAAGAAAATCAATCATCACCCCCTTATATTCGGTCTGGGGGGACACTGTTGGTTGACTTCCCAGTGTTCATGTCCCCTTCTTCCTTCCTACCAGAACCTCAGTTTTGTTCAGGTGTTTGCCCCTTCCCCATGCAGCCCATGAGAATCTTGGGAATCTGACCCCATTCCCAGCTTTGGCATTTGATCTTGTTTAGTTTGAGCCAACATGGCAAACTCATTCCTTTTGCCAGTAATTAGTTCCAGAATTTAAGCTTAAGCTAATCATCTCAAGTCATATCTCTGGTCACTGTCATTGTTCTAGGGGTTGGCAGAGACTGTAGGTAGCCCTCAATATCCCTTCCTCCCTTAGAACTCTCAATTTTTAGCTAGGCATTTGCAACCCTCTCCATAAAGACTGTATTTTCCAGCACCATTTACAGTTAGGTGTGGTCATAAGTTTTGACCAATCAGTTGTAGATATAGTTGGTGAAGGCAAAATCTGGGAAATATCCTTAAAGGAGATGTTTTTATTATCTATTGCTGCATAAAAAATCACCCCAAAGCTAAGTGGTTGGAAACAAGAAACATTTGTTTCTTGAAGTTTCCGTAGGTTAGGAATCCAGGAGAAACTTAGCTGACTTAGCTGGGTGGTTCTTTTTTGTGAGGCTGCAATCAAGGTGTCACTTGGGGTTGTAGTTATCTTAAGGGAGGATTTGCATCTGAGCTCACTCACGTGGCTATTGGCTGCCCTGGAAAGATCTATTCCCAAATTCACTCACATGGGGCTCTGTGCAGGAGAGCCTCACAACATGGCAGCTGGATTCCTCCAGAGCAGACCATCCAAGAGAAAGTGAAAGAAAGCACCCAAGACAGAACCACCATCTTTTTATGAACTAATCTTGGAAGTGACATCCTACCACTTCTCCTGTATTCCATTCCTTAGAAGCGAATAAATAAGTCCAGCCCACACTCAGGGAGAGGGAGTTACATAAAGATGTGAATACTGGGAGGCAGGGATAACTGGGTGCCATTATAGAGGCTGCCACCACAGGGAGAATGTGTTCACCTCTTTACCTTTTCTTTCTGCCTGCGGAGAAAGGTGGCTGGAATTCAAGCAGCCATATTGCATGAGGTGATCTTGGAAGTGGAGGGTGTAAAAGGCACAGCAAAAGGATAGAAGAAGCCAGGGTCCCTACAATATGGAGAGCCATTCCCTCCATGGGCTGTGTGTTTCTCAGCTTTTACTTAGAGAAAGAAAAACTCTTATCTTGTTTAAGCCATTGTTATTTTGGATTTTCCATTCCTGCCAGCCAAACCTAATCCTAAGTAATAAAGGTTCTCTTAGTGTGGCCCTGGGAACTACTCCAATTAATAAAAGGGCTGATTTCTTATTATTTTCATGCTTTAGATATGATAATTACAAGGATTTGCTTTTGATGTATGTTCATTGAAATCACTTTCAGTCTCTCGCCCTCGCCTTTAAACTCAGCCCCAAACTGTTCTGTGTTCCCTCATCCTCTCTCCCCTTTCAGCTATTTTCCCAGTAAGAGATAAAGACTTGAACATATTTGTAGAACGTGGAGAAGAAACTGGCATAGAAGAAGAAATTAAAAATCCAGAAGGGAGTCAGGAATGACTGGAAAAAAATGCCCTAGAGCGGGATCAGCAAACTACAGCTGCCTGTTTTTGTAAATAAAATTTTATTGGAACACAGCCCTGCCCATTCGTTTACCTATTGTCCATGGCTGCTTTCTTGCTACAGGAGAAGAAAGGCCAGCAGAGCCTAAAATATTTGCTATCTTGTCCTTTACAGAAAGTTTGCTGACTCCTGCCCTAGAGGAGGCAGGACGAGGGGAATTGGGAGCATAGAAGGAGTCAAATATGCTGGTGAGGCTGCAGAGATGATAAATAGTTCAAGAGAGTGACCGTGGACCCAAGCCCAGTAGGAAAAGCAGCATGATTACGGTGAGGCTGAGAGAAAGGAGAAAGATGCAGGGGGAAGGAATGGGAGGCTGAACACTTCTGAAAGACAGAGGGAGGGAAGGAGCGGGACAACTTACAGGGGATGATGGACACCAAGATTTCCAAGGTGCTGAGATCCTCATGATGGTGGTGAGAGTTTAGACTGGACCCACGGTCAATCACCAACACCATCGGCTCTCTGGCCCCTTTGCCTTCCACTGCCTGCCCCTGCCTGGGGGCTAGACGCTGAGTTCTCCAAGAGTGTGACAGAGTGACAGGAGATGGCATGAGAGACTGAGAAATAGTGGTGAACTAGCAAGGAGAGGCTGCAGAGTTAGAGCCCAAGGCTCTGCCCCTGTGGCTGTTGGGACACAGGCAGGTTTGCCAGGTACCAGTGAAAACAAGCTGGTGGAGGGAGTGGGCTGAGTGTCGATGCCGAGGGGCTTTGTTTGCTAGGGAAGGGGGAGCAAGAGGCCAAGGGGAAAAGGCAAGGAGGAGATGTGAAGGGTGAGGGAACTCAAAAGAGTCTAGGATTGAACAAAGCAAAGAAAGCCAGAACCTGGGTTGGATTTCCACAAACTTACTCCAAGATCAGTAACATGCAACTATTCCATTTAGAACATTAAAATGATCAATGGCTAGCTGCTAAGAGTACCTGTAAGAATTAGGATTAGAAAACCTCAAGACAAACACAAGAATTTATTTCTTTCTCCAGTAAAAGTCGAGGGTAGGTTGTCCAGGGCTTGTATCAGGGACTCCAGCCGGTATCAGGGACCCAGTCTCCTTCTACCCCCTAGCTCTACCTTGTGCATCCTCCTTTCCCAAGTGATCTCTGCTCCAAGACTCAGCAGCCATCACGTTTCCATTCCAGCCAGGAGAAGGGAGATATGGAAGAAGGAGGTACGCCCCTCCCTGTAAGGACCCTCCCCAGAAGCTGCACCTGCCATTATATGTCTCATTGGCCAGAACTTGGCTACACCTTCCTGCAAGGCAGCCTTGGAAACATAGATTTCATTCTGAGTGGCCATGTGCACACCTACGTTTTACAGACCAAGTGGAGAACATATAATAGAAACAAATACTTTTCTCTGCCACATTCCACTCGTATATCTATGTATATACAAAGGATGACCATGCATCCCAATTTGCATGGGATAGTCCCAGTTTACACTATGATTCCATATAATTATTAATAGCATTCCTTTTCACTCAAAAGTGAAAAATAGGAAAAAATTTCTCAAAAAGTTAAACATAGAATTACCATATGATCCAGTAATTCTACTCCTAGGTACATACCCAAGGGAATTGAAAGCAGAGACTAGAGCAGATGCTTGTACACCAATATTTGTGCCAGCATTATTCATAAAAGCCAAAGGGTGGAAACAACCAAGTGTCCATCAACAGATGAATGGGTAAACAAAATGTAGAATATACATACAATGGAAAATTATTCAGCCATAAAAAGGAATTAAGTGCTGACACATGCTACAATTTGGATGAACCTTGAAGACATCATGCTAAGTGAAATAAGCCAGTCACAAAAGGACAAATACTGTATGGTTCCACTTATATGAGGTACCTAAAGGAGTCCAAGTCAAAGAGACAGAAAGTAGAATGGTGGTTACCACAGGCTGAGGGGAAGGGGAATGGGGAGTTATTGTTTAATAGGTACAGAATTTCTATTTGGAATTATGAAACAGTTCTGGAAATGGATGGTGGTGATGGTAGCACAACAATGTGAATGTACTTAATGCCACTGAACACTTAAAAATGATTAAAGTGGTAAATTTTATGTTATGAATATTTTACCACAATAAAAAAAGTGAAGGGGCTGGCCCCATTGCCCAGTGGTTAAGTTTGGTGTGCTCTGCTTCAGCGGCCCAGGTTTGGTTCCCGGGTGCTGACCTACGCCACTCATCAGTGGCCATGTTGTGGCGGCAACCCACATATAAAATAGAGGAAGATTGGCAACAGATGTTAGTTCAGGGCTAATCGTCCTCAAGCAAAAAAAGAGGAAGATTGGTGACAGATGTTAGATCAGGGCAAATCTTCCTCAGCAAAAAAAAAGTGAAAAAAAAAAGTTTGAAGTATTTGCCCATGAGAAAAGAAAGCATATATCTCTCTATAAATACTGACTGTTCAAAGCAGCTTTATTTGTAATAGCCAAAAACTTGAAACAACTCAGATGTACATCAACAGATGAATGGATAAACAAATTGTAGTATATCCATACAATGGAATACTATTCAGCAATTAAAAGGAATAAACTATTGATACACACAACATAGATGAATCTCAAAATAACTATGTTGAGTGAAAGAAGCCAGACAAAAGAGTATACACTGTATTTACATCTAAATTTATTTTTGTATATTTTATAAATTTATTATGTTTTTAAATTATGTAATTTATACGTAAATTTATATAAAATTTGTATAAAATTCTAGAAAATGCAAACTAGTGTATAACGACAGAAGTAGATCAGTGGTTGCCTGGTGAGGGGGGTACAGGGAGGAGGGACAGGAGAGAGAGACAAGAGACATAGGAAGCTTTGGAAGGGGTGATAGATATGTTCATTATCTCGATAGTGGTGACAGTTTCATGGTTATACACATATGTCAAAACTTTTCAATTTGTATACTTCAAATATGTGCATTTTTGTATGTCAATTATACCTAAATAATGCTATTAAAATAAACATGCATGCATACTTAGATTAACATATGAATAAGTAATATTAAAAATAAAGATTTTTTTAAATGTCCTAGTTTGGTTGATAAATTAGATGGTCACCCTATATTTATATCCTTCTTCCCACATATAAACCTTCCCACACTCTCCTGCTCCTCAATAGAGAAACCCCAAAATCCCACTGTGTCCAGCTCAAAGTTGATAACCTCAAAGTTTATAACTATCCCTCAGGTCCAGATGTAGGTACAACCTATAAACTAAAAGACAAACTATCTTTAGATATATAGTAGTGGAGTAGGAACAATATAATTACAATAAAAATGACCATTCTGAAAATAAAAGAATATGAAATATTCTGTGTAGCAGATGTGGTCCACTGCAATCAATAAGGTCCTCTGGGCAGGAACAGGGAAGAGTCCTTTCTCTGGCAGCAGAATTAGTTCCTGAGTGCACCTGTCTAATAGCCCCTAGCTCTGCCCTTTGGGAGGTTCTTCCTTTTTATGATCCCCCATGGACACAGGAGAGGTGGGCATTGGGGGAGATAGCCTATTGGGGCTGCACAGTTTTCAGAGGCTGCTTCCCACTGGTGCAGGTTTTGGAGCCTGGGAATGGCTGCAGGGGTTGTGTCCTCCCAGATTTTTGCAGGCCAAGCTGGTGGTTTATTTGGTAACAAAATTCTTTCAAACACTTAGCAGGCTTCCAGACTATTAGCTTCAGGTGCAAATGACCACAGCCAAAGATCTCACCTAGATATACCTTTTAAGCCTGGGTACTTTGGTCTGCAAATGAGCCTCTTTGCTGAGCCTAATGGCAGCCATCTTCAGTCTCTCTGAAACAGAGGTGGGAAAGCAACATCCTTAATCCCATCTTTGCCTTCAGGCTCATGGCCTCTGGGGGAGAGTTAGTCTTATCTCTTGCTACTGCTCCCAAGCTACTCCTCATAATTCCTGAGGTTTGAAATACTGAAGCAGATCTCCATGTTATGGAACTCATAGACAATTTGGATTGTGCAGGGTATATTCCTTTCCATCTCTGCTGAAGACTGGAGTGCTTTGGCCTGTACCCTCCTCTCCTAGGACTCTTGAAAGCAGCAAACAGCACCCAACACACGCAAAGACTGAATTTTCCCTACTAGTTCTCCAGTATCCCTGCCTTGGTTGATACTTGGCCTCCAAGAGCAGCCGGCACTTGTGACCTATTAGCGTGTTGTGAAGTCGAGTGGGTCACAGCCAACTTTTTTTTTTTTTCTAATGAGGTAGAATAGAACAGACAATATTGGATGTATGCACTGCAGGGCAGGAATAGAAGCTCTGCTCTGCTAAATTCCCTGCTCAGGCTGCTTCTAGCTCCTTGGTTCACCTTCCTCTGCTAATGGGTAGCTTTCATCTTCAGGCACAAGACAGCATCTGCAGTCCAGGCAGAAATCTGGGGAAAGATGAAGAAGCAGGCAAAGAGTACACCACCAGTCTCTTATTTTCTGTTCCCAGAGGCTGCCATATAACACTTCTACTTATATCCACCAGCAAGAGCTTGGACACATGGCCACATCTAGTGCAAGGAGTGTAAAAGATGTTATTTTTATTCTGAGTAACCATGTGCCCATCTAAAAGTTATCTTACAATGGGAAAAATGGAGAGAGGACGTTAACTATAAGGCAACTAACAGGATGTGTGTTTGTGTGTGTGTAGATTTGAAAAAAACAATCTTAAATTCAAGGCATCGTGTGTGATAACCAAATATGTCTTTCTGTACTCTCAGAGCTAGTCTCACCTCGGAAGAAGTAGACACTGCTCTTGGTCTGCCTTTGACCCATTCCCACCTGCAGTTTCTCCAGACTCCCATCTCTTCAACGACCAGATATATTGCTTAAACTTAAAACTGTAGTCAAGATTCCTAGGGTCAAATCCAGACCACACCACTTATGAGAAGTATGACTTTTGTTGGAAAGTTATTTTAACTTAGTCTCAGTTTCCTTGGCTGTAGAATGATAGATACCAATAGTATCCACAGCAGAGTATTTTTATGAGGATGAGACATGAATTCGCTTGTAAGCAAGTAGAGTGCCAGGCACATGATAAGCTCTTAATAAATGATAATTCTAATTTATTATTCAATAGCTCCTTGCTGCCCGAAGGCTAAATTTCTTAGCACATGAGAGTCTTGTAGAACGTGTCTGTGGTGCCCTGAGTCAACCCCATTCTCCATCACACAGTCTCTTGTTTATTTATTTTTTAATAATGTTGTTTTCCAATTAAAAAGTAATACAACCCAACAATTCCACATCTAGGCCTATCTTTTTTTTTTTTTTATAATTTTATTTATTTATTTATTTTTCCCCCAAAGCCCCAGTAGATAGTTGTATGTCATAGTTGCACATCCTTCTAGTTGCTGTATGTGGGACGCGGCCTTAGCATGGCCGGAGAAGCGGTGCGACGGTGCTCACCCGGGATCCGGACCTGGGCTGCCCAGCAGTGGAGCACACGCACTTAACCACTAAGCCACAGGGCCAGCCCTAGGCCTATCTTAAAGAGAGACTCCCATGAGCCCACGAAGATGCACCTGGTGGTCTGGCATTGTTTGTAATAATAACAAATTTGAAAACAACCATCAATAAGAGAAAATTTAAAAATTAAGGAACAGACAGACTCTGGAATCCTATTTCAAAGATCCAGACTGACTTCCTCTTATACCACCCTCCCTTTGTCCCACTCTCCAGCCTTCCTGAGGGGTCTCAGACACTCCACTTCTGTTTCTGCTGAGGGACCTCTGCATGAGCTTTTCCCTCAGCTTTTGGTGTGTTCTGTCCGTGACAGATTTCATTTAGATATGGCCTCCTCTAACCCCCTCTCCCAGTCTAAAGGAAACCCCAGCCAATCTCTAGCACATCATTTTGTTCTATTTCTCAATATAGCACTTTCCCCTTATTTATTTATTATTTCTCTGTTTGTCCATCTGTCTCTCCCAACTGGAAAATAAATGCCGAGAGAGTTGTGCCCATTGGGGCCAGCCCGGTGGCGTAGTGGTTAAGTTTGCGTGGTCCGCTTTGCTGGCCCGGGGTTCACAAGTTTGGATCCCAGGTGCGGACCTATGCACCACTTATCAAGCCATGCTGTGGCGGTGTCCCACGTATAAAGTAGAGGAAGATGGGCATGGATGTTAGCCCCGGGCCAATCTTCATCAGGAAAAAGAGGAGGATTGACAATAGATGTTAGTTCAGGGCTAATCTTCCTCACCAAAGAAAAAAGAGAGTAGTGCCCTTGTCTTATTTGTCATTTTGTCCCCACAGATGAAACCTGAGCCTGCTATATAGTGGGGATTCACTAACTATTTGTTGAATAAATAATATTAGCTACACTTATTGAGTGTTTTCTATTTTCTGGGCATTGTTCTAGATCTTTTATGTATATTAATATATACAGAACCCTTACAACAATTCTATGAGGTATTTATTATTATTATCATATCATTTGATAGATGAGGTATAGAAATTTTCGTTTCCCTAAGGCCAAGGAGCTAATAAGTAGCAGAGCTGAATTTCAACCTTGGGAGCCTGAGTTCCAGAGTCTGTGACCTTAACCCCTACGCAACATTGCCTCTTAAATGTCAAGGGCCAAAACGTAGAGAATGCAGCTAAGGCAGTGCTCAGAGCAAAATTTATAACTATAAATGCCTACATTAAAAAAGAAGAAAGATCTCAAATCAATAGCCTAAACTTCCTCTTTAATAAAATAGAAAAAAAAAGAGCAAATTAAACCCAAAGCAAGAAGATGGAAGGAAATAATAAAGACTAGAGCAGAAATAAATGAACTAAAGAGTAGAGAAACAAAAGAGAAAATCGACAAAACTAAAAGTGGATTCTTAGAAAAGATCAACAAAAGTGATAAACTTTTAGTTAGAGTGAACAAGAAAAAAAGAGAGAAGATTCAAGTTATTAAAATCAGAAATAAAAGAGGGGACATAACTACCAAGCTTACAGAAATTAAAAAGATTATAAGAGGATACTATGGGGAGATGATGGTCAAAGGGTACAAGCCTTCAGTTCTAAGATGTATAAGCTCTGGGGATCTAATGTACAGCATG
This sequence comes from Diceros bicornis minor, assembly GCF_020826845.1. Classification (NCBI taxonomy): domain Eukaryota; kingdom Metazoa; phylum Chordata; class Mammalia; order Perissodactyla; family Rhinocerotidae; genus Diceros; species Diceros bicornis. The sequence continues at coordinate 9,314,541 of NC_080764.1, forward strand.
GTGACGACAGCTAATAATACTGTGTTGTTTACTTGAAATTTGCTAGGAGAGTAGATCTTAAGTGTTCTCACCACACACACACACACACACACACACACACACACAGGTAACTACATGATGTGTTAATTAACTTGATTGTGGTAATCACTTCACAAAGTATGTCAAATCATCACGTTGTACACTTTAAATATATGCAACTTTATTTGTCAATTATATCTCAATATAGATGGGAAAAAAGGGAATGGTATGAACAACTGTACTCCAACAAATTAGATAATTTTGACGAAATGGACAAATTCTAGAAAAACACAAATTGGCCAAAACTGATACAAAAAGCAATTGAAAATATGAATAGGCCTATAACACATAAAGACATTGAATTAATAATTAAAAACTTCCCACAAAGAAAAGTACAGTCCCAGATAGCTTCACTGGTGAATTCTACCAAACATTCAAAGAAGAATTAATACCAATTTTGGTAGATTGAATAATGGCTCCCCAAAGATATCCATGTCCTAATCCACAGAACCTATGAATGTTAATTTATATGGTAAAAGGGATTTTGCAGATATGATTAAGTTAAGAATCTCGAGATGGGGAGATCATCCTGGATTATCTGAGTGGGCCTGATGTAACTACAAAGGTCCTTATAAGAGGGATGATAGAAGAGACCGAGTTAGAATGCCATGTGAAGAGGGAAGCAGAGTCCAAGAGAGAAGCTACTATTTAGCCGGCTTTGACGATGCAGGAAAGAGCCGTGAGCAGCTTCTAGAAGCTGGAAGAGGCAAGGAACAGATTCTTTCCTGGAGCCTCCAGAAGGAACCAGCCCTGCTATACCTTAATTTTAGCCCTTTAGAGTCATTTTGGATTCTCAATCTCCAGAATTGTAAAAGAATAAATTTGTGTTATTTTAAGCCACTAAGTTTGTGGTCATTTGTTACAGCAACAATCGGAAACTAATATGCCAATCTTCCACAAACTCTTCCAAAAACACAGAAGAGGAAGAAACACTTCCCAATCACTGTGTGAGGCCAGTGTTACTCTGATACCAAAACCAGACAAAGACATCACAAGACAAGGAAACTACAGACCAATATCCCTTATGAATTTAGACACAAAAATCCTGAACAAAATACTAGGAAACTGAATCTAACAATATGTAAAAAGGGTTATATACCATGATCAAATGGATTTATCCCAGGAATACAAGTTTGGTTAAACATCTTGTGCAGAAAAGAGTTAACACGTCGAGCTTGAGAATGCTATCCTTAGAAATGCCTGCTTTCGAGGCTGGCCCTCAGCTGGCATCTGGGAACCTGGATTTCAGGACTGGTCAGAGTGGCTCACTGTGCCTACACTGTTTGTACAAACAATGTGGTTTATGCTAAATATCTGCTTTCTTTCTGGGAGTCTGGAATTTTGGTACATGCTAGCCAGAGGGTGCCCACATGACCAGCCCCTATTAAAAACCCTAGGCACTGAGTCTCAAACAAGCTTCCCTGGTAGGTAACATCTCACCCATGTTGTCGCGACTTGTTGGAGGAATTAGACGTGTCCTCTGTTGACTCCACTAGGAGAGCGCTCTGGAAGCTCGCGTCTGGTTTCCTCTGGACTTTGCCCCACATGCTGTTTCCCTTTGCTGAGTTTGCTCTGCATCCTTTCGCTATAATAAAACTTAGCTGTGAGTACGTCTACACGAATCCTGTGTGTCCTCCTTGTGAATCATCGATCCTGAAGGTGGTCTTGGGGACCTCCAAAGCACATTTGAACATCAACTAACGTAAATTTCACATTAATAGAATAAAGGACAAAAATCACATGATTATCTCAATAGATGTAGAAAAAAGCATTTGACAAAATCCAACACCCTTTCATGATAAAAACCCTCAACAAACTAAGAATAGAAGGGAACTTCTACCACCTGATAAAAGTAATCTGTGAAAAACTCATAACTAACATCAAACTTAATGGTGAAAGACTGAATGATGTTCCCCTAAGATCAAGAACAAGACAAGGATGTCCACTGTCACTTCTATTTAACATTGTTTCAAAGGTTCTAGCGAGGATAATCAGGCAAGAAAAAGAAATACAAGGCATCCAGATTAGAATGGAATAAGTAAAACTATCTCTATTTACAGCTGACGTGATCTTGTATATAGATAATCCTAAGAATCCCTCTAAAAAACTATTAGAACTAATAAACGAGTTCAACAGCGTCGCAGGAGACAAGATCAATATATGAAAATCAATTGTATTCCTATATGCTAGTAATGATATTCCCAAAATGAAATTAAGAAAAAAATTCAAGTTACACTAGCAACAAAAAGAATAAAACACTTAACCGTATATTTAACAAAAGATGTGTAAGCCTTATACAATGGAAACTACAAAACATTGTTGAAAGAAATTAACTAAGATGTAAATAAATGAAAAGACATGATATGTTCATAGATCAGAAGACTTAACATTTTAAGATTGCAATACATCCCAAATTGATCTGCACATTCAATGCAATCTCTATCAAAATCCAGCTGAATTTTTAAAAAGAAATTGGCAAGCTGATCTTAATATTTAAATGAAAATGCAATATAAACCAATGTTACTGCAATAAACAAAAAATAAAAAATTAAAAAATTTAAAAAAATAAAAGAAAATGCAAGGGACCCAGAATAGCCAAAACAATCTCGAAAAAGAAGAGAACAGTTGGAAGAATCAAACTTCCCAATTTCAAAACTTGTGAGGTACTGGCATAGGATAGGCCTATAGATCATTGGAATAGAATCAACGGTTCAGAAATAAACGGAACCATTTACGGTTAATTGATTTTCAGCAAGTGTGCCAAGACAATTCAGTGTGGGAAAGAATAATCTTTTAAGAAATGGTGCTGGGACAACTGGATATGCACATGCAAAATAATGATGTTGGACTCCTACCTCATACCATACACAAAGATTAACTCAAAATGGATCATAAACCTAAATGTAAGAGCTAAAATTCTGAGTAGAAAACAAAGGACTAAATCTTCATGACCTAGGCTTAGGAAATGTTTCTTAAATATAACACCTAAAGCACAAGCAACCAAAGAAAAGTAGACGAATTGGACCACATCAAAAATTTAAAACATTTATATTTCAAAGGACACTATCAAGAAAGTGAAAAGATATCCCACAGAATGGAAGAGAATATTTGCGAATCATGTATCCAGAATATATAAAGAACAGTTACAACTCGATAATTAAAAGACAACTCAATGTTTGGGGGCTGGCCTGGTGGTGTAGTGGTTAAGTTTGCACACTCGGCTTTGGTGGCCCGGGGTTCACAGGTTCGGATCCCAGGCGCAGACCTACGCACCACTAATCAAGCCATGCTGTGGCAGGCGTCCCATGTATAAAGTAGAGGAAGATAGGTACAGATGTTAGCCCAGGGCCAATCTTCCTCAGGAAAAAGAGGAGGATTGGCAACAGATGTGAGCTCAGGGCTAATCTTCCTCACCAAAAAAACAAAACAAAAAAACAAAACACAACTCAATTTTAAAATGATCAAAGGATTTGTGTAGAAATTTCTCTAAAGAAGATGTGCAAATCCACCATAAGCACATGAAAACATTCTCAAGATCATTAGCAATTAGGGAAATGCAAATCTAAACCACAATGAGATACCACTTCACACCCACTAAGATGGGTATAATCAAATATAGACAATAACAAGTGTTGGTGAGGATGTGGAGAAATTGGAACCTCATACACTGATGGTAGAAATGTAAAATGGTGCAGCACTGTGGAAAATAGTTTGGTGGTTCCTCAAAAAGTTAAACATAGAGTTGCCATATGACCCAGCAATTCCACTCCTAGGTATATATCCAAGAGAAATGAAAATATCAGTCCACACAAAAACTTATACATGAATATTCATAGCAGCATTATTCATAATAGCTAAAAAGTGGAAACAACACAAATGTCCATCAATGGATGAATGGATAAACAAAATATGGTATACCCATACAATGGAATATTATTTGGCTATTAAAAGGAATGAAGTACTGATACACACTACAACATGGATTAACTCTGAAAACATTACGCTAAGTGAAAGAAGCCAGTCACAAAAGGTCACATATTATATGATCCCATTTATATGAAATGTCCAGAATATGCAAATCCATAGAGACAGAGATCAGATTAGTGGTTACCAGGGACTGTGGAAGTTGGGGGGAAGTGGGAAGTGACTGCTAATGGGTACCAATTTTTTTGGGAGGTAATGAAAAATGTTCTAAAATTGACTCTGGTGATGGTTGCACAACTCTGTGGATATACTAAAAGCTGTTGAATAGTACACTCTAAGTGGATGAATTGTATGGTATGTGAATTACATCTCAATAAGGTTGTTAAAAAACGTTAAGGGGACAGTTGGGTGTGCCCCCTTAGAGGAGAGGCTGGAGCAGAAGTAAATTGGAAGTTATCAGGCCACAGATGGGTTGGGTGAACTCTTACTGGAAAAGGTGCATAGAGGGGTAAGAGGACTCAGGATCAAGTCCTGAGGCCCTAAACCCACGTAATGTGGACTAGCTGAGGCCAAGAGAGGAGTGCAAGGGTCAATGTGTCAAAGGCAGCGGAGTGGGCAGGAAAGTGCAGGCAGGAAGCAGGGTTAACCCCAGACAGTCCTGCACCTTTGGCAACAAGTCAACGGTGGGCCCCGCTGAAGCCTCCCTGAAGCAGCAGAGGGTGCAGGTAGGTTGAAGGAGTAGGAAAAAGAGCACCGAGTTTGGTGTCCAGCACACCGGGGACAATCTCAGCTCTGCCACTCATTGCCTAAGTGACGGCAGGAAAGACACTGAGCCTACTTCCTCAGCTCCAGATGGGGATAGTACTGCTGGCCTTTTACGGTTGAGGAGGAGATTGAATATAGTAGTCCATGCAAACTGCCTGACACATAGCGGGCACTTCAGTTGTTGGAGACAGGCAGCTAGCTGTGTGATCTTGGTCCGTTGCTCTCACCTTTCTGAACCTCAGTTTTCAGGAGGTTGAGGGGAGTATTAGTAAAATCGATCTCTCCAGCTTGTTGCAAGAGTTAGATGAGAAAGTGCAAGCAAAGCATTTGGCACAGGACCCCGGCACAGCAGGGGCTCCATGCAGTGCTGCCTGTTCCCTTCTGCTCTCAGTCCTTGCCCTGATACATGCTCTGGTTGGGTGACAATGAGGTGGTAGCAGGGGCAATGGGAGCAGCTCTGACAACCCAGTGTTCCTGCAGGGCTGGACCGAGCTAAACAACCGCTCAGCTCAGCCCGTCTGGCATCAAGCGGCCATCAAGAGGATTCAGACTGAGAGCCGAGCATTGGGCCTTAGCTGGAGTGGGGTGAGTGTGTGCATGTTGGGGAGTGGGGAGCCTGCAGCCTCTCCGTAGCTTGTATCGGCTCCCAGGCTGGCAACATGATCGCCCCCTTGACCCCGAGAGGGAACAACTGCACTGGAGCCCTCCCAGGACTCGCGTCCCTCACACACGGCCCGCTTAACCTTGAGCAGCTGCTGGGTCCACGCCAACAGCTGGGCCCCGCCGGCCATAAATCACTGACGACACAGGACGGTCAGCGTGGTCCGCGCTGCTCCCTGCGGTAGGGGTGGGGTGGGGTGGGGGAGCAGCCAGGGGCTCAGAAACACTCCCCCTTTGCCCCCAAACCCCACCAGTTCCATTCAAGCCAAAGGTGGTGGCTTTGTATCCTTGCTGGGCAAACTTTTCTTAAATAACCAGGGGTCTTCGACACTGCACAACGGAAGCAATGTGGACTTACAGGGAGCGGCTACATGTATAAGCCGAGTTGGAAACTGGAAAATTTGACATAAAAATCACTCGTTCACAAACTATAGGGCGGCAGGCACCAGCCAGCCCGTGTCTCCAGCCCGAGGCTCTGCATCCATCTTGCCTCTCCCCTGGCTGCGAAAACTGAAGTGCACAGGAAGCGGACTAATCCGACAGATTCCACTAATGCGCAAAACACATGCTCCGAGCCGAGCTGCCGCCCGGCCACCAGGCCAAGGCGAGGGAGCCACAGCCCGGGGGACCAGGACACGCCCGAGGGTATGCTGTGCAGGACACCAGAAGACAGGCTGGATTCTTCCCTTATCTGATGAGAGTGAATTCCAGGCAGTTCGCCCTCGTGTTTACTTTGCTCCCGTGTGATTTGTCTGGAAAAGTCTGTAATGGCATTTTCCCTTTAACACCGTAATAGGCAGAGGAAAGGAGCACAGTATTAATGATTATTTGCCACTAGATTTGTAACGGCAAAGAATTGGCAAGGGGGTGGAAACAAACGTGGGTGTCTACTGTATTCTCGCAAAGCTCAACACGCATCTACATCTTACAAAGACTGGAAAGAAAAGTGTAAACATGAAAACAGTTGTTGCAGGATGCTGGGATGATTTGCTTGTAATTGTCCTTGGCTAAACTAGTCTCGGGGGTCAGGATGATGGTTGATGGTTGCCCTGGGGCGTGGTAGTGACTGGGAGGGCTTTCTGGGAGTTCGGGTAATGGTGTACCATCAGTCTGGGTGCAGGTTGGTACATGGGTGTGTTCACTTTATTCACCAAGTTGTACACACTTAGGGTTTGGGCACTTTGCTGTGTTATACTTCAATAAAATGTTTGCTTGAACAAATGTTTGTGAATGATATCTTCTTTTTTGTAAACAATAAAATATTTTCAAAGGTACTCACAGGGTGAAAGGGACTTTAAGGATTACCTAATCCAATTCCACTGTTGGGCTGATGATAAAGGAAGGCTCAGAGGGAAACACGTCACTGGTCACCGTGGCCCCTGAGTCAGAGGCAGGACCAGAACTGAGACCTCAAAACCTCCCCCTTCCATTCCACCCAACCAGGTGACCTCAGCAAGCCTGAATTAAGAAAACTTTTAGAGGGCCGTGATTTTACTGATGTTTTAAAAGAAGAGTGATAACATTTTTGCATCTTTTTAAATTAAAAATATGTTATTTAGTTTGAGTTGGTTATATGTGCAAAAGCCACAAAGTTCAAAAGGTGCAAAAAATAGTATACAGTGCAAAGCCTCCTTCTCATTGTTTCTTAGGGATCCTGTCCCACCCCACCCCAGGTGGCACTGCAGAGACTTCTGTGCATCTTTTCTGGAGATAGTCTGTGTGAGAAAAACATGCTACTTTCTCATTAACACAAAGGGGAACATACTGGACACACTGTTCCACACCTTGCTCCTATCACTTAATAATACACATTGAACACTGTTCATTTTAATGTGCTTAGCCTCTGTCCCCACCCTTTTGGAAGGCTGCAGAATGCTCTTTGGTATAGACTATTTATTTATTTATTTGTTTGTTTGTTTGTTTTTGTGAGGAAGATTGGCCCTGAGCTGACATCTGTTGCCAATCCTCCTCTTTTTGCTGAGGAAGAGCGGCCCTGGCCTAACATCCATGCCCATCTTCCTCTACTTTATATGTTGGCTGCCTGCCACAGCATGGCTTGATAAGGGGTGCATAGGTCCGCGCCTGGGATCTGAACCTGCGAACCCTGGGCCGCTGAAGTGGAGCGCATGAACTTAACTCCTACGCCACTGGGCCAGACTCCTGGTATAGACTATTTACACAAATCCTCTGTTAATGAGTATCTAGATTGTTTCCAATCATTTAATATTATATCAATACTGTAATACGTAGACTTTTTCATGTTATTTTGTATAAGTGTAAGTAGATTGTAGGAATTCCTAGAAGCAGAATTAGTGGATCAAAGGCATGTCCCTTTTAAATTTTAGTGAGTATTGCCAAATTGCTAGTCACAAATTGTACCATTTTACAGTCTCATAAGCAAAGCATGAGAGCACCTGTTTCCCTGCAGTCTTGCGACACAGTGTTATCAAACCCTTTGGACTTGGCCAGTCTGATAGATTTAAAAGGATATGCCAGGCTAATTATGATGTACATTTCTCTTATTATGAGGGAGGTTGAACATTTTTTCATTTGTTTTTTCACTATGAGAACCGTCTGTTCATATCCTCTATTTTTCTACTCCATTTTTGTATTGGGTTGTTGGTTTTGCATTATCAAATTTTTATTTAGAGAATATAATATATAGAGGGAAAAAAATCCCACCCCTTCAGCACAAAAGTCACACTTATTTTTGGTGTGGTCCCTTGATGGTCTTTTCCGTAGGCATACATATTTTTACATTGTTACAACTAATTAATAATAATATATGTCATTTATTGAGTACCTCCTGGGTGCCAGGTGTTATGCTAAACAATCGTAGGGGTACATGAAATTTCTAGTTCTGCTTTTTTTTTTTTTTTTCTTTTTTTTTGTGAGGAGATCAGCCCTGTGCTAACATCTGCCAATCCTCCTCTTTTTTTTGCTGAGGAAGACTGACCCTGGGCTAACATCCGTGCCCATCTTCCTCCACTTTATATGGGACGCCGCCACAGCATGGCTTGACAAGCAGTGCGTGAGTGTGTGCCCGGGATCCGAACCAGCGAACCCCGGGCCACCGCAGCGCGCGTGCACTTAACCGCTTGCGCCACCGGGCCAGCCCCTTATTATTATTATTATTATTTTTTTTGTGTGTGTGTGTGCGTGGGTGAGGAAGATCAGCCTTGTGCTAACATCTGCCAATCCTCCTCTTTTTTTTTTTTTTGCTGAGGAAGACTGGCCCTGGGCTAACATCCGTGCCCATCTTCCTCCACTTTATATGGGATGCCGCCACAGCATGGCTTGCCAAGCGGTGCGTCTGTGCACGCCCGGGATCCGAACCGGCGAACCCCGGGATGCCGCAGTGGAGCGCGCACACTTAACTGCTTGTGCCACCGGGCCAGCCCTCTAGTTCTGCTTTTTTTTTTTTAATTAATTAATTTATTTTTATAATTTTATTTATTTATTTATTTATTTTTTCCCCAAAGCCCCAGTAGATAGTTGTATGTCACAGCTGCACATCCTTCTAGCTGCTGCATGTGGGACGCAGCCCCAGCATGGCCGGAGAAGCAGTGCCTCAGTGCACGCCCGGGATCCGAACCCAGGCCGCCAGCAGCGGAGCGCGCGCACCCAACCGCTAAGCCACGGGGCCAGCCCTCTAGTTCTGCTTTTTCACATAACATAGCAGGGGTGGTTTTTCATGTTGCGACATGGTCTTTATGACTCTCATTTGTAATGGCTGCTTAGCATGCAGTCAAGATAGTGTATATGTTATCGTGTAATTAGCTGTACTCTGTTAACTTGCAGTTACTTCTATTGCCTTATAATTTCTGATTAGTAAACACTTCCAACCTATTTTAAAAATTAAATTCTTACATTGATGTTGTAAATTGCATCTCACTTTAACATCAAATAAATATTCTTGAAATATTTATAAATATTCAATCATTGTCATTAAAATGTTTGCCTTATGAAATAGAGGGAAATAAGATGGCAAAGGTAACTACTGGTTCTAAAGGACACAAACAAACACACACACGTATATATGCATGTACACTACCTACCACAGCTTCTCCATTTGGTGGAAACCTCCCCCATGATTTAAAATTACGGATGGAAAATTATATCACTCTATTTGCCACAAAAAGTTTTCATTTAATACAAACTTTATTTGTAAGTACTTTCAAAACTAAATCAAGATATGTACCCATTTTTTAGTGTGACTTGATCCTCAATATCAATATAAAAAGCAGGTGATTTCCCTTCACTAGCATAAAACTGTAATAAAAAGAATTATTTTGGGACCGGCCCCATGGCTTAGCAGTTAAGTGTGCGCGCTCCACTACTGGTGGCCCGGGTTCGGATCCCAGGCACGCACCGACACACTGCTTCTCCAGCCATGCTGAGGCCACGTCCCACATACAGCAACTGGAAGGATGTGCAACTATGACATACAACTATCTACTGGGGCTTCGGGGAAAAAAAAAAAAGAAGGAGGATTGGCAATAGATGTTAGCCCAGAGCCGGTCTTCCTCAGCAAAAAGAGGAGGATTAGCATGGATGTTAGCTCAGGGCTGATCTTCCTCACAACAACAAAAAAAAAGAATTGCGACCTTTGCGACCTTTAAAAGTATGGTAGTGAAACTGAAGCAACTGCCATTACAGATGCTTATGTATGTAAAAGCTTGTTTTGCAAAAAAGTTTATTTTCTTTTATTTTTCTAAGTAGCAAATGCTTTTATATAATGTCAAGTGAAAAAATAAAAATCTAAAATTGCACATACAATATGATTGCAATTATATTAAAAAATAAAATATAACTAATAAGGAGCAAAAAAGACTATAAGGAAATATACAAAAAAGTTTACAGTTGTGTGTTACCAAATTTTCTGTAATGTAATACCAGTTTTACAATGGAAACGAAGGAAAAAAAATAACTTTTAAGGAAATAAATCATAACAGCTACTGCATAATAATCTGACTTGTGGGCCAGAACACTCAGGGAAGAATTTCTGGGGTCCACATGTATAGTGGCTCATCTCAAACTACATAGCAGGGCTTTAACTGACTGCCTTCACCCACGCACAGCCAATGTCAGAATTCAGCCTAGGCAGGATCTGTTTCCCTTGTAATAAAACAGAGCAGAATTGATGTCAGATGTGGGCAGGGACAGATCTGAAAGGGGCTTCTCACGTTGGAGGTTAAGGTTCATTGCTCCACGGACAGACATCAAAATGATGGGGACAACGTAATCCAGCACCAGAAAAATATTGTTGTATTAAGTGGTTGTGATTATAGGTGATTCCCCACTCCCATGTTATAGAGCATATTTTATTTAAAAAGTGAGGAGTTGAGGAGAGCTGTGGAAGAGATGAAGAGTCCCAGAATGTGAAACAGAGAGGAGTAGAATTCTGAGGAAGAAAATAGGGGAAAAAAAACCCCCAAAGAGTGGAGATTGTTCTGGTCATTGTGACACAGAGAGCCCACAAGGGCATATGACTTGATTTTAGTGTAGAGAGGCCCCAACTCTTGCCTACACACCTGGATGGCTTCAGCCAAGAACAGACCAAACCCTGTAGGTCCCCAATACCTTAGATGGAGATGATCTGCCCCTCTGAGCAGGGGCCCAGCAGTCACGTGGGGTGATTTCTTTGCTGCACTGGTGAATGGATGCTCAGCACCCCCAGGTCCTCATATGGAGGGAAACCACCTAGCTTCCTCCTGGAGATTCCCTCCCCAAACACCCAGGACTTGACTAGATAAACCTGCGAACAGATTGTAGGTTGCAGCTTTCCCTGTGTTGTGGCTCTGAGATTTTATCACTAACAAATTTGGTTGCCAAGGTAACCACGCAGCAGTTTAGTCTCCTGACACCCATCCACCTAGGCTGGCTTAAGTGGCAGGAGTTTGGGGTTGTATTTGGTGTTTTGTAAATTCTACCATTGAATCCCCTTCCCCTCAAACAAGCACATAGAAATGGAATCTCAGTGGCTGTAAAGGTTCACACTTCTCCTTCTGGGTCCAGTTCTTTCTCTTGGTCTTCCTGCCTACCAGGCAAATGCAGAGAGACCTTCAGAGGGCAGGGCTGGAGTAGGAAGCAGGAGGGGCGCAGTGTGTTCACAGAGAGGTTCCGCAGTGAGCCGAGGGGTGATCCTTCACTCCTGTGTTGCTCCTCACAGCTTGCTGTACAAACCCTTCCCTTGCTGGTGCCACTGGCTCAAGGCCACACAGCCTAGGTGGCTGAGCTAGACACAAGCTCCAGCATTCTCACGTTCAATCTGTTGCCCTTTTCACTGTGCCGAGCCGAGGACGCTGGGGAATCACAGAGGAGGTGGGCCTCCAGGCAGTGTGGGAGCAGCATAGGAGGGCTGCTCAGCTACATCACCCTAGGTGCCAGGCCACACCAGCCAGTTAGGCTTGCTTCATCCCCGGTGAGAAACGACAGGTCCCTGGAGTCCAAACTCACAGAACCCAGTACGCACCACATTGTGTTGAAATAATCCGTCATTCGTCCGCATCCCTATAGTGGGGGCCTGTTTTTGTTTGCCTAGCATCTCTCTCTCTACTGGGGAACTGACCCCACCCCATCCCATGTGGGACGGTCACTCACAGGGCCTTGACCACCACCTAGCTCTGGGACTAGGCCCCGTAGTCAAGGCCTGGACAATAATGGGCCCCATGTCCCATCCAGAGTGACTGGTCAAAGGGGCATGTAGCCCAATCAGTTCTTCCTAATCCATCTTGCTTTAGGGACACTAGGAGGGACAGGGTTCTTCTTTTAGGTTGTGACCTTTGCGGGTGGCGGCTGGGGGCTGCCAGCAGATGCCTTTCTCACATGGTGGAGAGAGTTTGGCTGTGGCCAAAGGGAATGAGACAAACGTGCACAGAGAAATAGGGACAAGCAGAGTCAGGGAATGGGGAGCCTTACACACTCTGTGCCATCTAGCCACACCTGCAGCCAGTACCTCCCCCGGGTTTCACTGTTATCTGGGTCAATAGATTATCACCCAATTTCTTCACCAGTTCCTGATTACAATTCAAGATGAAGGCCACGGATATCTCTTCCAGCTGGGTTCCAGAGTTACCAATTATTATTTGGATAAGTAAAATACTCCAGCATCAGTGAATAAGTAGAGCATAAAGCTTAGGAGCGTGGTTCTGAAGCCAGATTACATGGGTTTGTAAATTCACTAGCAGTATAAATTTGGCTACATTACCTAACTTCCTCTAAGCTTCATTTTCTTATCTGTAAAATGGGGATGAGAAAGATAATAATACATGCACAAGAAGTGCTCAATAAATCTGGGTTGTTATTACATGGTTATTATCATTTCAGTAGATTGTAATAGTACCTGACACCCATAGTGAAGTTTGACTTTGGTAACGCTTATTCTTTTATGCTTTTTATATTGTTAATATTTTTATTTTTATATTTGTTAAATATATATTTATTATTATTATAATTGTTGGTTACTATTATTTGCTACAATTAATATTTTTTGAAGGCTTACTGTGTGCCAGGCACTGTGCAAGTCCTCTATGTGGACGATCTCATAGCAATGGGGGAGGGGGTGAGAAGGAATGTCCACAAGCCCCTCCTCACATGGCACCCCCACTGTAAAGCAGGGCACTTACATCCAAATGCCCACAAAGACACTTCCAGCCTTTCTCCCCCTTTGCTGCTCCTCCTTAAGAGAAGAGGAGCTTGCCTAATGGTTGGAGCTTGACACTCATTTTCTTAGTGGGTGGGGTCACTTTAAAATGATTGGCGGGTGCCCATTCCCTTTCTGTTCTACCTGTGATGAGCCGTGTGGGACAGGTGGCTGGTCTCACTATCTTGCAGCTTTTCCACCTACACCTGGTGGAATGTGAGTAAGGTCGCAGCGTGGGCCCAGCTGTCTTTATTTCTAGGGGAGAGAGTAGGAAGGCTGGACATAGGCCCAGGCCAAAGCCAAGTTCTCAGCACAGTTAACCAAAACCCTGGATCACAATTATGGATTGCCCAGATTGACAGAGTACTTTCATCACATGCTAAGGTAACTTTTGAAGATTCTGGTATATGGGCTTGGCAAATCCACAAAAGAGAGACCGAGAGAAAAACTAGTGATTTAAATAATGTAGGTGATTCCACTCACCACTCACCCCAGTGAGTCTCTGGCCCAGAGTGGGGGGAGAGAAGATCCAAATCTGCAGTTTCTCCAATCTACTCAGTTCCAACACACATGCCCATTAGAGTGTGGGTACCTCACCATACTAAAAGAGATTTTGTGCCTAAGGATGGGAATTTTTCATAAAACATTAGCCTTCAGATGCAAGCTAACTACTTCCTGTGGTGCTCACCAGTAATTTTCTTTTCTAAAACAGGGGGGGAAATTGGTTGTGTTGGACTCGCTGTGGGACAAGACAGTCCCTCACGTGGCACCTTCCCAGGGGTCTTGAAGAGCAGTTTTAACCACAAACAACTTTCACCTTAACTGCTAGCTTCAGTGCCTGCTCTCCATTTCCAAATTAGCATTTGTGCCCGCTCTGTGCGTCAGAGCCCTGGAGGGGAGAAGAAGGGAGAGAAGCGTCCTGCGCCCCTAACAGTAAGTTACTTGTGCTCAGAGAAGGTGAAGCATCCTGCCCATGGTTGCACAGCTAAGCAGCAGAGCCTGGATTCAAACCCAGGTCTGCGTAGAAGCAGGGCCCATGCTCCCAACTGCTCAACTATCTCAGTGGCTTAATTTAGTAGTTTACTCAATTTTGCTCTACAGAAACAGCAAAGCTCAGACCATGGATGCTGAAGGGGACAGGAAACCATCCAGCACAGCCTCTCACCCAACATGGCTCCCCTCAATCCAGCATCTTCAGTGGCTGGTCAGCTCAATTCCATTCAGATACCTCTAAGGATGGTGAGCTCATTCCCTTCCTCCAGCCCACCCATCTCATGGTTGGAAATGCTTCCTTCTAAGAAATAGAGTTCTGACTGTAAGGCCCTACCTCTGCTTTCTGGATCCTACCTAACCTGTTTACCAAGGCCCCAAGAGGGTCTTTCGCAAGGAACAAGACCTGTGTTCTCCCAGAGGCTTCGTTTTTGAACATTCATTGTTCTTTTCTGTGCCAAGTGCAGAGATACACACAACACTATTACTGCCCTTATGATGCCCACAGACTAGAAGGGGAGCCAGCTGTGGACACAGAAACCAACAAATCAGTGCGGGAAGAATAGACTGAAGGGAGGCAGTGCAGCCAGTGGAGGCACATGGAAGCTGGCAAGAGTAGAGACTCACCAATGCATTTCCAGCATCAAACACGGCTCCTGGCACAAAGTTGGTGTTTAATTAACGCTGAATGAGCAGCTAAGCCAGTGATGCTAGGGAAGGGTTCCCTAGAAAGTTGTTCTCCAGGCTGGGGCTTGTAGGAAAGACGGTATTGGGCCAGGGGGAGACCAAATCTGAAAACTCCTGGTTTTGTAAAATCTTGATTTACTTTCAACATTGAAAAATGGGGAGATTTCATTTTAAAACCTGGACTTGTGGCCTCTCCTGAAAACTTGGAAGATCTTGCAACACTGGGCCCACAATTCCTCTGGGTCCACAAAGATCATCTCTTTGTGCTGAGTAGCGGCCGCTCCCTCCTGACATGAGCCACATTCTCCTCCAATCAGCTTCTCTTTCTCACACGTGCCTGCCTGGTCCTTACAGGCCTCTGTGTAGATTCTTGTGTCAAACCCGCCCCCACTCTTATTTAGAAAGCTTTTAATTCAGTGATTCTCAGCTTGAAGGATGAAGGAAAGATAGCCTCCTAGGGATTTTTCAAACTACTCTTATATACTGGAAAGATTCTAACACAACTCCCTCCTACGGTCCTCCCTCTCCCCAGGCACAATGAAAATCCCTGTCAGAAGCCCCACCTCCCTCCTGCCACATTGGCAGTGCTGAAGTGTGGAACTTCCGCCCACAAAGTTTCCCCGATCCTGCAGGAAGATGTGTAGACGCTTACTCTCATCTCACATAACAGCAGTCACCACCCCCTCCTCTCTAATCATCACTAGAGTTTGTCACCTAGCAACACAGCATCCACTGGGGTAGCAACGCTCACCAATTCATTCATCCCTTCAACAGACATTGACTGAGCTGATCCCACGCCTGGGATAGGCAGAGACTCAAAAAAGATTTGTTGCATGAATGAATGAAGATACAGGGATGAATGAGGCCCCAAAGGAGGTCATACTCTGGGCAGGAGAAAAATAGATTTAAAAAAAGAGTTGAGGGGCCAGCCCAGCGGCATAGTGGTTAAGTTCATGCACTCCACTTTGGCGGCTGGGGTTCCTGGGTTCAGATACCTGGCATGACCTAAACACCACTCATCAAGCCATGCTGTGGTGGCGTCCCATATACAAAGTAGAAGAAGTCTGGCACAGATGTTAGCTCAGGGCCAATCTTCCTCACCAAAAAAAAAAAAAAAGTAGAAATACAAGCCATAATAGACGTGTGTATGCATATGTAAATTCCAAAAAGGAAGCTACTGTCCTGTTTAGGGAAGTCAGAGAAAGAAGAGGGGATAGTTCAGTTAGGTCTTGAGAAAGGAGCAGGAGTTTGTTAGGGCAGGAAGAAGGAACAGGAGAAACCACATTCTAGGGCAAAGGAACAGCACAAAGTCCCCGAAGTATGGAGCTGCATGGTATGTCTGGGGCCAGAGGCAAGTTCAAAATCAGCAGAGCAGAGAGTGTACCAAGATTCCTAAAATCTACATCCACGATGGTTCAAGCCAGTCCCAAAGTTCAGACAGCAAGATCAGAGTTCTTTTGAGACAGAGTTCAGGCAGGCATTTCCTCATGGCCCACTCTGAGCACAGGGCCTGGACAGCCCTGGTCAGTAGAATGTTTGTAGAATAAAGCTGAAGATGGAACAGAGGCAGGAAGGGAAAACAGGAGCCATCCATGTACCAGGCCTGGCCAAGATGCTGTCTCAGGGTTCCCAAACATTTTCTCACTTGCCCCCTCAAGGTAGTTACCTGGCCCACAGGCCCTGCAAGGGGCCGTGCCTACCTCAACACCGTTATTTTGTGCTGTTCTTCTTTTTACTCGTGCTAGTCTGTTTCTCCATTCATGAATTCCTTTATTCATTTCCAGGCAAGAAAACAGAAACCAAACCAGTTATTTTAACAGGAAGTTGGTTAAATTGGTTAAACAGATATTGGAGGACAGAAAACGCAAGATTGAACACTGAGGGAGCGCGGGGGGAGTGACTGCAGGAAGTGGCCACCTCCCCTTCGACTGAGGGGACAAGGGGTAGGTGTGACGGAGAACCTACACGCCTGGAGGATGGGCCCATGGAGCTGGGACCTGGACTTCTGAGGAAGCTGTGTGTGACAGCACTGTCATCACTCCGCTCGTTTCCTCAAGGCACTCACCATTCCTGTGCACCCTAAGGCTTCCTAGTGCCAGCATCCAAGACTGTCTGCCTGAAGGACTTTCTCTGGGCACAGGAACATGCTCAGCCTGAACGTGAGCCGTATGGAAGTGCCAGGAAGTTAACACCCCCAGGAGCAGCCCTCAAATGATGGGATGTGGAAGTTAGTGGATAAACACCAAGCTTCCTTCCTCCTGGAATAGAACAATCCTGACACTTGAGTAGATGCAGCTGAATACCCAGATTCACCTTAACCATCTGGGACAGCAGAACTGGCCCCTCCCCTTCACGAGGGGAAAGCAGCCGCCATTACCAGAGACCATGCAAAGGCCTCATCAGAGGCAGGGGTCTTGCACAATGATACTTGCCCTCCTTGAGATCTGCCCTTTCCTGCCCTCAAGACCAAAAACTAGGGTCAAATCTTACCTAAAGAGCTTCAGGACCTGGCTAATATGTTCCAGCAGGAACGAGGGGAACGTGTCTGGGAATGCATCCTGAGAGTGATGGAGCAGGGAGGGTGGATTAGAAGGCTGGAACGGGGAGAGTTTATAGATGTGCGGGAATCCTCTCATGATTCAGGATTCAATACTCTGGCAAGGACTCCTGGAGTCAGTTCTGATACCCTCTGGAATGGCCCTTTAAAGCTTAGAAACAATAATATCCTACAGAAAATTAGATGGAAACGCTGGACTTGCCTTGGCAGAGTGTGGAGAAAAGGGTCAAAAAGCTGAGATAGGTGAGCATGTTAGAATAGATTTCTTATGTAAAACCAGAGAACCTGCCAGCTGACCACAATCTCTAGAAGACATTATCTTCACTAAAGCAGTATGGAATGTACCAAGGAGAGGTCAACATTGTTGAGAAACTCAATAGTAGCCAACCTCTGTGGGCCAGGGTTTACATAAAGGATGCATGTATGGACCTGGGCTCCCTAGTGCCAGTATGGATGGTAGGATTTTGAAATAGCAGAGGCCGGGTGGTAGCACTTAGTCATCAGAGGCAAGGTAGACACAACGACTGTAATGGGGAACAAAACTGGAATGGCAATCAGGTACCTCCTTAATACAGAGGTCTGTGGTGATGGCTTTGGCAGATGCTGATGTCAGCCACTGAACTGGAAAATCTCAATCTCTCACCTATTTGGCAGACATGAGCTGGTTTTACACCCATAACCCATCAAATGAATGAGAGGCCAGGTCCCCTCAAGGAAGGACCCTGCAATGCCACAAGTATACATGATAGAGGTTACCCAACTTCTCCAAAAGGACTTTCAGTCATTTACCAGAGTAAACGTACACCACAGAACAGAAGAATACCCAGATCTTTTGAGGGATGTTAGATAGAGGTCTGAGTTGACACTGATATGAGGAGACCCAAATGCTGTCATGGCCTCCTTGTTAGGAGAAGCTGGTGATAAATGCAGTCATGGTCCTCTGGTCATTTCCCAAATCTTTGAGTGAGTCATCAGAACGAATACACTTATCAGCCAGCAGAATCCACACATTTATTCCTTGACTTAGAAAGTAAGAACCATTATGGCTGGAAAGGCCAAGTAGAAGTTCCTGAAACTATTTGAGTCCTTCCCTTGGCCAACACAGTAAATCAGAAGCATTCTTGCATCCTAGGTGGAATGGTAGAGATTAGCATCCTGTTTAATTCACTGGTATGTATAGCCCATGCAAAGGCCAGATGGATTGTGGTAGATGACAGTGGACTACCATAACTTAGCCAAATGGTAGTCCTAATCACAGCCACTGTGCCAGATGTAGCATCTTTACTGTAATAAAGCAACACAGCCTCTGGCACTTGGTATGCGGCTATTGGTCTGGCAAATGCATTCTTTTCAATGGCTACCAGGAAGGAGATGCAAAGCAGATTGCATTCACCTGCAATGAACAGCAGGCCACATTCATAGTCTTACCCCAGGGCTAAGTTAACTCTCCCACTTTCTATCACAATATAGTCCTAAAGAATCTTGGTGGACTTGACACTGATCCTACCATATATCGCAACATCTTGAAGCTTCTAGTGTGATAGAATGTTAGCACGGTCTCTAAAAGGCACAGCTGTCATGCACAGCTGCTACAATCCTCTGTATCAGGTCTGTAACTGCTCACGAGGCAGTGGTTACTATCTATTAATTCCTTCTTCCACTACCCACTCTATGTTTCTTTTGCCCTTAGCCAGGACTTCAGCAGGTTAGGGTTCTTTACCTGGTAGAATGCCTCAAAACTTCATTTCTAACGGGTCTGAATGCTCAGTGGCTCTGCTTCATTGGGGTTGCTTAAATTTCCCATTAATTTTTAACTATTGGACATGGAAGTAATAAGAGGTGCCACATAGAATCCTCTGGGCTCCAGACATAGTTTTGCTGTCCCCACTGTAAGCAACAATTTAACTTGGTTAATTGGGGTGAATCATTCCAGCCAGTAGAGTAACCTCATTCCTCACCAACTGGGAAGTGCAACATGTCCAGATTCCAATTCAATGGAACCATAGCTGTATCCCACAATATTAGGAAATAGTCTTCCCTTGGGAACTAAGATCTCCCATCAAGCTTAAAGGTGTGGGAGCAGGAATTAAAAGTAGATGTAATACTGCAAGGAGCTACTCCTATTCCAGACCTTCAAACAGTATCATATATTGATCCGTGGTTCAAAGCATCCTGTGAGACAGACACCATCTTTTCAGGGTGTTTTTCTCAACTGGCACCAGAACAGCATCTTCAGTAGGTCATTCCACCACTCTTTCAGGCCAGCTGCTTCTACATGATGGGGTACATAGTAATATTAGTGAATTCTATGCACATATGCTCACAGCTGCAATTCTTTTGCTAAGAAATTATTTCCTTGATCAGAGGTATTATTGTGTTGACCACCATGAAAGTGCAAAAGGCATTCCAAAAGACCATGGATGGGGTTGCTGGCAGAAGCATTGTTGACAGGAAAGACAAAGCCTATGCAGAATGCATATGTATTCTAGTGAGGGCAAATTGCTGCCCCCTCCATGATGAAAGGGGTCCAGTGTAATCAACCTACCAACAGGTGGCTGGTTGGCCCCCCAATGATGGCATATTAGGGGGCAGTGTTGGAAGGTTAAACACTCAAGAATGGCAGTAGCCAGGTCAGCTTGGACGTCCTTGTTGGATAGTCCATGCATATCCTCCATCCCTGCCACATGGACCCACTGAACAAGCACCAGGTAGCTGGGGAAAGAGGCTGACTGACAGCCACAGAATGTGTCATTTTGTCCACTTGATTACTGAGAGCCTCCTCTGCCATAGATGTCCTTTGAAGGGCATTCACATGGGACACAGATATGTCCACATCGTGCCCATTCTGAGGGGTCCATCCACGTACTTCTTCACCGGATTTCCTGCTATCCATCTTCCAGTCCTGTTCCTTCAAGTCTCTGTTAGCCACTGCCCATAAGTCTAATTTCAGGTCATCTCTATGTTTAAACCGTGTGGACAATTAAATATTCTACTCCGATAGAGCAGAATTCTCTTCACCATCGGGAGGATTTCTCTTCACCATTGTTTTTCAAGAACACTCATGATTGGGGCTGCAGTGCTGGTGGAGTGACAGGTGAAAGGCTGATGATGGGGAGCTTTACAACGGAACCATCAGGCTGACAACATCTGATCAGTCACAAAGAGAGACAACCAGACTTTATATGATGCAATGGCAAGTTCACAGCACCTTTATAAGGATACTATCAGCAAAATCCAGAACGTAGGAAATTCTAAAAGACAAATGATCTGGTTTCTCAGAAAAAAAAAAATTTAAAAAGAGGGAGAAGAAATGCTATAGATTAAAAGAGGCTTAAGAGACATACCAACCAAATGTGATATATGGACCTATATGGATCCTAATGATAACAAACCAATTATTTTAAAAAATCATTTATGGGACCATCAGGAAAATGTGAACACTGATGACTGGATATTGGACAATATTAAGGAATTATTGTTGATTATTTTTAGGTGTTAATTACATTGTGGTTATGTTAAAAAACAAAGTTCTTGACTATTAAGATCGAATCCTTATGTGTTAGAGATACATACTAAAGTCTATTTATGATTGAAATAGAATGAATTCTGAGATTTGCTTTAAAATAACCAGGCAGGCATAGATGAAACAAAATTGGCTACTGATAATCATTGAAGTCAGATGATGGATAGGGGTTCATTATATTATTCTCTTTACTTGTGTGTAAGCTTTACACTTTCTGTATTAAAGGGTTGTTTTTGTTTTGTTTTGTTTTTTAATGTGCCTTGACCTCATGCCCTCTACGGCCTCGTTCCTCTAGTTTCGCTTCACATCAAAATTTCTTCCAAGATTAATCTATTCCCTCACCCCTGTTCTCTCGGCAACTCTCTGGTTTGGCTTTCAGTTGTCACTCTTTTGAAATTGCTCTTGCCAAGGCCACCAAGGGTGTTCATGTTACTAAATCCAGTGGTCACTTTTTTGGTTCTCCTCTTCCTTGACCTCTCAGTGGCATTTCACACTGTTGACTCCTCCCTCTTTCTTGGAACACTTTCTTCCCTTGGCTCCTGGGAGACCACACTCTCCCGGTTTCCCTCCAACTTCACTGGCCACTATCAACACCAACTCCAGTCCGTGATTTTGAATACACTACACTCTCTCAACTTCTGGATTTATATCTCTAGTCCTGCTCTCTTCTCTGAGAATTCTCTTTAAACACCTACCGTTGTGACATCTCCACTGGGATATCTAAATGGCAGCTCAGATATAGCTTGGCTAAACCCTATTTTGATTTCCCCCTTTCTCTCATATCTGCTCCTTCTCCAGTCTTCCCCATTGCAATTAAAAGCACTGCCATCCACCCAGTTTCCCATCCTTGAAGCCTCTCTTTCCCTCAAGCCCCCTTTCCAATCCATCAGCAAATCTGGTCACTTCTACCTTCAATGAGTGCCCTCAATCTCACCTCTTCTCAGCAGCTCACTGGCTCCTCTCTGCTCAAGCTCTCACCTGGGCAACCTGATGTCCCGGAAAGCACTGCCAGGGCTTTCATCTATCATTTCAGTCTTTCCACTCCTTTCACTGTTTTTATCTCTTTTATCTCCATCTCCACTCCTATCAACGTCTTTATCTGCACTCCGTAACATTTTAATCTACTCAGCTGAAAAATAAAGTTTTCTAAACAAACAATGGGCTTTTCATCAGAACCCAGCGATTGTTTCAGGGGGCACGACTGAAACAGGACTTGATTCCATGGATTTGTCTCACAACAATAAGGAGGGGTAGTGGGTGGGGAGTGACGGATAGACAAAACCAGATTGTCGTGAGTTGATAATTGTATCTGAGTGATGCGCACCTGGGAACTGTTTTTACCATCTTGACTTTCGTTTATGTTAAAAATTCTTCGTAAAAAAATTAAACAGAAAACCCAAGATTACCAACTCCTCTGTAACTGACTTTAAGGACAAAAACTCTTTCTTGGGGCTCTTAAAGTCAGACCTAGTTCCTGTGATCTGCAACAGCGACAGTTCAGCGAAGGCTTACAGTTATTAACTATTAGTGCGGCAGTGATAACTAATCATTTCTGAGCTCCACCACGGCAGGGACCAAGGGTGTTTCTAGTAGGCTCGCTACTGCAGCTCCGGCACCCAGCTCCGTGCCCGCTTGCGGCCGGCGCCCAGGGCACCTTTGTGGAAGCGAGGCGAGAACGCCGCTACCCGGCCGGAGCTCCGCCCCGGGCAGAGGCCCTGCACGTGCAGCCGCGGGGACCCCGGGCGCCTCCCTCCCCTGCCCCCACCGCGGGCACGTGACCCGGCGTCCTGGGGCCGCATCGGGACTGTTACCGCGGTTTGGCCGAGAGGATCACAGAAGGTTCAGGGTCGACGTCCAGACAGCGCCCTGGGGTTTGGGTGGATGGGCCTCCGGGATCCCGAGTTTAAGACATAACAAAGGTTAGAAAGAGAAGAGCCCGAGGGCGAAGTGGCCCACCCTGCCCGGGCTTGGGAGGACGGCTGCCGCCTGGGAGCCACCCCGCGACCTGGATCCTCGGCCCCCAGGACGCGAGCGCGGCGGGGACGACCCAGCGCGCCGGGCCAGGTGTCTGGGTGTGGCCGGACGGAGCCGGCCCCGGCCGCCCCGATTCTCCTCCCCGCGGAAGTCCCCTGGGCGCCGGGCCGGGCGGGGTGGACGGGCTGCGGAAGGGGAGCTGCCTCCCCGCGCCCCGGGCAGGAGCGGGCGGGCGCCGGGACCCGCGAGCTGCGCGCAGAGACCGCGCCTCTCCGCCCGGCGCCCATGCCTTTGTGTCTCTGGGTCCGCGCGAACGAAGCCACTTCGGTTTTGTTTTCCCGATCGAGTTCCCTTTTCAATCCCGCCCCCCACGCCCCGGCTGTCGGCGGGGCGGACGCCCTCAGAGTCCGGAGAAAAGACTTGTTCGTTTAAAAACAAACGCGTCCCAAGGCGGGCTGCGGGAGCTTCCCCTTTACGCGCCGCCTCCAGAAATGGCGCCGGTGTCCCGACTCCAGGTCACGATCCGGAGACAGGTGTCACTATGGGGGCCTGAGCGAAGAGGGCAGAAGTGTGGTGTGTGCCGGGGGCGGCGGGGGAGGGCCCGCGGCCCTTGCCGACATTTCAGAGCTGGGTGCTGGGCGCAGCATGAGGGCAGGGGATTCGGGCAGAGGCCAGGGTTCCCGGGCTGGCTGCTGCAAGGAAACCCCGCAAAGCAAACCCCCGAAAGCAGAAGGCCGGTGCCAGAGACCAGGGCTGGACGGTTGAGTCTTTCTTTCCTTCCAACCACAGAAATGGTGATCCTCCCCCACCTCATTATTCAGGGCTCGGGGGTGGAAGGTACAGGGACAGATGGACAGGACACTGCCTTAGGGGCAGGCAGCCCTTGCACAGGCGCCAGGGTCTGTGTGACCTCAGCAAGTCGCTGCTCTGAGCCTTAGTTTCCTGGTCTGTGTAATGGGAATGGCGGTTTAAAATAGAGCATTTGTGCTGGGACCATGCAGGGCTCAGCAAAACGTCCCTGGGCCTTCTTGCCCCTGAAGGAAATGCACGCACAAACCTAGCAAAAGTGTCACAATACACCTCAATATGGGACAAACCCAGCCACATGGGTTTTCATTCCTTCCTCCAATCAAATATTTTGAAGCTTCTGAGTAGAAGCTGTGCTGGGCAGAGACTGCAGTGATGAAGGCAGCAGGCCGGGCCTGGAGAACCCAATAGAAGCCAGCCTGCCGGGGGCCTGTCCTGCCCTGGGTCCTTCTGTGTGTCAGGGCCCTGGGTCTCCAGGTAGTGCCTGCACTTGCAGTAGTTGCTCCCTGACATGTTTTTGAAAAGGCCAGTGCCCTGAACTCTGTTGGTGCTCCTCCTAAATGGTGGTGAGACACTGGGTGTAGACTCTGAGAAGCCAGACCAGACCCTTCAGTAGGCTGAAAGATCCTTTTTCTTGACACCTCTGCATTATGAAGAGCTCTGAAGGGAATTCCTTGTCTCCCCAACTTTCCTAAGTCCTGCAGTGCTTAGTGCCTGGTGCCTTCATCTTTCCCTCAGTCAGTTTCAACACTGTGGTTTCGTTGATCCTGCCCGGGGCCCTCCCCAGCTGTGGGGAAGGAACAAGGGTGTTCAGTAGGTGATTATCGAATGGAGAAAGTCTTCTGTCTCCCCCTGAGTGCTCCCCACAGAGCCATGACAAATTAATAATCCCTGTTACCACTTACTGAATGTCTGTGCTGTGCCAAGTTCTAGGCCAGGTGCTAAGTTCCTGCTCTTATATAAGGGGGGCATAGACAGGTCACTCAGGCAGTTCAGCCAAGCCCAGGCTGGACCCTGGTGTTGGATGGACTCGGGACAATGGGCTTCCCACCCTGTCCTGCCGGGCTGTACAACTCCAGAGGCAGCCGAGTGGCCTGGTATTCCAATGGCATAGGCTGGAGTGAGCACTGGGGCCTAGGCTGTCATTCTGGAAGCTTGCAGGACCATCAGCTCAGCCAGGGTCCAGCTCCTATCAATTTTACCCCTAAATCCGTCTGGGTCTCACCATTTGTCCCCAGGTCACCACCTTGAGTCCCACCTCCCCAGCTGCCAGCTCTCCTTTTAAAATTCATCCCCACCTGGCATCTTCCAAAAAAAGCGATTCCATCCTTAAAACCCCTGAGGAGCAGGCCCTTTGCCCTTTGAATAAAATCCACTCTCCTTCAGGCGACTTATAAGACTCTGGGCCACGTTTTTAGCCAGTTCTCCAGCCACCCCACTGCGGGCTTTAAGATGTGGCAAAACTGAACAGTTCTCACTTCCTCACCTGGCCACAGCTGGGTCCTCCGCCTGGGTGCCCACTGTCTACACCTGCCTCCCCAGGCAGGGCCGAATGGTCCAGATGCTGCCAGATCATAGCTGCCTGTTAGCTCTTCTGGTTCCCCTGCAAGGACTGTGAGCATCTTGAGGGCAGGACTGTCTGATTACGCGTGGACTTCCTAACGTCCGGCATAGCGTATGTTGAGCGAGTTGAATGAATGTAAGAATAAATGAACGAAGGGGCTGCCGATTGGACCAGCTTATCCCTGTGGGCTCCAGTGAGTTTCCAAGACACACTCAAGGAAATCATCATAACCTGGTTGCATGTCCACCCAGCATCAGGAGAGAAGACCAATGGCAGGTCTAGGGTAGGAGCCGTGCTGGCCACATGAGGGTCCGGGAAGCCCCTGGTCTTGCCACAGGGAGCTGCTGAAGCATGTGTAAGAAGGCCACCTTCCTCTCCCTCATCTCAGGCTAGCTCTGTTGACCGTCCCAGAAACCTGTCCTGCACCTCACTGTGGCTTCGCTGTGTAAGGATGCCTGTGAGTTTCCTGTCAAACTTTTCTGCAGAGCACAGGCAGGAAGGCCGAGGTAATTTAATATTAGCTAACATTTACCACACGCCAGGTATGTGCTAAGGGCTTTCTACATACAATCTCATTTAATCCCCACGTTCCCATCTTACAGTTGAGGAAAAGGGGGCACAGAGAAGTTCAGTAACTTGTGAGGACCGAGGGTCAGGGTCAGAGCTGGGATCTGAAATTAAGCTGTCTCACTCCACTATGATTTGAATTTAGGATACACAGGCAGGCCTTTTCTTGGCTCCCTGGCTTGCAGGGGCCATGGGCCACCTGGTGATAAGCTGGCCTTCCTTTCCTCTCAGTGAGGTTTAGAAGCAGAGTCTGAGGGAAACTGCAAAAGCAACCTTGTTACCATGGCAACAGCCCTGTCGCTGCAACTGGGATTTTAAAGCAGAATATCTGTCCTACCCGCACGCGCACGGGCCCAAGAGGTTCGCGCACCCCCAGAATGGCTGCACCTTCTGGGATTCTGGGGAGGTGAGTGGAGCCAAGGAAATTGGGCAGGCCCAGGGGTGAGGGGCCCTAGACCAGGCCCAGGGCCCAACTGCCATCACCCTGAGGCAACTTCCAAAATAGAAAATGTTCAGAACAATGCCCATCATGAACAATTGCTCTTCTACTCAAAACCTGCAGTGGTTCCCAATAATCCGCCACGCTGGTGTGTTCCCCCGTGGGACATCAGAATGTGGACTGGCCATAATGTAATTTTTTCCCCTTAGAAACAACCACCTAGTGCTCGCTTCGGCAGCACATATACTAAAACTGGAACTATACAGAGAAGATTAGCATGGCCTCTGCGCAAGGATGGCACGAAAATTCGCAAAGCGTTCCCACACCTCCTGCCACCCTTCGCTGATCAGCTCAGAAAAAACGATATCAGTTAAAGCACAACGTGTGGCACTCAATAGTGAAATTGTGATTTTTTTCACCATAAAAATTAATAATTTTAAAAAATTAAAAAAACAAAACAAAACAAAGAAACCAACCACCTAAATTCTACCTCTGCAAATCCTCTCCCATCTGGGCTCGTTTCTCTCCCCTACTTACCATTGACCACCTCTGACCCGGCGCAGACCTACTTTAATTTTCACCTTGACCACTGTAATAATGTCACTGTTCTCCCACTGCAAACATCCATTTGCTCAATAAGTACTTCTTCAACCTCTTGCTCTTAGCTAGAGGCTGGGCTAGGAGCTCGGGACTCAACAAAGAGCAAAACAGACCGGGCCCTGCATCCTGGAGTTGGCGGTCCAGCAGGAAATGCACACGAAATTGGCCATTGTCAAACCCAGTAATGCTGAGTGTAAAGATGTAGGGAGCTCAGGTGTCTTCAAAATGCCCAAAAGGACGAAGGTGAGCTGGGGGAGGGACAGGGTAGGGGACAGAGAGATGAGAGAAGAGGCTTGAGGGCTGGGCAGGGCTGGAGCCTGGAGGGTACCGTATACATGAGTCCACAGGCAATGAATGCAGCGCCCACTGAGGACAACGGAGACAGGCAAAAAGTTCGTCCGGGTTCTAAACTGGCTGCGTCACCACGGGGCTGACCAGGATCGCCCTGGGACCTGACAGCACGCTCCAGCCTTGGTCTCCTTTATAAAAAGGTAGGACTGGGTGAGATAGTCTTTCAAGCCTTTGAACAATTTTAAACCCTAGAGAAAGGTCAGGTTTGCAACACAGAAAGTTTTCTCAGGCTGAAGAAGGCTGCCCCTGGCCTCCCTCAATTCTCCCTAATCCATCCCAGGGTACCTGAAGTTACAGTAAAGGACCCCATCCCCTACCCATTAACTTGGAAAGTCAGGCTTTTTTTTTTTTTCAAAGTAAATTAGAAGATTAATGTATAATGGAATAGAGCTTTCAAATGTCAAGCTACTAGAACAATGAAGACAATTTAATAGAAGGTAAAGAACTGAAAAAAAATCTGGTCCTACACTGGAACATTACAACCAAGTGAAAATGGGTGAACTACATCTATATAGAAAGAGATCAGAAGTGGTCTCTAAAACATAATTGAATAGAAGAAAGGGGCCGGCCCTGTGGCTTAGCGGTTAAGTGCACACGCTCCGCTACTGGCGGCCCGGGTTCAGATCCCAGGCGCGCACCAACGCACTGCTTCTCCAGCCATGCTGAGGCCGCGTCCCACATGCAGCAACTACAAGGATGTGCAACTATGACATGCAACTATCTACTGGGGCTTTGGGGGAAAAAAAAGGAGGAGGATTGGCAATAGATGTTAGCTCAGGGCCGGTCTTCCTCAGCAAAAAGAGGAGGATTAGCACGGATGTTAGCTCAGGGCTGATCTTCCTCACACACACAAAAAAAAAATAGAAGAAGGTTTCAGGACGGGCTGCGGAGCATGATCCCATACATTAAAGGTCTCATTTTTTTTTCATCTGTAAAACAAGGATTAAAAATAGTGCAACCTCACAAGTTAGTTGTGAGGATTAAATGAGTTTATGCTCCTGCAAGTGTTCAGAATGACACCTGTCACATAGTAATGGCTCAATAAGTGTTAGGCATTATCACTGTTCTTGTGTACAACTATTTTGGAAATGGAGGGAAGTAGATACGCCACAATTATAACAGTGGTCGGTGGCCCAGACGTTATAAACAAATAAACACTCACACAAATGCATAATTATAAATTATGATAAAAGCAAAGAAGAAAAGGGACCTGAAGGACAAATGTGGGAGTCAGCAAGTAAAGGGGAGGGGGCAAGCTTTGGGGGCCTCCTACCCATGCACGGCTAGTCAGTGCTCAAGAATTAGGAGGATGAGACAATGCTGAAGGGAAAGGGTTATTAAAAAGAAGCTGAGAACTAGACATCCTTGGGTGGAGTCTCCACTTATTCCGAAAAGAATAGATGGAATCTTCCCCCAAATGCAAGTCCCATTGTGTCATTTCTAGGCTTAAAACCCACTCCGTGGCTCTCTGTTCTGGGGATAAAGACCAAATTCCACGTTCTCTGGCAAAATCTGGCCCCACATCCCTCCTCTATCTCTCTGATGTCTGGCCTCTGCTGCCCAGATTTTCCCACCCAAGGGCTGGTACAGGAATAGTCCTTTGGCCCAGACAGCTTGTCCTCAGGCCACGCCCCATCCTGCCTTCTCCCTTGATTCACCTTAAAGGTACCACTCTCTGTACCGTCCTTCTCTGTGCCTTCCTAGCACTTGCTCCGTGTGGAATTAGACATTCACTCATTTAACTTGCTCATGTCACCCGGGTGACTGCAGGGGCTGTTTTGCTTTGTTTGCACCCCCCCCCCCCAACAAGTGTCTCCAGGGCCTGGCACATGGGAGGCACCGGACAGACACAAAGTGCTGAGGTTCCATGTCCTGGCCATCCAGGCCATCCACAATCCCCTTTGAGTGACCTGGTATGTCTCACCTGTTTCCTACAAGACTTTCTCTCCCTGACACGCCTCCATTCACCTTACTAACACCTAAATAACCTTTAGCTCTAGATCTAGAGGCTGCCTCTTCTGAGAAGCTCTCCCTGACCCCCTCTCTGGATGTTCACACTGTGTTGTAATTGTCCCCCTCCAGTTGTCCCACTGTAGTGCCTCTGCTTCTCCTGGAGCTTAGATTCCAGTGGAAGGAGACAGAAAATGAAAAAACAAATAGGAAAAAATATACAGTGTTATGGGGAGAAGGAAGTAGGCAGTATGGGAGGAGAGGTGGCCGTTTGGGGTAGAGTGGTCAGGGAAGTTCTCACTGAGAAGGGTGACATTTAAGACCTGAAGGAGGAGAGGGACTGGGGAGCTATGCAGACATCTAGGGGAAGAGCAGTCTAGGCCAGGGCAAAGACCCTGCCCCGATGGAGTGAAGCCAATGTGATTGGAGCTAAGAGAACAAGGGGCAGAGAGGAGGAGAAGAGGGTAAGGAAGAAGGAGGGGTGGCTCAGAGTATGTAGACCCTGAAACCACTGTAAGGCCTTCGGCTTTTACTCTGAGTGAGGTGGGGAAACTTTGCATGGCTGTAGGCTCAGGAGGGGCAGGATCTGACTTAAAGGACCAGTACTCACTGCACCTGCCCCAGTCAGGCTGAGTCCAGAGGACAGAGAGATGCCGCTCATGTTCTGACACAGGCCCCCAGAGGCTCCCAGGGCAGTGGGGTGCCCCCCAACCGAATCAGATTTGCATTGTAGAAAAGTCACTCCCACCAGCACGTGGATGGACTGGAACACTTTGCCTGACTTGTATAGTGTGTTCCGATAGAGATTTATTAAATATAAATGAGTAAGACAGACAAGTTCCACTTTCAGTTTCTTCTTCTCCACTTTCTCCTGTCCTGCTTGCCTTCCTTTCTTCCAGAAACATTTTTTCAAAGCCTACTATACTAGCAGTAGGACTGGATTATAACCCATCGCATAAAATATCCACAAATCCATACTGATATAAATGAATAATTGAATAAATAAATAAATGAGGAGGGGTAGGGACAGCTCTTTATTACAGAAAGATTCCAATTAATAAATGCAGAAGGAATGAGGGAAATTGAAACTCACCATTAGAACACCACAATAATGATCATTGCAGGCAAGATCCATCCATGGATGTGAAAATTAGCGGGCAAAAGTTTGAGGAGAAACAGAATATTTGCATTGTCTAAAAATATCTCCAAGATGTTTATTAACTACAAAAGGAAAAATAATCATTGGACAGTAGAGAAATGTGGCAGACACCATCATAGCTAAGTGATTAAGCTTAACATCCCAGGAATTAGGCATATCAACCTCATGTACCCCCTGAGGCACCAAGAAGAGGGTCACTTGTGTGTTATTTTTCCCCAGAAGGCATAACCTCAATCTAATAATGGGCAACATGAGACAAACCCAAAGCGAAGGCAATTCTACAAAACACCTGACCAGTACTCTCCAAAAGTGTCAAGGTGAAGAAAGACAAGGAAAGACTGAGGAATTGTTACAGATCGCAGGGAGGGGGAAGGACACTGATGGAAAAATTGGTGAAATCTGAATAAAGTCTGTAGTTTAGTTAACAGTATTGGGCCAATGTTATTTTCTTGGTTTGAATCATTGTACTATGATTATGTAAGATGTTAACCTGAGAGGAAGCTGGCTAAGAGGATATACGGGAACTCTCTGTGCTATTTTTGCAACTTTTCTGTAAGTCTAAAATTGTTTCATGGGCCTGCCTGGTGGCTTAGCGGTTAAGTGCGCGCGCTCCGCTGCTGGCGGCCCGGGTTCGGATCCACATACAGCAACTAGAAGGATGTGCAACTATGAATGCAACTATCTGCTGGGGCTTTGGGGGAAAAAATAAATAAATAAATAAAATTATAAAATTGTTTCAAAATAAAAAGCAAAAAAAGAAAAAATTTAAGAAGCCTATTTTAAACCTAGTATCCAGCTTATGATCTCTAAATACCATTTCCCTCTAAAAGGAACCAGGGCTCTGTAGAGAATGGCTGATTCCAGGTCCAGGGCAGAACGTAAGAAGAGTCTGGAAGATCTGGAAACACCAGCTAGCAAAGAAGCTATCAAGACTAAAGGGTTGTGTCCAAAGGACTCTGGAGTCCAGGTGAAGAGAGTTCCACAGTCCAAAAATGGGATAATTTGAACACCGATAAGAATAATAATTGTAATGGACTAAAGCACGTCAAATGTTTAAATCCATGAGTTCACAATGATACTAAAAATAATAATTTTTTAAAAACTTACTTTGTCACCTTTGATGGGTCCTGGAGAGACAACTCATTATTCTGAAGACTGGTAAATAAAGGGCAAGAAGGAAGCGCTTATCTCGCCCTTCCTTTAGGATCTGTACCTCAGAGGAATCGAATAGGTGATGAGGGGAAGTTTCTCTTCACAGAGGTATCCAGCTAACAGTAGAAGAGAGAATGATCAAATCGGATGGTTTTCATCTTGCAACCCGTCATGAATTAAGGGATCTAAACATTGAACAACAATGGCTGCTTTGTCACCCAAAGAAAGACAGCTAGACATTATTTGCCCCCTAATGAAATCACATAATACCTCCTATGAATTAGTCTTGTCAAAAAACTCTAATCTGAATCTAATCAGGCTCTAGATTAAGCTATCCATTTACAAGAAATACAAAGGACAGAGAAGCTTGTTCAATTATACCACAGGGATGCAATCAGCAAACTGTGGGATATGGTGGGACAAATGATGTGTTTGCAAAATACAAATGGAAGGTGAAACTATGGATAAGAGAGACCTAAATGACATGTCAACTAATTGCACAGTGCGGTCCTTATTTTTATCCTCATTAAAAAAAAAAGTAACTCTAAAATGGAAACATCTATGCCATTTATGAGATTATGGGAAATTTGAACACTGGCCACTTGATAATATTAAGGAATAATTATATATATCTTTTTAGTTGTAATGGTATTGTGGTTATGTATATATATTTTTAAAAGGCCTTATTTTGAGAGATGCTGAAATATTTAGAGAAGAAATGGCATGGTATGTAGGATTTACTGTCATGGGATACGTCATGGAGGTGTGGATGGGGCATGGCCAGGCATCTGTTGATGGCTGGGCCGACAGAGGTTCATTATCCTATTCTGTGTATTTTTTGGTGTATATCCAATATTTTACATAATAAAAAGTCTTTTAAAAACGTCTGCAATCTACAACCTAGAGATAACAACTATTAACATTTTGTAGTCTACCAGTGTCAATCGTTTTAAAAATATATGTGTATGTGCCTGTGTATTCTATAAAATTTGGATCATACAACATATATCCCTTTAGCAACCTGTTTCTATAATATATTTTGTTTTTTCTTTTATAATATACTATCTTATCGATAAATATCCTACCACTGTAGAATTTTTTTTGTGTGTGTGAGGAAGATCAGCCCTGAGGTAACATCCATGCTAATCCTCCTCTTTTTGCTGAGGAAGACCAGCTCTGAGCTAACATCTATTGCCAATCCTCCTCCTTTTTTCCCCCAAAGCCCCAGTAGATAGTTGTATGTCATAGTTGCACATCCTCCTAGTTGCTGTATGTGGGACACAGCATCAGCTTGGCCAGAGAAGCCGTGGGTGGGTGCGGACCCGGGATCCGAACCGGGGTCGCCAATAGCCGAGTGCGCGCACTTAACCGCTAAGCCTAGGGGCTGGCCCAACTGTAGAACTTTTAAGTCTTTTATGCCCCAGGTGCTGCAGATGCGGTGTTAAAGCAGCCTCCATCTAGGAGAGTGAGCAAATGCACCTCTGTGACTCAGTTTGCTCCTCCATAATGGGAGTGCCCTTTCTACCTCCCAGCTGCATGGTTTCAAGGACAGAATATTCACTCTGCTGCCCATGCCTCCCTTCCAAGGGACACCTGGGCTTGATTATAGGCAGTACCTCCACCCCTCAGAAGGAAAGTGTCCAGGGCGTAGCAGGCACTTAGTAAGTTATGTTAATGAGCTCCACTTCAGAGCCCGGGGTCTCATTTGATTATCACTACGTTCTTGTCATTCACATCTTTCTCTGGGAGGTGTCCCTGACGTCCAGGCTGCATCAGGGACTTCTCTCCGGCCCCAGAGTCCCTGTCCGCTCCCACGGCTGCACGGAGTACCGTGGCCTCTCCAGCTTCTCCAGAGGACCCCGAGCTCCGCAGGACCCCAGCGCCTGGCAGAAGGTCCGGCACAGAGGAAACTCTCATAAAAGCGCGGTGACTAAATGAAACATGAGAAAAAAGCCACGCAGAGTGCGTGTCCACGGGTGTGTGTGTTCAATCAAACCCCAGAGCCGACTACTCCTTAGCGCCTTTTTACAAAACGAAGCGCCGAGGCAGTTGAGGAAGAGTTGGCCGAGCTGTTGCCCCGTCCTCGGGAGGCGGGAGGACGGGCGGAGGCGGCGGGAGGAGGCTCGCGGTGCGGAGCTCCGGCGCGCGGGGCACAGGGGGCAGGAGGAGGGGCCCCTTCGTCCCCCTCCACTTGGCTGCGCTCAGTGAGTCCTGGGGTTGAGAAAAGGGAGAGGGAGCCCCGGGAGGGTGTCTGGGGCCGGCTCCTCCCCATTTGGCAATCCCGATTGCTCCAGACCGAGCACTCCCCCTCGCCCACACTTCCTCCTAGTCTTCCCGCCTCTCAGCCTGCGCTGGCTCGGGTCTGGTTTGCCCTGGGCCTGCGCCCACACCCAGGGCCTCCCTCCCTCGGGCTTGTTTACCTGGGGCGGCGCGGGATGCTGTGGGGTGTGCACCACCGGCCTCACTCAGCCTGGGGGCCAGGGGTTATAGCATGGGAGCTGCTTTGTTTCTGCTCTGAATGAGGGCCATCGGTCCAGATGGACTGTGGTTAGTGGAGCTAACGAGGAGTTGTTGGAGAGAGGGAGCCCCCTTGTTCAGCTTACAGAGCCTGCAAAGGCACTTGTTGCCCAGGCGGTGGAAGCTGGGCCCCTCCGGGCAGGACCCATCGCCCATCTCTATGAGGGTCCTCAGTCTGCAGTACAGGGCCTGGTATTTTGGTGGGGGAGAGGTGGGGAGGCTTGGGAAATATTTACTGAACGAATGAATGAGTGAGCCATGTTAATTACAGCTGCAGTGGCCACATGGCAAAGTAAAAAATAACAAGAGTTCCAAAGTCAAGCAGACAGACCTGGGTTCAAATCCTTTCTCTGCCACTTTCTAACTGTGCAACTTGGGCAAGTCTCCTAAAACGTTCTGAGTCTCGGGTTCCTCAACTGTAAAATGGAAGCAAAAAATTCTTCCTTATTTATGAGATTTATGTGAGATGTTTGTAGAGCGTGTGGTCACTATTGTTGTTAGTGCTGTTTACTAATTAAACACATATGCATCAAGCGCCTACTACGTGCCAGGTACTTTCTAGGCACTGGGAGCAGATCACTGAACAAAACACACCCAGACCCCTCTCCCCATGGGGTTTACATTCAGGCAGAGGAGAGAGACAACAAAGGAAAAATGAGTGAATGGAGTGGCATGTTGGAAAGTGACAAATGCCATGGGGGAAAACAAAGTAGGGAGGCAGGGATGAGGAGTGCAGGGGGGATTGGATTGTCATTTTAAATAGGGTGGCCGAGTAGGCCTCATTGAGAAGGTGGCATTTGATCAAAGGCTGGAGGTGAGGGAGACAGACGTGCCAGTATCTCGAGGAAGAGTATTCGCAGAGAAGGCACAGGGCTGTGCAAAGCTCCCCAGGCGAAACCTGCCTGCGGTGGCTGCAGGGGAGTGAGCCAGGAGATGAAGTCAGAGGTAAGGTGGCCAGCTCACACAGGGCATTGCAGGCCACTGTGAACTTGGCTTTTACACCAAGTGAAGAGCAGCTCCTGCAGGGTTTTGAGCAGAACGACAGGATCCAACTTACATTTTAAAAGGATAACCTACGCTCCCAGGTTGAGCATAGACTGTACCAGGGAAAGGAGAAAGGCCAGGAGAACAGCTGCAGAAACCCGGGTGCCAGGTGCCAAGTGGTGGCAGGGGAGGGGGTGAGAAGTAGTCGGATTCTGGGTCTATTTTGAAGGTAGAGCAGCTTGGTTTCCTGAGGGGTTAGATGTGGAGTGTGAGACAAAGAGAGGAGTCCAGGATGCCTACAGGGTTTTGAGCCTGAACAAGTGGAAGGAATCAGTTCCCACCAACTGAGATGGTCGAGGCTGCAAGTGAAACAGGTGTAGCGAGGAGATCAAGAGTTCAGTTCAGGATGTATGAAGGTCTAGATGTCAGTTAGATGTCCACACGAAGATATCTAACAGGCTGATGTGATGTAAATTTGGGAGTTGTTAGTACTGCTACGACTGTTTTTCCTCCACTCTCACACTTGGTCCTCACACCAGCCAGTGAGGAAGGCAGGGCAAGAATTATTCTCCCAACTTGATAGAGTGGAAATTCTATGAAGGGTGTATACCCCAAAGAATTGAAAACAGGTATTCAAAGAAATACTCGTACATGAATGTTCATAGCAGCACTATTCACAACGGTCAAAAGGTGGAAACAACTCACATGTCCATCAACTAATGAATGGATGTATAAAATATGAGACACCCATATGTGGAATATTATTCAACCATAAAAAAGGAACAAAGGACCAATACGTGCTACAAGGTAGATGAACCTCAAAAACATTACTGAGTGAAAGAAGCCAGTTACAAAAGGCCACCATATATTGGGGCTGGCCTGGTGGCGCAAGCGGTTGAGTGTATGCGCTCTGCTGCAGCTGCTGCGGCGGCCCGGGTTTCGCTGGTTCGGATCCCGGGTGCGCACTGACGCGCCGCTTGTTAAGCCATGCTGTGGTGGCGTCCCATATAAGGTGGGGGAAGATGGGCATGGATGTTAGCCCAGGGCCAGTCTTCCTCAGCAAAAAGAGGAGGATTGGCATTGGATGTTAGCTCAGGGCTGGTCCTCCTCACAAAAAAAAAAAAAAAAAAAAGGCCACCATATTGTATGATTCTATTCATATGAAATATCCAGGATAGGTAAATCTATAGAGATGGCAGGCAGATTAGTGGTTGCCAGGGGCTGGGGGGAGGGGGGGATGGGGAGTGACTATATAGCGGGTACCGGGTACCAGGTCTCCTTTGGGAATGACGAAAATGTTTTGGAACTAGATAGAGGTGATGGTTGCATAACATTGAAAATGTACTAAATGCCATTGAATTGTACACTTTAAAATGGTTAACATTTTGTTATGTGAATTTCACTTCAATTAAAAAAACAAAAACAAAAAACCTCTCTGAAGAACCTAATGCCGGGCTCCACGGTGCCCTGCCCTGTGCAGTGACTCCCACTGCTGTTCTCCACAAGGCCCAGCAGCCTGTGGCGTGTGAAGGACTCGCATGGCTTCTCCAGCTGCTGCGAGAAG
This sequence comes from Diceros bicornis minor, assembly GCF_020826845.1. Classification (NCBI taxonomy): domain Eukaryota; kingdom Metazoa; phylum Chordata; class Mammalia; order Perissodactyla; family Rhinocerotidae; genus Diceros; species Diceros bicornis. Next base: position 9,350,998 of record NC_080764.1, read on the forward strand.
AAGAGCCCAGAGAAGCAAGGGGATGTGTCCCCTTCAAGGTCAGCCTAGGGCAACTGGATTTCCCAAACCCCAAACCAGGAAATCTGGTCTGACAAGCATGGGATTCACATCTCAGATCAGCCCTGCCCTGGGAAACCTGTGGCTGGGGGTTGTTGTCGTCAGAGGGAGCTTGTATTTCCGGGTTTGTTCTGCTTGGAAAGGAAGGAGCAGGAGCAGCCAAGCTGGCTTCTCCGAGCTTCCATATTTAACTCTTCAGTCCAAGGCTCGCAGAGCTGGAAGGGTCTTCAGAGATCATCTATGAGGAAATGTAAGCTCCAAGAAGATAAATACTTTCTCCCAAGTCACACAGCCAGTAAACAGCTGAGCTGGGACTAGGAGGAAGGGAACCAACATTTATCTAGCACCGACTCTATGTCCAGGAGCCTCACGGATGTTATCTCAACCACCCTGTAGAGCAGGTGTTAGTAGTTCCATTCTGCAGATGAAATTCAGAAAGGTTTAGTGACTGGGCTGACACACAGCTATTAAAAGGCAGGGCTGGCCGTTGAATAGAGGTCTACCTGACTCTTACAATCTGTAACTCTTACTAGGTTCTTCTCTGCCTTGCTCACATATGTATCCCCATGCCGAGAGAATGAATGAATGAGTCACACCAAGCTCTTTCCACCCTCCCACACCTCCATCCAGGTTCACCCTGCTCACGGTAAACAGACTGCTCCGAGTTGTCAGAGCTCTGGGGCACTCACAATGTTGTCTTGGTAACTGAACTTTTAGAAATAACAGCTGCAGGCAATCCAGGACAAAACCAAGGAACCCTTCTCTTGTTAAACTAGTTAAGTCTTTTCTGTCCAGGCTGACAAGGGTTAGCACAAAGCAGCAAAGAGCTAGAGGAGAGACTTCCTCACTTACCTTATTGTTATTGACCGTCATTATTGACCAAGGACCCTTTGTTTGTTCATCCCACCACTGTCACCTTCACCACAGATCCAAGGTTTAAAAAATGGTCTGCTGAGGATATCTGCCTTTAAGCAGTAACTAAATTGTACCCCACTCTTTATACAACAATTACAGAGCCACCACCTAGCGAGCTTCAGATCAGCAGGAGATAACCACCGTTCCTCCACCGGGTTGATAGCATTTTAACCCAAAGTAGAAAACTTGACAGTTTTACTAGGTAGTACAAGCTGGTAGGGTCTGGACTTGTTGAAATATTGAAAATATCTTCTCAAGGCCATTCCAAATAAAATAAGAAGTGAGAATGAGGAAATAACCACAGCCACAAAAGCCTTAAAAGAATTGTGATGATTATGCGAGTAAATGAGAAAGCCTGCACTAAAGGAATGGTTTTCTAGGAAACCATAAATTAACAAAATTGATCCTGGAAGACAATTAAATTCTAAACAGACCAAATATCACGTAAGAAAATGAAAAATGTATCAAGGAGCTATTGTCCCACCCACAAACGAAAAAAAAAGACCAGGTCCAAACAAGTCTTTAGGTGAATTGACCAAAACTTTAAGGAGTGATGAGTAAAAATGCCGTTCAAATGGTTCAATTCTAGAAATAATAATAATAATGATAATGATAAAGCTGCTACAATTATTGAGTCCTCATGTGGCAGATGTAGTTCTAAGCATTGTATTCATTTAATTCTCACAATAATCCTGTGAAGAAGATAAATTATTGTCCCCATTTTAGAGATGAAATAACTAAGGCTAAAGGAGTTAAATAACTAGTCCAGGGCTATACAACTAGTAAATGGCAGATCCAAATTTGAACCTAGTGAGTTTAGTTCCAGAATTCACTCTCTTAACCAGCATGCCAGGTCAACTCTTCCAAATTCCTTTTATGAATATTATATATCAATACCCAAATCTGTCAAAGATAGCACAAGAGAGGAACACTACACACTGGTCTCATTTATGAATATAACAGCACAAATTGTAAACCAAATGTTAGCAAATAAAATCCAGCAGCACATAAAATTATACACCACAAATGAGTAGGGGCATACCAGGAATACAGAAAGGTTCAATATTGGGAATACCATTAATATTATTCATCATATTGATAAATCATTGGAGAAACATTGCATGATTATTACATAGATGCTGAAAAGGTATTTGATAAAATTCAAAAAGCCATGCATGATTTAAAAAGAAAATTCATTAACAATAGGAAGGGAAGGATGCGTCCTTAAAATACTGTTATACACACACACACACACACACACCTCAAGCCAAAAGCCAATTTGTAAGAAGAAAATACTAGAATACTATAAGCATTCTCATTAAAGTCAGGACAAAAAAAGAATATCCACTACCATCACTTATTTATTTATTTATTTATTGGCTGAGGAAGATTAGCCCTGAGCTAACATCTGTGCCAATCTTCCTCTATTTCATATGTGGGTCGCTGCCATAGCATGGCTGATGAGTGGTGTAGGTCCAAACCCAGGATCCAAACCCATGAACCCAGGCCGCTGAAGCAGAGCATGCCAAACTTAACCACTAGGCGATGGGGCCAGTCCACTACCATCATTTTTTGTTTAAAATTGTTCTAGAGGCACTTACCAATGTAATTAAACAAATGAACAAACAAAAAAAGAGGTATAAAGATTGAAAAAGAGGAGATATATTTACAGGTGATATGATGCAATTATATCTTAGAAAAACCTAAGCAATTCAACTAAAAAACTGTAGCACAAAGAGAATTCAGTAAAGTATCTAAGTACAAACTTTATATGCAAAAATCAATAGCCTTACTATATATAAAAAAGATTAGTTTGAAAATATAATGGATGATTTACCTTTTGACCCAGAAATCCCAGTTCTGGGAATTTATCTTCCAATATACTTGTGCATTCATTCATCCATTCATTCAGCAATTATGACTGAATGCTCACTCATTCAGTGTCAGATACCTTTCTGGGTGCCAAGAATGCAAATGAGTAAACGGATTGATCAGAAACAAAACAAAACAAAAACAAACAACAACAAAACCTTTACAATCTGATGGTAGAAACAGATAAACTTAATTTTAAAAGTAAATGATAAAGTGTGTTAGAAGATGATGATTGCTATTAGAAAAAAATTGAGCAGGATAGTCAGATTGAGAAAGCTGGGTGGCCAGGATGGGCCTCCTGGAGAAGGAAGGAGGTAAGGGGGTAAGCCACGTGAATATGGGAGTGGGGGGAGGGAGCACAAAGTCTCTGGAGTGAGATTAAGCCTGGTGTGTGCACACAAAATGAGTCATGTCTGTAATAGCAAAAGGTTCAAAGAATAAGTATTCATCTATGTTGTTGTTATGTGCTGTCAAGTCAGCTCTGACTCCTGGCGACCCTTTGAATGAGCGATGTCCACAGTGTCCTGTCCCCAACCGTCCTACTCAGCTTCTGCAGACTTCTGCCTATGGCTTCCTTTACGGAGTCAATCCATCTCATATTTTGTCTGCCTCTTTTCCTGCTGCTTTGTACTTTTCCCAGCATTATTGTCTTTCCAAAGAACCCTGCCTTCTCATGATGTGCCCAAAGTAGGACAGCCTCAGTTTTACCATTTTTTGCCTCCAGTGACAGTTCAGGCTTAATTTGCTCTAGGACCCACTTGTTCATCTTTCTGGCAGTCCAGGGTATCCACAGAGCTCTCTTTCAACACCATATTTCAAATGAATCAATTTTTTCCTGTCAGCCCTCTTTACTGTCCAGCTTTCGCACCCGTGCATTGTAATTGGGAATACAAGGGTGTGGATAATCTTGGCCTTAGTTTCTAACGACACTTCCTTATAGCTTATGATCTTTCCTAATTCATCTATAGGGGACCAGTTAAACAGACTAATGGGTGGCTACCAATGGAATACTATGCTGCTATACAAAAGAATAAGGAAACTACGAAATGAGATGGAAAGATTGCCAGGATGTATTGTTTAGTGAAAAAAAGCAAGGAGCAGAATAAGTTATACAATATTTAGTTTTGTGCAACCAAAGAAGGAAATCAATATTATAAAGAGGTCAATTCTTTCTCGATTAATTTATAAATCTAATATGGGGTCCCCAAAAGAAACAGAAAAGCTAGTTTTTAACAGCTAAGAAAATTCTTAAAAAGAAGAGTAAGGATGGGGGTTAGCCCAACTAGATATTCTATGGTGATTAAAATACTTTTGTTTGGGAACATGAGTGGACAGGTCAATAGAATGGAATAGAATAGAAAATCCAGAAATGGATCCAAATACACACAGGAAATAATAGATTGTACAATAAATTGTTCTAGGCATATTGAGTAGCATCTGGAAACAAACGCATTCATATCCTTCCTGCATTACTTACACAAAAATAAGCTTCAAACAGTTCAAAGATATAAATCTAAAATATGCAACCATAAAAGTATCAGATTAAAAAAAATTTATAATCTTGCAGTGGGATGGGATTATTTAAGCATAACTCAAAACTCAGAAGGCATCAACTTTGACCCCAATAAAAATTTTAAAATTTTCCATGGAAAAAATAACAAAATCAAAAGACAACAAACCAAACAATAATATATGCACTACATATGACAGACAAATTTCTATAGATAAAAACAACTTGTATAAATCAAAGTGCAAAAGACTAAAATCCTAAAGAAAAACAGTCATGGGATAGGGACAAAGAGGTCATAGGAAAGGAAATTAATATGGCTCTTAAATATATTAAAAGATGCTTGGGGGCTGGCCTGGTGGCATAGTGGTTAAGTTCGCACATTCTGCTTCGGCAGCCCGGGTTCCCCGGTTCAGATCCTGGGCGCAGACCAACTCAAGCCATGCTGTGGCGGCGTCCCACATAGAAGAGCTACAACTGTACAACTATGATACACAACTGTGTACTGGGGCTTTGGGGAGGAAAAAAATGGAAAAAGAGGAAGATTGGCAACAGATGTTAGTGCAGGGCCAAACTTCCTAAAAAAAAAAACCAAAAAAACTCAGTGGCATGGCGGTTAAGTTCTCGTGCTCGGCTTCGGTGGCCCTGAGTTCACGAGTTTGGATCCCAGGCTTGGACCTATGCACCGCTTATCAAGCCACGCTGTGGCAGGCGTCCCATATAAAGTGGAGGAAGATGGGCACAGATGTTGGCCCAGGGCCAGTCTTCCTCAGGAAAAAGAGGAGGATTGGCAACAGATGTTAGCTCAGGGCTGATCTTCCTCACACACACACACACACACAAGATGCTTAACCTTACTTAAATTAAAACGACAGTGAGATACCATTTAGACACAAGGATTGACAAAGATAAAAATAGTTCGATAACGTGTATGGCTCATATTTTGCTTTTATTGGACAGTGCTGATCTAGATTGAGAAAAATTCCTCCTTGAGCTGCTAAGTCACTGAGCTATAGGGCCCGGAGGCCTGGTCCTTCCGTATCCACCAGGACCACTGCGGGAGCTGCCCGCCCTCAGCCCTCAGAGGCCCAGGCAAGGATGCTCATCCTGCCATATCTGCTATCCTCGGTCATTGCCCAAAATATCAGCTCCTCGGGCTGCCTTTTTTCTCCACTCTGCTCTGTAATTCCTCTCTTGTCTTAACAACCCTCTGCTCTCCACCTTCCCAAACCTTTTTACTTGTCCCTTTGGAAAGCTGGTTCTTGGTCAACAAAATCACCCGCGCTCTCGCTCTTCTCCCGGCACAGCCTAAGGTTTACTCTGGGGCCCGGCAGGTAAGGAAAATGTGTGAGTATGAAGGGCTAGTGACAAGGAATCAGTGCCTGTGCCCGCACTGTGCGTCGTGAGAACTAGGTGAGCTGGAGAGTCCCTGTGCCCTGACCCAGCTCCAGGCTGCCTGCTGGCATGTGGAAATGTGGACCCAGTAGGGCCAGACCTTCAGATGTTTCAGGAGAGGCAAGAAGCCCTCACACACTGCTGGTGGGAAGGTAAAATGATGCAGCACTGTGGAAACAGTTGGGCAGTTCCTCAGAAAGTTAAACGTGGAGTTACCATGTGACCCAGCAATCCCACTCCCAGGTATCTACCCAAGAGAACTGAAAACAGTTCACACAAAAACTTGAACATGAATCTTCATAGCACCAATATTCACTGTGTCCAAAAAGTGGAAACAACCTGAAAGTCCATTAATGGATGAATGTATGAACAACATGTGGTCTATCAATATAATGGAATATTATTCAGCCGTAAAAACGGATAAAGTACTGATACATGCTACAACATGGATGAACCTTGAAAACAGTATACTAACTGAAAGAAGCCAGACACAAAAGGCCACCTTTTGTATGGTTTCGTTCATATGAAATATTCAGAATAGGCAAGTCCATAGAGACAGAAAATAGATTAATGGCTGCCAGGGGTTAGAGGAAGAAAGGGAAATGGGGAGTGATTGCTAATGAGTTCAGGCTTTCTTTTGGGGATGATGAAAATGTTCTAGAATTAGATAATGATGTTAGTTGTACAACTTTACAAATATACTAAAAACCACTGAATTGCACACATTAAAATGGTAAATTTTATGGTATAGGAATCATCTCTCAGAAACAAACAAATAGAAAGAGGCCAGCAATCTGGCTCTTTGTCAGAAACCGCCTGATATTTTTCGTATTGACTTAATTTTTGAGCAAGCAAAGCAAACGAGGATTTGACCTGTAGGCCACCAGTTCGGAACCTCTGTTTGAACAGAAATCACGCTCTCCTCTGAGGTCACCACTTCCCAGCAGCCCTCCCCCGTTGGGCCATTCCTTTTTCCTCATTCCCTGCCCCTCTGGCAACCGCCCCAAGGCTTCTTCCAGACCATTATCCTTTACTGTCTGTTAAAGACCCTGTCTCCTCTGAAGTTCTCGCCTCTCAGCCATGCTCATTCGCTGGCAACCTGAGACCCAGACTTACCTTCGATGTTCCTCTCCTCCCCAGTCGCTACTTTGTTCTGCTGTCTTTATGTCCACGCACGTGCCATACGGCAGACGACTGCTCAGCTCCTTGCCTTCCTTCTCCCCCACGCATGTCACCTCCCTCCATCTCAGCCGCCCATTCGCAGGGCCAACACTTGGACCCTATTATCTCAGCCCTGAGTTATTCAATTCAGGCAGCCCCCTCTCTCACTGTGGCCTCTACTTTCCAGCTATTTGTTCACTGCTCACACTTCCCATTCTGTTACCTCAAGCTGGTCTTTGACTCCTCGTGTCTTCACTTCCTTCCCCTCCCGTGTGGATTCCACAATTCCTCACCTTGGCCACTCTCTTGACAAAATCCTGACTTCTCTTAACCTGTCTCTCTGTTGCACCTCCCTGGAAACCCCAACTTGGGTCAGTCTGATTGTCCTTCCTCTCCTGGGTACACCCGGGCCGTGAGCTCTGCTGGAGAAAGTCACATCACCACAGGGTCTGGTGCCATTAATTCATGGGCGTCAACCATAACTGGGCCGTCCAATACTACCACCAACTACCCTGCCTTCCTCATCAGCTCACCCTGCCATCATCCACAGTGGCTATTTAAAACCCTCTCCAGTCTCCCCAAACCTCTGACCTCACCTTCTCTTACACACAGAAAATGAAAGCCTTCAGAAAGGAACTCTCCCATAATCCTGCCATCGAGGCGCCCACCTGATTGCACCCACTTATCGCCGCCCGAAGGGAAGACGTGTCCTTTTTCCATTTGCCATGGTCTCAATGTTTGTATCCCCCAACATTCATACGTTAAATCCTAACGCCCAATGTGAGGGTATTAGGAGCTGGGGTCTTGGGGAGGTGATTAGATCATGAGGGCAGTGCCCCCCAGAATGGGATTGGTGCCCTTATAAAAGAGGCTTCAGAGGGATCCCTAGCCCTTCCCCCATGTGAGGCAGTCTGCAACCTGGAAGAGGGTCTTCACCAGACACTGAATCTGCCATTGGACTTCCAGCCTCCAGAACTGCGAGAAATAACCGTTTGTCGTTTATAAGCTAAGCTACCCAGCCTATAGTATTTTGTTACAGCAGCCCAACGGACTAAGACACCTTCCAGGGCCAATGGTCCCTACTGTGCTGGACCCGTACCCTCCTTTGGCTCCCAGATGCTCTCTCAGGCTTCTCTGATCTCTCTCTACTGATTCCTTGCCAAGAGCAAACAAGAATGCTCACGCGTCTACTTCCCTCCCTCCACCTGTGTCCTTTTCTAGCAACTAGCTTCTTCCCTTCCTAAGCCAAAGCACTTTTTGAAAGAGTTGTCTACACCGGCTGCCTCAGTTTCCTCATACACCACTTGCTCCCCAAAGCAACTTGGCTTCTGCTCCCAAATTCTACTGAAACTTTTCTTTCAGGTCACCACCAATCTCCTTGTCGCTCAATCTAACTGACTCTTCTAAATCATTAGCTTGTTGGCTTCTCTGCAGCAGCTAATCTCCTGTGGACCTGCCCTGTGGCAGGTGATATGATAGAGAGGTCTGTGGGAACTCATGGGACAGACATTTAATCCAGCCTGGGGAGGGTCAAAGAGGGCTTCCTGGAGGAGGTGACACCAGGGTAGAGCCTGAAAGGGTGAGTCGAAGTTGGCCAAGCAGAGAAGGGGAACAAGGGCATTTTAAAAAAATGGGAAGAGCGGCCGGCCCGGTGGTGCAAGTGGTTATGTGCGCACGCTCCACTGCGGTGCCCGGGGTTTGCCGGTTCAGATCCCAGGCGCGCACCGATGCATTGCTTGTCAGCCCATGCTGTGGCGGCGTCCCATATAAAGTGGAGGAAGGTGGGCATGGATGTTAGCCCAGAGCCAGTCTTCCTCAGCAAAAAGAGGAGGATTGGCAGATGTTAGCTCAGGGCCGATCTTCCTCACACACACAAAAAAATGGGAGGAATCTCAGAATTTGTGAAACTTCTAGCAGTTCAATGTTGCTGAAGTTGAACTGAGAGACAGATTATGAGGACTCTGAAGGTCATGTTAAAGAGTTTGTTGTTTGGATTTTATTTTGGAGGCATTGGGGATACATATGTGACCTAAAGGAGAGGTTGGCAAATTTTTTATGTGAAGAGCCACATAGTAGACATTTTAGGCTGCTGCGACTTCTCCACTGAGCCGGTGTAGCCTGAAAGGAGCCATAGATATACATCAACAAATGAATGTGGCTGTGTTCCAATAAAACTGTATTTATGGATGCTGAAGTTCAAATTTCATATAATTCTCATAGGTCATGAAATCCTATCCTTCTTTTGAATTTTTTCCAACCACTTAACGACGTAAAAATCCTTCCTAGCTCACGGGCTGTACAAAGAAACAGGCAGCAGGCTGGGTTTGGTCCACAGGCTGAAGTTTGCCAACCCTGATGGAAAGTAAGAGAGTGACATAGTTAGAACTGGGTTTTAGAATGATGGATCAGAGTGGGAGCAATTAAGCCAGCAGAAGAGACTGGTGAGCGAGCAAGCTGAGAGAGAGAATAAACAAGGGGGTAAGTGGACATGAGGATGGGGCTAAGTGGGTGGATTAGGGAGACACTGTGTGCAGAGAGGGCTTAGAAAGCTCCCTGACCCCACCCTACTTTGGAAAGAATTATATACGATTGGTGCCTTTCCTTCCTACCTCACTCCCCCGGAAAGAGCATGATCCTTAAAAGCTAAGTGGGAGTAGATATTACCACTGTCTCCACAAAGGGACATAACCCCTAACTAGTTCTGGATAGATCTCCCCAAGAACAAATGCTGGGAGCTTTCCACTACCATGAGCCCCCTAGGTGTCCTGTTTGAGGGAGTACTTACACGTGTCATGGGCCCTTGACGAGGTCATTGTTTACACGAAGTACTTCGGATGGACTGCGTGAGGCTTCAAGGCAAAAGGTCATCACCAGCTGGGTAGCCAGTGGGTGATGTGCAGGCAGCTGGTCATGGGAGGCCCTCCTTGGAGGGCAAGATGCACAGCTCATAGTCTTCCTTGACACGGGTAAAAGGCGGCACGCTGTACTCACTCAAGCGGTGGGTGTCTGATGGTCCAGGAGGTGGTTCAGCAGCCCTGCAGTGTGCTGGCCTCCAGAGAGGATTCCGGCTCCTCTCTTCTCCTGGGTCAGGAAGGCACCAACAAACTCCTCCTGACTCTCTTTCTCCACCCAGACTCCAGATATAATCTCCTCTCCCACTCCAGGTGAAGCCTAACCTTTCATCTCTTCTTTTCCCAAACTACTGTTGATGCATAAATACCAGGTCCTTCCCCATTCAGGGGCTACCTCTCTAGTCTCAAAGCCCAGCTTGTGCAAATCAAAACTCTGGCCTCAGCACTTTCTACAGCAGGATGGGTAGACAGCCCTCAGATCTCCTTGCCCCCGTTAACACTCCGCCCATTTCATCCAGACAAAATGCCTAAGAAACAAGTGCCAAAAAGGAGGCTGTGTTTAGTACTGATTACTTCTCTACCTCTAAGAGAGGTGGGAGAAGAAATGGACCAGCATTTTGGGTGGGGGTTGGATTGCTGAGAAGCACTGAGGCCCTACTTGAGTTTTGTCTGATAAAGTCAAAGTGAGAACGTTCAGCAAGGCTGAGTGTTTTTCCCCAGCCACATTCAGCTGTTCAGCAAGGAATGGATTAAAATGACAAACCACGAATCTAATACGGGTAAGGAGGGATGTAAGGCTAGGAAAGGAAGGGATGACCAGTTAAAAGATGGAGGGCCAGTGCCTTAGGGGGTCCCAAACATGAGGAACAATTACCATATCAGACTAAAGGAAGGAGCTAGAAATATAATTGGAGGTGGAGGCCCAAGACTGGGATGTTTGACATGGAAGTTCTGGAAGTGGTGCTGTTCTTGCTAATGACGAGGTCCAGGGTATGACAAGGGTAGCAGGTGGCCAAAGAACAGATCCTTGGCAGCATGGAGGTCAAGGAACTGACAGCTTAGGGGAGGTCAAGGAACTGACAGCTTAGGGGTTGGATGGATTGTCTACATGGATGCAGAAATCATGAAGAAAGAAGACGGAAAGGAGTAAAGGTGGAGAGAGAGACAGTGAGCCCTGGGGATGAGTGCCGGGGAGGAAGGCAGGTGACCTGTAACCAAGGAGATCATCTAAGAGCCTCTGCACCAAAGGTGTTGGGAGGTTTGAGGAAGGAGAGAGAAACAATGGTCAGGAAGAGGCAACAAGAAGCATGGTAATCCCACCTCCAGCCCTTTGGTACGTGGAACTTGGAGGAAAAAACAGTCCCCATTTAAGGACTGAAAGGAGATGGTGTACTCAGGGGAGAGCCAGGTTAGCAGAGAAGAGGTTTTGCTGAGAGAGTTTTGCTGAGGGCAGGTTGTGGGTCCCAAGACACCGTGGGAGCACGTGGCAGATTAGGAGGGGTATGAGACTGGGGCAGGTTAGGGGATGTTCAGAGCCATATGGGGTTGGGGGTCCAGGTGATGAGGAGTGATCTGGGAGATGTGGGCTTTGGGCAGCGTGGAGAATAATGGGCTCCTCTCCTCTACATGTTCCTTGGACCCCATCTCTTCTCTATTGAAACTTACTCCCTAGGTGATCTAACCCAATCCCACGCCTTGGAATACTCTTTTCCAACAAGTCCCCAGTTCGATCTTCACCTCCAGCCTCTCTATAGAGCTCCCAGTGTGTACCTGTGATTGCCTGCTGGACATCTCCACTTGGGTGTTTAAAAGACCCTTCAAAATGGAAGGTGTGAACCCTCGAATCCGCTATTCTCCCAGTCAATGGCACCACCATTCACCCTGTTGCTTAGGATAAAAACCTAGACGTCACCTTAGAAACTTCTATTTCCTTTACCCTCCTCTATCCAACCCATCACCAGTGTTAAAAGCTTTAGCTTCAAAATCCACCAAGAACCCAACATAGCTCATGGCCTTCACCACCACTGCTGTAGTTCTTGCTACAGTCACTTCTCACCTGGTCCCAGCACAGCTTCCAAAGGGCAGTCTCTCTGCTCCACGTCTGCCCCTCTACAGTCTATTTTCATGGAGTAGCCAGACTACAATTTCTAAAACATACATCAGAGCAATGACTCCCCTCCTTTGGTTTCCCAAAGTCCTTGGAATAGAATCCAAGCCTTTGACTCCAAGTCCTGCAGGATCTGGCTGCCCTCTGCCCTCATTTCCCACCAGGCTCAGTGTCACTCACACCACCCCAGCCACCCCGGCCTCCTGGCTCTTCTCAGACTCTCAAGTCTGTCCCCAGCTAGGGTGTCTGCCCGGCGTGCACGTTCCTTGCCATCATCAGGGCTCTGCTCCAGTGCCACCTTCTCAGAGAGGCCCTCCCTGGCCATCCTGCCCAAAATAGCCCCTCCCTCCACTCTGTTCCTTATTCTTTGTTTTTCTTCATGTACATCAATATGTTTCATATAAATCAATACTGTACTTACTTGCTTATTTGATGATTTTTTTCTCTCCACTGGAATGAGTTCTCTGGAGGGCATGCGCAAAACTCCACCTTTTTCACTGCTAGATTGCCACACTACTCCTAGCTCACAGTAGGGGCTTACTAAGTATTTTTTGAATAAATAGATAAACTAAAGAAGGCTATTTTATATGATATGGGCCTCAGGAGCTCAGAAAGTCAAAAGGTGAATATTGGCCATTTCATTGTATGCATTCCTGCTATAGTGATTCGAATTCTCCCCCAAGGTAATTAATCCTCTATATTAGGTGGAGAGTCAAGGGGGAGCAGCAGTGAAGACTGTGTCAATGAGTATTTTCTTTTTTGGATAATACCAGGTCTTGGGCAGGGCAGGAAGAAAGCATGTGTTTCTCAGCATAATAACGGACATGTCCTTTTCCTAAAGGGCAGGGACAATTCACTGCCTTCCATGGCATTAGCCTCTGTTATTTCTGAAAAGAAGGAAGCAGGCTTGGAGCTCCCACCTTCACCCCAACTCGTGGATTGCATGTCGGAGTCCAGGGGCTGGCTGCACATCACTGTTCATCTGGCTGAACCCTTGGTGGGTGAGGGGACTGTACCCAAACTTGAGCTTGGGGGAGAAGAAGGGTCATTCTTGTTAGAGAAAATGAAATATGGTATCTAAAGGGAGTGGCATGGGGATAGAAGCTTTCAAGAGAGAAGGACCCACAAGTGCTCCAGGAAATAAGGAGCAGGGAAAGTTTGCTCTGAAAGTTGATGTTGCTGGAGAGCTGTGGAGACTATTACGAGGGAAAAAGTGGCTCCGGCCAGACCAGGCAGAGCCTTGGGCGCCACTGATTCTCAGTGCAAGAAGATATGACAAGGTCCTGACAGAATGGATTGGAGGGGGCCAAGCAGATGCGGGGAAACCAGGGAAGCTGTTGGCAAGTGTCTAAGTGAGAGATGACAGTGCCTTAGACCAGCGGGAAAGACGGAGAGGAGAACATGGATTGGCTGGTATTTAAGAGGCTAAGTTGGTGGAGCTTGGCGATAAGTCAGATACAGAGGATGAGGGAGAAGGAAGATTGAAGGAGACGCCAATGGTTCTTGCTCAAGCATATATGGATGGGGTGCCACTTACGAGACAGGGAAGACTTCAAGGGAAGAGGCAGAGGAGGAAGGACAGACACTGAACCAGAGAAGCAGGAGGGACACCTGGGGGGTTCCGAGTGACAGAAGTCAAGGTAGACACCAAGACCAAAGTTAAAGCACATGTGATGGGCTGAAAGCAAACCTTTGCCACAAATATAACAGATTCAGCATGAAAAATATAGAGGATCCTGAAAGAAACAGGAAAATGACAAACAACCCAATAGAAAATTGGGCAACTGATATGAAAGGGTGCTTGCAGAAGAAAGGATCCAAGTTTCCAGTAAACCTATAAAAAGATGTCCAATGTCCCTAGAAATCTGAGGAATGTAAATGTTATGAGTTGAATTGCGTCTCCTCAAAAAAGATATGTTGAAGTCCTAACCCCCAGTGCCTCAGAGTGTGATCTTATTTGGAAATAGGTTTGTCACAGATGTAATTAATTAAGATGAGGTCATACTGAAGTAGTGTGGGTCCCTAATCCAATATGACTAATGTCCTTCTTATAAGAAGAAGGCCATGTGGTGACAGAGACACAGGGAGAATGCCATGTGAAGACAGAGAATTGGAGTGATACACCAAAGACTGACAGCCACTGAGGTTAGGAAGAGAGAAGGAAGGATCCTCCCCTACAGATTTCAGAGGAGCTCAGCCTTGCTGACGCCTTGATTTTGGACTTCTAGTCTCCAGAAATGTGAGACAATAAATTTCTGTTTTTTTAAGCCACACAGTTTGTGGTACTTGGTTACAACAACCCTAGAAACTAATACAGTAAATTAAAACAATATTGAGATGCCTTTTTAATTTTTCCCGTCAGCCTGGCAAAACCCAAGAAAGATTATAATATCTAGTGCTGGCAAGGATGTGAGAAAATTCCCACAGCAACTGCTGGTTGGAGTGGGGTTTAGTGACACATGTGGAGGGCAATTTGGCAGTATACCATCAATTAAAAAGGAAAAGGCTCATGCCCTAGAACTTGGCGATTCCAGTTCTTTCTGTCTATTAGGAAAAATACTTACACATGTTTACAAAGAGTTGTGTATAAGAATGTTCTTTGTAGCACTTTTATAATGGCAAAAAGCCGACAAATCCGTCATGTCCGTTGATCGAGAATGGTCACATAAGCTGCTTTGTCTCTTCTCGGAGGATTCACTGTGAAGTTTATGAAGTTTAAGCTTCAGGGCCCCTCACTTGCATCAGCTCTTTTGAATGTCTGGGGTGGGGCTCTAGCAATTTCTATATGTGACTTTGTATTATTTTTCCTAAAGAAGTTCTCCCCAAATGCTTAAGCTTCAGGCCCCATAAAACTTGAATCTGCCGCCGTCATACTATGTAACACAAGACAACAGTTAAAAAAGAAATGAAGCAGATCACCTGAGAGTGGAGGGTTTCACCAAGTGCAGCGTCTGAATTCTTGCAGAGAAGGACTGAAAGTGACAAGTCGGTTTGTCATCGGGAAGTTCCTGGTGACCTTGGTGGACAGTTTCGCTAGAGTGGTGGGTAAGAAATGGCAGGCTGCTGCGAGGGACAGTGACAAAGTGGGGACCTGGCTGCAAAGGGTGATGAGCTGCAGGAGGAAGTCTCATGACGGAGAGTGTTTTAATAAGGAAGAAGCTTGAGCCACTGTGTTGAGGAAAAAGAACCAGAGAGTACTGGGTGCTGAGGCTGAATAACAGCAGTTCTGAAAGTATTTGTCATTTTGGCTTCCCAGCCTCTAAACACTCTTCCAGTCTGGGACATTATTTCAAGCCCCCACTTCCCATCACAGAAACAGAGATGGATCAGACATCACCCCCTTCCACCCACCTGGGGCAGCCAGCATGGGCACGTGACCCAGGCTGCGCCTGTCCTAGGCCCCAGAGTTGAGGGTAGAGTTAGAGCCCAGCAGTGGGCAGTATGTGCTCCAGAGCAGCCAGCCCAGCAGGCGTGATGAGTGTCCAGGAGTGGCATGCCAGCCACCATTCCTGTGGTTTGGTCTTGGCTACTCTTTGCCCCTCTTGGTTCCAGCCTGTTTTCTAAGCTGCTTCTCCAGCCTTCCTGCCATTCTGTGAGCCATCCGATATTCCACCAATAAATCCCTTTCCCGCACAAGCTAGCCAGTTCGTTCCTGCTGTCTGCCACCAGAAACATGACCAGTTCAAACAGCTTTCCCCCAGGTCTCAGGAATATTGAAGGGAATGGACAGAATCCTTCTCAATCTCATGCTTTTCTCCCACAAATTTTTCTGAAATCTTTGATGTCCGCTTTGATGTCTTGCTTCAACCAGAGTTTCATAAAAGGTGGTATTTGGTCTGGCACGAAAGGTACGAGTGGATTCTGGGTTTAGTACTAACCTCGATCTTGTGCTCTGCCATCCGGGAACCCAGAGCCCTGCAAGTCTGCGGATCCCTGGGCAGATCTCATTCAATTGTGAGATAACCCATCAAACACGAAGATTCTTGTAACACTCAGCACTTCCAGATTTTCTTCCCTGCGCAAGAGGTAAAATGATTGAGTGGAAAGAGCATGAGATTTGGAGTCAGGAGATTGTGTTCAAGTCCAAGTTTGCCCTTAACTAATAGTGTGTCCTTAAGCAAGTCTCTTAAATGGTCTGAGCCCCAACATCGTCATTTGTCAAGGGGGATAATTGTACTCCTACTGACGAGCAATCCTGGAGACCCTGGGTGCTGTCACATCACAGTCCCTACTGAAGAAAGAGTCAGAAACGGTTCTTGTGAACGAGTTGTTGTGCTTTATTCCTTGGACCTCAGAAATGTGGACGGAGGGAAGATCAGGGCCTGGGGCAAGGGCAGCTGGGCTAGTGTGAAGAGCCCCACCCAATCAAGATGGTGACTCAACCAGCCACCCAAGCTTCTCTTGAGGATAGATTAAATGGAGGACTTGTGTAGTGACTTAGGCAGCAGAGTGACACAGAAACCCAGGGATACATAGAGATTAAAGCCAAAAGTAGAAGTTGGATGCTGCAGGAGCTTTGAGCATGCAGGAGTCATGAAATGGTGAGGACAACAAGGCTTTTGCGAAGCAGAGGCTGTTGGTGCCCCGCCCCTTATCCCCTCTGTCCTTCTTAGTCCCCCTGCGGGTGAGGAGATGGCTCCCTGCACAGGGACAGCGTTCACCGCCAGTACCCTCATGGCTCTGCTTCTCAGCCTGAGGGTTTTTCTGGAGCTGTGGGAACTTGCTCAGGCTTTGTGCAGAGTAACCCAGAAGGGCCAGAGATTTCAAACCTCCAGGGCTGTGGGAGTCAGTGGACAAATCCCCAGTGCTGCGGTGCACTCTGTGCGGTCCCTCGGCTGGCCCCCAGTGGGACCGAGACCCGGTTGCCCACAGAGGCAAAGAAAGTGCTTGTTGGCTTCCCTCACTTCCCTCTCCCTTCCCATCTCCCTTTCCCTCTCCCTCACTGGACTTCCAGGAATCTCCTCCAAAATAAACTCCCAAGTTCTTGTCTCAGGGGCTTCTTTGGGGGAAGCTGGATTTAGACAGTAGCACTAGAATAGAGAAGCAGAAATGGAAAATCTATTTCAGGTGCTGAGAAGCAGTGGACACTTGCTCAGGAACAACCAGATGAGGGCCTGTTGCCTCCCGAGCAACATTCCAGTCTCCCCAGGCTGATTGTGCAGACGGGGAGGATTTCCTGTCAGCTGAACATCCCAGTGTGTCTGAGGGAAAATGAGCGAGTCTCTGGTCCTTTCAATCTGAAGGCACCTGGCCAGCCTCCTTCTTAGGAGAGCCGCCGTTTGTTAAGCAACTATCATGTGCCAAGCTCTGCGCCGGGTACTTCACTTGTGTTATCTCTCATTCTCATGACAACTTGTGAGGGAGGTAATGTCCTCTTCTAACAAGCAAAGCAGTGTGACGCTGGAATAAAGACAGATGTGTAGGGCTTGCCCTGTGGCCTAGTGGTTAGGTGCGCGCACTCCGCTGCTGGCGGCCTGGGTTCAGACCCGGGGCGTGCACTGACGCACGGCTTGTCAGGCCATGCTGTGGCAGCATGCCACATAAAGTGGAGGAACATTGCCACGGATGTTAGCTCAGGGCCGGTCTTCCTCAGCAACAAGAGGAGGATTGGCATGGATGTTAGCTCAGGGCTGATCTTCCTCACAAAAAAATTTAAAAAACCAGACAAACGTGTAGACCAATGGACTAGAGTAGAGAACCCAGAAAGAAACCTTCACATATATGGTCAATTCATTTTTGACAAGGGTGCCAAGACCATTCAATGGGGAAAAGACAGTCTCTTCAACAACTGGTGCTGGGAAAACAGGATATCCACATGCAAAAGAATGAAGTTGGACCTTTATCTTATACCACGTACAAAAATTAATTCAAAATAGATCAAAGAGCTAAATCTAAGAGCTAAAACTATAAAACTCTTAGAAGAAAATATAGGGGCAAATATTCATGACCTTGGATTTGGCAATGGTGTCTTAAATATGACACCAAAAGCACAGGCAACAAAAGAAAAATAAATAAACCGGACACCATCAAAATTAAAAACTTTTGTGTATCAAGGGAAACTGTCAAGAGAGTGAAAAGACAACCCACAGAATGAAGCAAATTTTTGCAAATCATATTTATGATAAGGATTTAAAATAAAGATTATATAAAGAACTCCTACAAATCATCAAAAAATAAACAACCCAGTTAAAAAATGGGCAGGGGCTGGCCCGGTGGCGCAAGCGGTTAAGTGTGCGCGCTCCCGCTGCAGCAGCCTGGGGTTCGCTGGTTTGGATCCCGGGCGCACACTGACGCACCGCTTGTTAAGCCATGCTGTGGTGGCGTCCCATATAAAGTAGAGGAGGATGGGCACGGATGTTAGCCCAGGGCCAGTCTTTCTCAGCAAAAACGAGGAGGATTGGCATTGGATGTGAGCTCAGGGCTGGTCCTCCTCACCAAAAAAAAAAAAAAATGGGCAAAGGACTTGAATAGACATTTTACCATGGAAGATATACAAATGGCCAATAAGCACACGAAAAGATGCTCAACATCATTAGTCATTAGGGAAATGCAAATCAAAACTACAATGAGGGGCCGGCCCAAGGGCATAGTGGTTAAGTTCTCCCGTTCCACTTCAGTGGCCCGGGGTTCACTGGTTTGGATCCTGGGTGCAGACCTACTCACTGCTCATCAAGCCATGCTGAGGCAGCACCCCACATAGAAGAACTAGAAGGACCTACAACTAGGATATACAACTATGTACTGGGGCTTTGGGGAGAAAAAAGAAAAAGAGGAAGATTGGCAACAGATGTTAGCTCAGGGCCAATCTTCCTCAAAAAAAAAAAACTACAATGAAATACCTCTTCACACTCCCTATAATGGTTATTATTTAAAAAACGGAAAATAATAAGTGTTGGCAAAGATGCTGCTATGGATAGAATTGTGTCTCCACTCCCCCTCCCATTCATATGTTGAAGCCCTCGCCCCCAGTGTGACTGTATTTGGATACGGGAGATAAAGTTCATAAGTTCATAAGGATGGGACCCTAATCCTACAGGGTTAGTGTCCTTATCAGAAGAGGAAGAGACACCAGAGCTCTCTCTCTTTCTCTCCCTGAGTACACGCACTGAGGAAAGGTCATGTGAGAACGTGGCCAGAAGGTGGCCAACTACCAGCCAGAAGAGAGCTCTCACCAGAAACCAAATTAGCTATCACCTTGATCTTGGATTTCCCAGCCTCTAGAACTGTGAGAAATAAATTTCTGTTGTTTAAGCCACCCAGTTTATGATATTTTGTTATAGCAGCCCAAGTAGACTAATATAGAGTAGAGAAATTAGAGTGAATTGCTAATGGGAATGTAAGATAGTACACCCCCTGTGGAAGACAATTTGGCAATTCCTCAAAAAGCTAAATATAGAATTTACCGTATGATCCAGCAATTCCACTTCTAGGTATATACCCAAAAGGATTGAAAACAGAGTTTCAAAGAGATATCTGTACACATTATGTTCATTGCAGCAGCATTCATGATGGCCAAAAGGTTATCCCAAGCATCCGTCAACAGATATATGCACAAACAAACATAGTATATACATACAATAGAATACTATTCAGCCTAAAAAGGAGTGAAATTCTGACACATGCTACAATATGGATGAACCTTTAAGACACTGTGCTAAATGAAGTAAGTCAGACACAAAAGGACAAAAATTGCATGATTCTACTTATATAAGGCACCTAGAGTAGACAAACTCAGAAACAGAAAGTAGAATAGAGGTTACCGGGGGCTGAGGGGAGGGCAGAATGGGGAGTTATTGTCTAATGGGTACAGAGTTTCTCTTTGGGATGATGAAAAAGTTCTGGAAATAGTTGGTGATGGTTATACAACATTTTGAATGTACTTAATGCCACTGAATTGTACCCTTAAAATGGTAAATTTTATATTATGTGTATTTTACCACAATTTTTAAAAACTTGTAAAAAGCAAAAACAAACAACAATGAGAGACTGAACACATGGGAAATAACCCAAATGTCCTTCCAGGGCTGAATGGATAAACAAACTGGTGCATCCATATGATGGAATAGAATGGGACAAACTAGTCACACACACGACCACTTGGCTTAATCACAAAAGCATATGTTGAATGAAAGAAGCGAGTCTCAAAAGGTGACATACTGTATGACTCTATTATATAACATTCTCAAAAAGACAAAACTATAGGGATGGAGAACAGATCAGTGGTCGTCAGGGGTTAGGGGTAGGGGAAAGTGTGTTCATAAAGAGACAGCACGAGGGAGGTTTTACGGGAGATGAAAGTGCTCTACACTCTGTGGTGGTGATTACACTAATCTGTATATATGTTAAAATCTATAGAACTATTCACTAAGATCTTTTTAAGAGTCAAGTTCACTATATGATAGTTTAAAATAAAAAATAAATGAGAGACTCAGCCACGTGGAGTAACCTGCCCAAGGTCACACAGCTCCTCAGTGGTAGGCCAGGATGTGGACCCAGGTTTATCTCCCTCCAAGATTGCCTCCTCTCCATCAGCCCAAGCTGCCTCTCCGAGGGCTAGTGTGAGGGAAAAATGAGATAATGGAGTGAAAGCTCTTTGTAAATAGTTAAGGGCTATACAAATGTCAGGCCTCCTTATTAATCAGGGAACCTGGCTGTTCCTCCACGGACCAATTTAATAACAGCATTATTATTGATTTGTACACTCAACTCTGACCTTCAATATATTAAGAACTGAGGGTCTAAAAATCAAAACAAAGCAAACAAACAAACAAGAAACAACAGGTGATGTCTCCTTCCCTATAAAGGTCATGTCTTTTGAGGAGAAAAGATCTGAAAAGGAATATCTGGCCACAATTTAAAATAAAAAGATTGCTTACTCTGGATCACGAATGATGGCACTGCAGGGTGGGCAGGCCTCTGCAAGGGATGGGGTGAGGCAGAATCATCATCGCCAAAGACCCAGAAAGGGCGACCCAAATCCTCTGGGTGGAGGGAGGGAGAGGGCTCTGGGTCAACCGTGCACCTAGGGAGAGGCACACCAGCTCTGGAGTCAGACAGACCCCAGTTCAAATTCTGCCTCTGCCATTTCCTACAATGAGAACTTACACAGTCACTTAAGCCCTCTGAGCCTCAGTTTCCTGATCTGTAACGGGGGGGAGTGACAGCCCCCATCTCATAGATTCTATTTTTGTGAAGATTAAGTGGATGGTAAAGTCTCCACCTATGGCTGGCATATCATCAACAGTCAATTAATAGTAGATAATGATAATAATAACATTAGCAATAATTACCAAGCTCTTTCTCATATACAAAAAGATAACACAAAAATAATTTCAAAGTGAACCACACCGTTACAGGGATCAGAAAAAATGCTCACATCTACACCATCAGTTTAAGACTCTTTCCCACTGGGCCGGCCCCGAGGCTTAGTGGTTAAGTGCGCGGGCTCCGCTGTTGGCAGCCCAGGGTTCGGATCCCAGGCGGGCACTGAGGCACCGCTTCTCCGGCCATGCAGAGGCCGCGTCCCACACACAGCAACTAGAAGGATGTGCAGCTATGACATACAACTATCTACTGGGGCTTTGGGGGAAAAAAATAAATAAATTAAATTAAATTAAAATTAAAATAAAAAATAAGACTCTTTCCCAGTGGACCACCAAACCCTGCTTAGACAGTTGGCTTGGTAAGCATGAGCAAAATGAAAGTAAAGGCAGTTCATTTGTTCATTCCTTCGTTTATTTATTCAACCAATGAAGGCACTGTGGTGGGTGCTGGAGATTCAGGAGTGAACAGGACAGATGAGGTGTTTACTCTCCGGGAGCTTCAGAACCAGGAGGGTAAACAGACTGTAAAACAAGTAATCACATAAGTGACCGAGACAATTAGAAAGCACTATGTGCTATGGAGACCTTAAAATGGGTGAACTGGGTGGCCATTTTCACAGAGTGGCCGAGAAGTCCTTCTTGGGGAGGTGACAATAAAGGTGAGTTTTGAGACTTGAAGAAGCTAGCCATGTGGAGACGTGGGGGCACTCCCAGGCCAAGGCCACAGGACAAGTGATGACTCCCTCCAGGCTAGAGCTCTGTGACCCCTGAGGACATGGTGGTCTTAGATGAGATCAGAGAGGAAGGCAGGGGCCAGCTCGCATGGAGATGCGTTGACCTGGGTGAGAAGTTTTGATTTTATTTAAGCATAATGGGATGCCAGGGTGGGTTCTTTAAAGTTTGTCAGATGACAGATGATGCAAATATTTAAAGTTATCAGGCTAAGATCTCCAACCTGAGGTTAGCTTTGCCAATGGGCTGTTAAGCGTCAAAGCCTATTGGCCAAGGCTGCCCCCTCTGCAGAGAGCAGAGGTAGGCACTTGCCTACTTTTGCGTCAATGATGTTCCAGTTTGGGGTTTCCAAGATTAATCTCTTTTGGAAGTCAACACATTCTTTATTTGGCTATATTAACACCCTCGATCCCTTTACAGTTCATTCTTGCTTGCCTGGGATCCACTTTTCCTCTGTATGCCCGCTTGAAATCCCAGCTGTGATCTGTTCGATGTTAATTTCAGTGGGCAATCTAATTTTCTTTATTTCTCACTTTTTATGGTATCCCAGGTATACCATTTTTATTCTTATCCCTGTTTTACAGATAAGGAACCCAAGCTCAGAACCTTGTTCGGAGTCACGGCATGTGTTGATAGCAGAGCCAGGGTTTCAACCTAAGCTCATTTGACCCCTCACCGGGGGGACACTGGGGATCAAGAAGGCCTTAGGAAGAAATCTGAGTAGGAGTGTGAAAATACACAGATAATGCTGGATACTCAGGAGGACAGGGGTAACAAAGCAAGATATATTGATAGCAGAGGAGGCGCTTGGAAACTTGGGAAAAGCAAGGAGAGAGAGAAGGGCTCCAAAGCCTTGTAGCTTCTGCCATCTTTATTGCAGTACACAGTGGGTGGGTAGCGAACAGAGTGAGGTTGACAATGTGACGCAAGGAGCTAAATACAGGCTCAGGTGTCTCTGAGATGAGCTGGGATGGGAGTGGAGATGAGGAGCCCAGCAATTGACTTTGTTCAAAAGCAAAGATCTGCTAGAAGGAGCAATTAGGCAGATCAGATGAGATTGTGTATATGAGAGCATTATGGAAGAGGTAAATTGTGAGGATAAACCTTCAACTGGTTGAGTCACTGATCTTGGTAAGTGGAGCCTTCCAGTGACTGTAGACAGTTTAGCTTCTTAGGGGGATTATTTTTTTCTTATTTTAAATGCAAGAGAAAACATAGCAAGAATAAGTGGAAAACGGTTATAAATGACACATAATTTAATGTGCCTAACTGCAATCTCATTTTTGCGTGTTGTATATTTTTTATATTGTTGCAATCACTATACCCATGATAATTCTATTTCCTCTTGGCATATGATAAATACTTTTCTGTGTTTCTTATCAGTTTTCATGATTTTGAAAAATAATATTCCACCCTGTTGAAGTCCCATCATCTAATTATTATACCATTTGATTAGTGTTAGATTGTTTTTATATTGTTATACCTTTTAGGCAATTGTATTTTTGAGAAGTTCTGAAATTCAGTGAGATTTAAACATTAGTGGAATGAAAAAAACAGTTGGTAGGTGTGACCTCCTTCTTCCATTGTCTTTGCCATGTTCCCCAATAGCTTTGGATGAACAGAGATACCTTCTGCAGACTCTTGAGAATATAGCTTAGAAGAGTCAGGGAACATGAGCTTGCTGAAGGGGCAGAATCTTTAGATACTATAGAACTGGGCCTTCTGGATTACTCTTTTATAATACTTTCTATTCTTAGGGCTCCTAAATCTTGTAGGTGAGGGGATTAATGAACCCATTTCAACAATCCAGGTGATGATAAAGGCCTAAACTGGGTAGAGCAGAGAGAGTGGATTTAAGTGATGTAAAATTGAAGTAGAATAGACAGGACATGGTGGCCACATGGATATTGGGGATGAGGGTAAAGATGGCATTAAAGATGATTTGAAGGTTTCTAGCCTGTTTGACTGGATGGCAGTGTCTTTAAGCAAGATAGAGGCTATCAGTTACAGGAGTAGGAGTTAGTTTGGTAGAAAATAGAATATTTCATTATCAAGACATCTGAAAAAAGTTTAATTCTCCTGTAAGTATAGGATGATAGGTTCTACTTTTGTGTAATGGATAGTTTCATGTCTCAGGATGCAAAAGGTAGACACAATTAGTTTGAAAAATTGCTACTCTGAGGTTACTTCTGACTAAAGTGGAAGAGAGGGGATGCTTTGGCGAAAGTGACCATGCTGTTTCAGACTTTGTCATGGCCTGGGTGTAGGCAGAAATATGGCCTCACTTTGTGAGAGATTTCAAAAAGTTCAAAGGAAAGGGGAGCCTCCATGATGGGGGTCCTAAGGAGAGGCAGGCACCCAGTCTCTATTTAGAAGAGTCTGAGGGAGGACCAGCCTCTCATGGCCAGCACTGAGGTGAAGGACTAAGGAGCTTGACTGGATTGGGCAGGAGATATTCTTGGAAGGAGTAGAGCGGGTCAAGCAAGATCAGCTGAAGCTACAACGCAGCACTGGGATCAGGTCAGAGGGACTCAAGCAAGGCTGGAAAGAGATGAGCAGAAACGGGTACACTGTGAAGTTACAGGCCATGTAAGGCTCTGCCTACCACGTGGTGAAGGCTCAGCTGGGGCAAGAGGACCACAAAAGGTGTTCCAACAGTAGGTCAAAAATTGGTCCAAATAGGAAGAAAAGAAGGAGTCACTAAAGAAAATAAAGTCACGAGACAGGGAATCGACTCTCCAGTGAGTTCTGATTTGAAAAGAACCTGATCAAAACATGGGAAAAAACAAGGAATAGAAAAGCCAGGCAAAGGACTCTTAGAAGAGCGTTCTATTGGCTGAGGAAATGAGAGAAAAATGTCAGATGATGTTATAATAAAATGATGAGCTTTTTAGGAATGTTTTAAGAACGAATAAGGAGATGTGGGCACACTGGTAGCGATAGGAGGGGATAAAGACGAGAGCTGAGAACCGAAGAGCTGGTTGATTTTTATAGCAGAGTGGATACTAAAAGGATTTTGGAGAGCTGGCAGCAGCGCTAGGGATGATGGAGAATCGGGCTCAGAAAACGTCCAGCAACTGGGACAATAGCCAAAATTATGCCAGTCTGGGAAGGTGCTGGCTGTTGAGGCTGTTAAACACTGGATGTCATAATCCATTTTGCCACCTGCACTGGGCCTTGGGTGCTGCCAGTCCCATAATGGATGGCAGGGTGAGTGTCTCTGATGGAGGTTAGTTGACCTACCCCACTCCAACTGCAAGGAAGTTGGAGGAGCCAGGTTTAGGCACATCACAGTCTATGATGGGAAATGAACTCCACTTCCATCAAGGTGGAGAATTGCTCAACCAGTGGAAGGGGCATCGGGCCAAATTAAAAACTCACTTCAGGTTGCAGCAAGGAGACTAATGATAGCGAGACCAGTCGGGGGGAACTGTAATCGTTTTAGAGAAAAACGAAGAGGGCCTGGGCTCTGTCAGTGGCAGTGGGAATGGAGAAGAGGGTACAGATTTTAGTGAGAGTGCAATAGTAGAATGAAGAGAGTTTAATGATGAATTAGATGCAGAGGTGAAGGAGAGCAGAGTATCTAAAATGCCTTTTGAATGCCTGTGGCTTCAGGAATTGGATGAGTGGCAAGCTGTTAACCAGGTTAGGTCATCCAGGAGGAGGGGTATGTTTTGGGAAAATGATAGGTCAGTCATTTTTGACATGCTGAATTTGAAGTGTTGGAGAGACACAGCCAGGGATAGACAATGGACGCATTGGGATGCCATTTTCCTCAAGATGGTAACTACCCAGTGGTATGCTGGTAAACGACTAACAACAGGGTCTCCAGGGCAAAGAAGCTCTGATTTGTAGCATTTTTCTATTTCCGTGGTGTAAATACACCCACTATGGCCAATTTCAAGCTAGCCAGGTGAGGTTACCGAAAATGGATTTGGAAAGAGATGCACACAATCAGCAATCAGGAGCCCATTGAAGGGCCCAGCACACTATCACAGCTCTGGGTGAGGATGAGTTCTCCCAGACAGGGCAGAACCCCAAGAACAGAATCTTCAGTGGCAGACTGAAGAAGAGGAGCTCCTACAGGGCACAGGCATTGTCAGAAGGAAAACCAAGAGAATTGGCACTTCACGATCAAGCTTGAGCCCTGCCAAGCTCTCCAGAATTAGCTTCTATCATTCATTCATTTTCTTAGCAATCTCCTACTAGGCTATTTGAGGGAAGAGACTAACTCAGCTGTGTCCTCTACGTATAGCACACAATAGGCACTCAGCAAAAAAGCCCACTAATACCCTAGGGAATACTTATGTCCACCAGTTTCATGAGGCAACACAAGAATAACTGGATATATATGTACAGAGAGACACTCTGGCTCAATGTAAGAAAAAACTCCCTAGCAATTCTTTAAGTAGACACCTCGTTCTGTCTGTTCCACACCACTTTCATTCTTCTAGGAAATGTTACCCTACATTCCAACTGGGAGGTTCTCAAAGCAGTCACTGTTTTCTACCTGAATCTACCAATTAACCCAGCAGCTGACCCAGCTGGGGTTTTGGAATCAGAACTTGTAGTTTCTCACATGACAGAAGCTGCGGGAGAAGAGGCGGCAGAGGAGGCGTCAGCATCCAGAATTTTCGTGAAGCTAGTCTCTGAAGGAGCAGCAGTGCGATTCCCAGCAGCGATCCCCTGGTTCCTCCTTCATTCTTAGGTCCAGCCCTTTCTTCAATTACATTACATAGCCCCACAGGCTCCCAATAAATTTCCCCTCACCTGAGCAGAAGCTGAGTTTCTGTAGCCTGCAACCAAGAGTCCTGATTAATACCCAAGCAACTCTCCCAACATGTGATGTTGTCATCTGTGCGAAAGTAACGGGTTCTTCGCTGAGAGCATTCATGCACAGTTTGAATGACCACTTGAAAGGGGTTTAAAAGAGGGGATTTCTGCCAAGGGTGGTAGCCCTCATATAACAGCAGCAGGAGCAGCGACCCTCTGAGTGCTTGCTACGTGCTAGGTACTGTGTGGTAGCTAAGTGAGCAAGCTGGGTCTGATCCAGGTTTGTTAAGACTTCAAAGTTCTTAATTACTAAGCTAAAGGTTCTCAAACTTTTTAGTCTCAGGATCCCGTATGATCTTAAAAATTGAAGACTTCAAAGAGTTCTGTTTGTGTGGGTTATATCTACAGATATTTACCATAATGGAAATTAAGACCAAGAAACAAAAGATTTGAAAAGAACAAATCTCATCACATGTTAACATAAATATTTTTATTAAAAGTAACTATTTTTCAAAACAAAAAAATTATTAGAAGAGTGGCATTGTTCTACATTTTTGCAAATCTTTTATATCTGACTTAATAGAAGACAGCTAGATTCTCATGTCTGCTTCTTCATTCAATACGTTGCTGTGGTTGAAGTATATTTTAAAAAGCTGGCCTCATACACACATGCCATTGGAAAAGAAACTTCATGAACTTCCCCTCCTGAAAGGGTTTCAGGCACCCTCAGACCGTACTTTGAGAACCACTGCAGTAGACTATACTGCTTCACAGTTAAAGACTCTATATAGCCACTGAATTAGTATTAGAACCGGCAGTTCCTTCAAGGGCCAAGTCATTTTAAACAAATTGCAAATGGTGGTGGTGGTGAAGGAAACTTGAATTTCTTCTGTTAATTCAATTTTAAGTGACGCCAATTTTCAACGTAAGTTCATAAATTATTCTCTTGCCAGCCAAGATTACACATTAGATTTTTTCAAGTTTACTTTTCTAGACTACAAAGAGAAAGCAACCTCATACACAAAGTTAACATTTGGATCGTGGTTTTACAGTTTACAAAGCCAGTTTTTGTGCCCACATGATGCCAGTTAGTCCTTAGAAGCCACTTTATAGAGAAGGAAAGCTTGGAGCAGAGAGGCGACTTGCCCAAGATTGCCATCAGTAAGCAGGCTGTGGACTAGCTTCCTCGGGACCAAGCGAGTCGCTCGCAGGACAACTCTGCCCTGGCTCTAACGAACAAACATCTCACTTTCAAAAGCTGGCTTTCCAACCCAGGAAGAGGGACCCTCTATGGTCACTTTTTTCACATACACAAGGGACAGCATCTGTTCTAGAATCCAACTGGATTTTATTTGACACAGAATACAATATGGCTGCAGGAAGAGCAAACTGAAAAGACAAAGCAGAAAAGACACGGTTCTATCTAACTTATAATTAACAGGAAGGCAAGTAATTAAATGAATAACAAAATGGCTGAGCTTGATGGAAGAATTCTCTTTTTCTAGTGCCCATACCTGAAAGACAAAGTAAATCACTTTATTAATTCCTTAGTAATTTCCTGTTTGAGACTATAAACCCTGCGTAAACATATGGGCAAACTGAATTAAAACTTTAAAAGATGTAAGTGACCACAGTGCACTCAAGATTGGGTTATGACACTGGGCTGTGCCCCTTTCATCTTATCATCCTTCGTAACATCTTACCTACCACCCCCTTCTTAGTGACAGTCCCTCCCTGAGACTCAAGCACACCCTCTGGACTCTCCTTCCAGTTACCAGACAATGCTCGGCAGTACCAGGGAGGTGAGAGGGAAATATCAGAGCTGGTGGTTGGGAAAGGGAGCTCCATCTGTGGGCTCCAGTCAGCAGCTCAGACACAGTTTGAGCTCTCAGCCTCTCCTACCTATTTTCACCTTAACTCCAGGACTCAGGCAAGTTTGGGGTAAGGCAAATACAGAGAACAGTAACTGATCAGC